>NW_024412376.1:114603261-114629865 GCF_014898765.1 Herpailurus yagouaroundi | reverse complement strand
TGTGTGTGTGTGTGTGTGTGTGTGTGTGTGTGTGTACTGTCAATGTATAAATGAAAAATTTCATCTCCTTTGTGACTAAAATTGATGTAACCATTTTATTTTATTTTTTTAAAATTTTTTTTCAACGTTTATTTATTTTTGGGACAGAGAGAGACAGAGCATGAACGGGGGAGGGGCAGAGAGAGAGGGAGACACAGAATCGGAAACAGGCTCCAGGCTCTGAGCCATCAGCCCAGAGCCCGACGCGGGGCTCGAACTCACGGACCGCGAGATCGTGACCTGGCTGAAGTCGGACGCTTAACCGACTGCGCCACCCAGGCGCCCCTGATGTAACCATTTTAATATCACTGGTTTTTGGCATTTTTTTTCACACAGTTTTAGTTATTCCCTTCTTTATTTTTGATTAGGTGGTAGAAACTATTTTTTAAAGATGTTAATAATTTGCATGACATGTGTTTTATGTCTTTTTTTCCATTTGCTTTTACTTTGAATCTTATATAGAAGTTTACTATTTTATCTAATCAAATGTATAAAAATTTTCTTTTATTCTACATTTACCTTTTATTTAAAAATATATCTAAATTATAAAGTATTTTTATGCTTAATTTTCATCTTTAACATATTCAGAATTTAATTTTGTATGTGGTATTAAATAAGCATTAATTTTAATTTATTTTTTTCCAAAGAGTTAACTATTTTCTTAGAGGTATTTTAACCTTCTTGATATGAAGCCCTTGGTTATTACTTATCATATTGTATATATTATATAATATTTTTATTAATATTTATATATAATACATGTTACATATACATGTCATATATATACATACATATGTATATATATCATACCAGACACACACACACACACACACACACACACACACACACATAAACACATGCATGAGTTATTTTGGAGCCTCTACCTTGTTCCATTTCTGTTTATTAATGCTTCAGAATACAGTGATTCAAATATTTTAGACTTACAATGCTCTTTAATCTTTGATAATGCTAATGTATCCTTTTATTCCTTATATGCTTAAAACTTAAAATCTCTTTGTCAATGTCTGTTTGCCCATCCTTGTGCTTCAATTTCTTTGGAATTTTTATTGTGGCTGTGTAAAACTTTAAGAAGATTGGTGGAAACTAATATCTCAATAGTGTTTGATACATGCATGCACAATGCAGTGCTTATATTTATTAAAATTATTTTTATGATTTTTTAACAGTTTGAAGTTTTGAATTTATATTAAATTTCTATTTCTAATTTAGTTCTTAATTGTCTTGGCAATGTCAGCATCCATACCACTTGCCTGCTCCAAGTTCATGAAGATTATTTTTATTTATATTATAAACAGAGACTTTTAAAACATTTTTAATTCTATTTGTTTTCTAATTAATTATAATTATTTTTTCAATTAGACAATGTATGTGGCATAAAGAGTAATAATTTTCTTCTTTATAATTATAAAGTCATATTTACTATCCTAGGGCTTCTTAATAAGAAAAAGTATGCTAGCCATTCTTTTCTTTCAGAATTAATATTATTAGACAGGGATTATTATTTTAATACTTTATTGGGGACAGTGTTCCACCATTACTTTAAGTCTGTGCACTTAGGACGATGGGCTGCTCTGTTCATTTAAGGGTTAACATGGGACTTGGGCCTGGACAATCAGTACCTCAAATCTCTCTCATACTGTGAGTGGGTCAAGGATAGCCACATGAACAGTGCTTCACTCATCGTCTTATGACATTACTTCTATGTCATCTTGTCTGCTTTGGGTTTTGACTCAGAATTGGATATAATTCAATAATAAAACATTGATGTAAAATGTGGCAAGGAAATAATTTTTCTCCATCATAATTCAACATGGGGATATGCAAGCTGGAAGCTACTAGGTTAATCTAGGCAGTAAAAACTTGCATGAGTCAAATCATTATCCAAAGTGGCCAAAGTATAGAGGATGAGTTTCTCGAACCACAACTGCTTACAGGGAAATTTCTGGAATGAGTGAGTTTTGTCTACATATCTCTGGAATGATTGCATGATGGCATGCATGGAAATCTGTGAGTTCAAATAGACATTTTTGAATTATTTGTCAGAATATGCTAGGATATGCAGATATAAAGATTTATTCTGCAACCTGCAAGACATCCCTCTTCCATGCAGTGACATAAGGATTCAGGCCAATTCTATCTACAATTTTGGCACCTCAGCCCATTTTCCCTCTCTTCACTGGCTCACAAATCTCAACTTGAAGTATCACGTGTCATTTCTGCTTACATTTAACTGACTAGAAGTGGTAACATGGTTTATCTGGCTTCGAGGAGGCTGAAAAGTCGGTTTCTTCTAGAAAATGGAAGAGAACAAGGTAAGGGTAAATGGTATTAGTTTCTCCAAGGAATTGATTGTTTACCTGTTTACCTACTCTTGGAGATGAAAGAGTAATTCCAGAATTTGTTCTATGTTAAATCCAATGTACTTCCTCTGATTCTTACATAGGAACATCCCACAATTGAAGTCAAGGCTGAAATTTTGTAAATTGATAATAAGTATGTAGAAAAGAGAAAATGTATGGAAATAAGAAACACAAACATGCCTGTTTTGGAATTTACTATATTAAAAAAAAGACATTTCACATCAATAGAGAAAAATTCCCATTTAATATTTCTGTAATGCATTTCATATTACAGAAATGTATAAAATTTATATGAATTGTATTACTTTTTATTCAGAAAAATAAAAACAATTATTCAAAAATATAGCTAACATGAACTAATATTATCACTTTAGAAGAATTTCTAATCTAAAATTACATGGGATTTATTCCTGGGTTACAAAGGTGGTTCAATATTCACAAATGAATCAGCAGTGATTCATACCATCAATAAGAGAAAGTATAAGAACCATATGATCATTTACATAGACACAGAAAAAGTACAATATCCATTCATGATAAAAACCCTCAATAAAGTAGGTTTGGAGGGAACATATCTCAACATAATTAAGGCCAGCTATGAAAAACCCACAGTTAATATCATCCTTGATGGGGAAGAAATGAAGGCTTTCCTTTCAGGTCAGGAACAAAACAAAGATGTCCACTCTTACCACTTTTATTCAACACAGTACTAGAAGTCCCAACCACAGCATTCAGACAACAAAGAGAAATAAAAGGAATCCAAATTGGTAAGGAAGAAGTAAAACTTTGACTATTTGCCGATGACATGATATTATATGTAGAAAACCCAAGAAACTCCATCAAAACCTGCTAGAACTGTAAATCAATTCAGTAAAGTCATAGGATACAAAATCAATGTACAAAAATCTGTTGCCTTTCTATACACCAATAATTAACCAGCAGAAAGAGAAATTAAGAAAACAATCCTATTTATAGTTACACCAAAAATAAGATACTTAGAAATAAACCTAACCAAAGAGGTGAAAGACCAGTATTCTGAAAACTATAAAACACTGAAAAAAGAAATTGAAGATGACACAAAGAAATAGAAAGATATTCCCTGCTCATGGACTGGAAGAACAAATATTGTTAAGGTGTCTCTGCTACCCAAAGCAATCTACAGATTCAATGAAATTCTTATCAAAATACCGACAGAATTTTTCACAGAGCTAGAACAAACAATCCTAAAATTTATATGGAACCACAAAAGACCCTGAATAGCCAAAGCCACCTTGAAAAAGAAAAACAAAGCTGGAGGCATCACAATTCCACACTTCAAGTTATATTACAAGGCAACAGTAATAGAAACAGTAATATACTGGCACAAAAATAGACACATTGATCAATAGAACAGAACAGAAAACCCAGAAATAAACACACAATTATAAGATCAATTAATCCTTGACAAAGAAAGAAAGAATATCCAATGGGAAAACAGAGACTGTCTTCAACAAATAATGTTGGGAAAACTGGACAACAACCTGCAAAAGAATGAAACTGAACCACTTTCTTACACCATTCACACACAAAGAAACTCAAAATGGATTAAAGACCTAAATGTGAGACCTGAAAGCATAAAAATTCTAGAAGAGAACACAGGCGGTAAGTTCTTTGACATCAGCCTTTGTAACTTCTTTCTAGATATGTCTCCTGAGGCAAGGGAAACCAAAACAAAAATACACTATTGGAACTACATCAAAATAAGAAGCTTCTGTACAACAAAGGAAATAACAACACTAAAAAGCAACCTACAGAATGGGAGAAAAAAATTGCAAATGACATATCTGATAAAGGATTAGTATCCAAAATATACAAAGGACTTATAAAATTCAACACCCCCTGGAAAAGTAATCCAGTTAAAAAATGGGCAGAAGACATGAATAGAAAGTTTTCCAAAGAAGACTTACAGATGGCTAACAGTCACATGAAAAGGCACTCAACAACACTCATTATCAGAGAATTACAAATCAAAACTACAAGGAGAGACCAGCTAACACCTATCAGAATAGCTAAAATTAACAACACAGGAAACAACAGATGTTGGTGAGGATGCAGGAAAAGGGAAACCCTCTAACACTGTTGGTGGGAATGCAAACTGGTGCAGCCACTCTGGAAAACAGTATGGACATTCCTCAAAAAGTTAAAAATAGAACTACCTTATGATCCAGCAATTGCACTGCTGGGTATTAATCCAGAGGATACAAAAATACTGATTTGAAGAGACACATGAACCCCGATGTTTATAGCAGCATTGTCAACAATAGACAAATTATGGAAATAACCTGAATGTCCATCGACTGATGAATGGATAAAGAAGATGTGATATATACATATATACAATGGAGCATTACCTGACCATAAAAAAGAATGAAATCTTGCCATTTGCAATGACATGGATGGAGCTGGAGAGTACTATGCTAAGCAAAATAAGCCTGTCAGAGAGAGACAAATACCATATGATTTCACTCATACTTGGATTTAAGAAACAAAATAGATACGCATAGGGGAAAAGAAAAAAGAGGGGCAAACCAGAAAAGACTCTTACTGAGAAAAAACAGAGAGTTACTGGAGGAGATGTGGGTTGGGAATGGGTTAAATGGGTGATGGGTATTAAGAAGGGCACTTGTTGTGATGAGCAATGAGTGTTGTATGTAAGTGATGAATCACTAAATTCTACACCTGGAACTAATAGTACACTATATGTTAACTAACTGGAATTTAAATAAAAACCTGAAAAAGAAAAAAAAAAAACAACCTATAAACCTGGGTAACTAGAGTACTGGGAGGAGAGAAGTAGGGAAGGGACCAGAGGCAATATTTAGAGAAAGAATGATCTATCCTACAATCTTTTCTCCCTTATTCCTGAAGTCATCATTGTATCCTGAAATGATAATTTTTGATCAAAGTCTGATTATCTGGTAAACATTCTCTTATATTTTTGAATGCCTATTGTCTTAGCTTGAGCTTCCATAAAAAAATATCATGATTGAGTGGTGTAAACAACATGTATTTATTTGTCACAGTTCTGGAGGCTGGAAATTCCACAATCGAGGTACCTGCCAATTCAATTCCTACTAATGGTCCTTTTGCTGGCTTGTCAATCAATCTTTACATTCTCATTGTGTCTTCATATAGTAGAGAGAAAAAAAGAAAGCTCTGATCTCTCTTTCTCCTCTTACAAGGACACTAATCCCATCATGGAGCCCCACCCTTATGACCTCATCTAAACTTAATTGCCTCCCAAAGACCCCACCTTCATATACTATTGAATGGCAAGTTAGGGCTTCAACATATAAATTTGAGGTGGGGGGGGGCACACATTCAGCCCATAACAGCTGCTATATGCACTGTGAAAATAGAAGAATTGAGCTTGAAGGACAGGTCTGTCTTAAGCCAGAGTTTAAAAATTGCTCTTTGCCTGCATTCTGCTGCATACCTCCTCACCCATTGGTCCCCAGTCCACTATATTATCCACTAATATATCCACTATATTATATACATATTATATATTTATGATATATATTATATCATAAAGGTAAGCAAACTATAGCCTGTGACCCAAGTCTAGCCTGCCAGTAGCCTAGGTCCTCTCCTCCCCTTCCCCACAAAAAAGGAGAAAGTACTTATAAAACTCAACTCCTGGGCACCTGGGTGGCTCAGTCAGTTATCATTCGACTTTGGTTCAGGTCATGACCTCACAGTTTGTTTCCAGCCTGCATTGGTCTCTGTGCTGACAGCTTGGAGCCTGGAGCCTGCAGCCTGCTTTGGATTCTGTATCTCTCTTTCTCTCTCTCTGTCCCTCCCCCCTTGCACACCATCTCTCTGTCTCTCAAAAATAAATAAACATCAAAAAAAATTAAAACTCACACCCCAAAAACCAAATTATCCAGTTAAAAAATAGGCAGAAGACATGAAGACATTTCTCCACAAAAGACATACAGATGGCCAACAGACATATGAAAAGATGCTCATCATCACTTTTCATCAAGAAAATGCAAATAAAAACTACAATGAGATACCACCTCACACCTAACAGGATGTCTAAGATCAACAACACAAAAAACAGCAGGTATTGGTGAGGATGTGGAGAAAAGGAATAAGTTGTGCTCTGTTGGTGACAATGCAAAGTGGTACAGCCACTATGGAAGACAGTATGGTGTTTCCTCAAAAAGTTGAACATAGAACTACCTTATGTTCCAGGAATACTACTGGGTATTTAAACCAATAATACACGAACACTAATCAAAGGTATATATACACCCCTATGTTTATAGCGCTATGATTAACAATGGCCAAGGTATGGAATCAGCCCAAATGTCCATTGATTGATGACTGGATGAAGAATATTCCAGTGTGTGTGTGTGTGTGTGTGTGTGTGTGTGTGTGTGTGTGTGTTACATATTATACATGAATGGAATGTTGTTCAGCCATAAAAAGAATGGAATTTTGCCATTCGCAACAATGTGGATAGACAGAGTAGGGGCGCCTGGGTGGCGCAGTCGGTTAAGCGTCCGACTTCAGCCAGGTCACCATCTCACGGTCCGTGAGTTCGAGCCCCGCGTCGGGCTCTGGGCTGATGGCTCAGAGCCTGGAGCCTGTTTCCGATTCTGTGTCCCCCTCTCTCTCTGCCCCTCCCCCGTTCATGCTCTGTCTCTCTCTGTCCCAAAAATAAAATAAAACGTTGAAAAAAAAATTAAAAAAAAAAGAACTACAGAGTATAATACTCAGCAAAATAAGTTAGTCAGAGAAAGACAAATGCCATATGATTTCACTCATATGTGGAATTTAAGAAACAAAACAAATGAGCAAAGGGAAAAAATAGGAGAGAGAGAGAGAAAGAAAGAAAGAGACCAAGTTCTCTTGACTATAGAGAACAAACTTATGGTTACGAGAGAGGAGGGGAGGTGGGGGGATGAGTTAAATAGGTGATGAGGATTTAGGAGTGCATTTCTGGAGATGAGCACAGGGTGATGTATGGAAGTGTTGAATTACTATATTTTACACGTAAAACTAATATAAGTTGGTATGTTAACTAAGTGGAATTAAAGTAAGAACTTAAAACATATATATGCAAAATTGGTTGCAAAACAAATCGGGAGCACCTGGGTGGCTCAGCAAGTTGAGTACTGACTTCAGCTCAGGTATGATCTCACAGTTTGTGATCTCACAGATCACAGCCCTGCATCAGGCTTGCTGCTGTCTGCACAGAGCTTGCTTTGAATCCTCTGTCCCCTCTCTCTCTGCCTGTGCCCTGCTCAAGCTCTCTCTCAAAAATGAATAAACATTTATAAAAATATATATGTACTAAAGCAAGTATGCATGAGTGCTTTCACATACTCACACAAACACAAGTATTTCAATAACTCAGACTGTGCAGCATTTTTCTGTACTGGACAATGTGGTTTTATTGACTACAGATCTAATATACATATATGTTATTTATATACATTATTTTTATATTACATATTTTTATATTGAACATATATTGTATATATATAATTTTATATTGCATATGTACGTCAATACTGAGTTTAGAAAAGTCTTAAAATTAGTGGGCTTTAAGTGCTTATTTGGTATTTAGAAGATCATGAAATGAAGCAAGTTTAATTTAATTATTTTCCCATTATTAGAAATGTATAATATCAAAAGTTGTTCAAATAAAGTTAAAACAGTAATATGAAGAGAAAGGAGTTGGGGAAAAGCCGACATGCAAAAACAGATTCTACAAAATGAAGGTACTTAATATGAGCATTTTCAAGGAACATTAAGATGTGATTCTTATATTTCTGTAAAAATGGATTAGATTTTACTTTGTGTCTGTTACTGCCTAATAGTTCACATTTGTTAACTTTTGTGACTATTAGAAGAGTTTTTAGCTTAGAGATCAAACACAGATGGACTGAATGCAGGATGCCTAGTTGTCTGATTTTAGGAACTGGTTTTTAGAATGCTGATTATTTCCAAGTGTTTTTCAGTGTGCTCACATATAAATGAGCTCTTGTACAAAAGTTGTAGCTCATTACAGATTCCACATCACAAGATTTAATACAGTAAAATACATTTTAAATAGTAAGGATTACAGGAAAAAATACTGAAATTATGGAGATAAAGGAAACCCTTCTTAGAACACTTAAGCCAATAAGTGGCATAGGGAGAATACATAAATCCTGACCACAAATTTCCAGGAATTAGAATAATGCAAATGATATCAATAATATCATTTTATATATTAACTGATCTTATTTACAGAAAAAAATAGCTCAAAGCTATGATATAGTACTAAATACATGGAATATATAAATATTAGATGAAAATAATTTAAAGTTCCAGTCTCTTGTGGCATGGACTATACTTAGTGTTACATAATTTTTAGAAATATACCGAATATGCATCATTTGCACATTGCTAAATTATCTTCTGGAATTTTACTTAAATCACCATAATAAAATGTATTCATGATATAGTATAATAGCATTGGAGGTGCAAAAAACTACATGAATAAGCATTATTGTTTTGTCTCTATTCATCACCAATTTAGTCTTTTATAAACTAAAGAAAAATAGGGAAAATGAGGAGAAAGCTCTTAGGCCTGTCAGGATTAATTGCAGTGCCAATGTTGTTAATCTCTCTCTATTCAAAAGAGTACAAAAAAGCAAGCCCCTAAAATAAAATCTGATGAAAACATAGTCAAGACTCCTAAAAGTACTAATAGAGTTATTGATAAAACCCTAATAGCCACTCTTCAGGGACATTTTTTTAGCATTTAAATTTCAGAGTATCCTGAGAGGAAGGGTTTTTGGAAGCAAACTGCAGACATCTGGAGCCAGTGTTCTGCATTTGCAGTGTAGGTGAAGTGTGGGTGGGTGTTAGCATCTCTTTTCTTTAAAATGTTTTGGAATGCAACTGTACAATACCCTGCAGAACAGGCAGATTCCTGTAATTATGGCACACAAACCCTCCCATTGCGGGCAACCGAGATTTTACACACAGAGCAAGTGAAAGGCTGTATTTTCAGGGAACGTTTCTTCAGTGAGTAACAAGAGTGGCAAAATAATAGGGTCTTTTATTTATAGAGTTCCTTAGTTCAAAGAGCTCAAAGGAAGCGGTAGTCATGATCTCATTAATGAGCAAAGCAGCTCTGTAAGAAAACATAGAACCAATAACCATATTCTGCATATAGGGAAACGTAGGCTTAGAAAGTTATATGTGAGACCCAATTATCTTTATATCTCTATGTGATGAGAATAGTAATGGGAATACAACACTGTGAGACCTCCACCACACAAAGCAATACACTCAGTGCCTCCTAGGAGCCTCCTGCATGTTGCTCTATTACACAAGATGGCTGCAGTCTGCCTTGGTTTTCTTCCTAGCCCACTTCCTAATCCCCAAACACTCATGGGGAGTTCCTTTGTGTAAGACCCAATCGTAATCATCATAAATGTGCTAAAGGTGGTTTCCATACAGGCTTAAATGTAAACTCTCCATTAAGGAGATGTTTTAGTTGTATTTATGTTGCCTAAGATGAGTTGATGCTAGGACTTTGATTGGGTCAACAAAATGGTGGTAGTATTTTGCTGCAGTTACAATAAACTTCAGGTTAGGATACAATCAAATCTCTGAGAGAAAGAATTAGAGAGGCATTTAGAAAATATAGCATATGCTTTACTGAGAAAATCCAAGTTCATTCTCTTTCTGTATATTTAGGGAAATGATTGTGAAATTCCAAGAGTATCCATGAAGTCCTAAAGATAAACATCAAAGATAAAGTGTATTGATAGGCAGTTGCATTTGCAGAGAAGTCTTAGAGAAGAAGCAAAAACTGCCTTCAGAGTAGATCAGTCCATGCTGAAATTTCCTGGGCTTTTTTGTATACATTCTCTTGAACCAATTTTCACAAAGTAACAGTGATTGGGTACTATTTCTTCAACATTCACTGCTGTGCTTCTTGGAGAATCCTGACAATCATAACTACTTAGGCATTTCAAATGGCTAATTCTTATATCTAAGAGATAAATGTATAGACTTTAAGATGCATCTCTATTTTAGCAACAATTATTTTTCATCACTTGAAGAACTTGAGAATAATGTCCATGTTTATGACTCAATAGTCAGTATTCTAAATTTATATTAAACTGTTTTGCTAAGAGCACTTGAACTTACATGTCATCAACCATGATACTCAGATGCTATCGTTGAGTTTGAACACCAATTTTAGGGTTCTTTGTCCCTGGAAAATTCACAGTATTTCCTCAGTTTTTCTAAGTTATCAAATGAAGATATTTAACAAGTTTGCTTCACCAATAAGCCAACATTATTAAAGTGACTATTAAATACTAGCATTCTAGTACTTATTGATAACTTCCAGTTTTCATGGAGAAAGCATAACAATGATTGGTTGGCAAAAATAGTGAGAAGGAAAATGTCTAACTTTCCTTAGTGATGGGAATAAAATTCAGTTTATCAGTTAAATGACATTCAGCTAAAAATAGCCTAAGTGATGAACTTGTCTAACCCCTTTCTCTTCTACTTGAAAGCCATTAAATAGACACCAGTGCATCACAACAGAGGTTAAATGATTTGTTCACAGTCACATGCTGCCATATATCAGAATGAGGGAATCAGATTCCATTCTCTGCACTATGCACTCAGAACTCTATGCTTAACATGTCATTTACAAGTTGAGAAAATTATTTAAATCTTATTGCAAATAGAATCTCAAGCATTCTCTAATGTCTGAGATTACGGAATTTTCTTTTTTTTTTTTTCTTTCTCCTTTGGGAGGTGCCAGAATTGTCCTTTCATTTGCTTTACACATCAAAGTAAAAATAACTTAAGGTCTTTATTTACACCATGTAATGTTTATAGATTAATGTCTGCGGTTACTCTCCATAGTTGCCCAGTGCCGGGGGGGCGCCCCCGCCAAGAAAATCTTATTGAAATCTTACTGAGAAGCTTCATTCTCAGGAGGTTATTCCAATATGTATAGGAACCTTTATTCTCCTCTCATTCTATTAGAACAAAGAATGCAGATTTGAGGAAAAAACAAAATAAAACAAAAAACAAAAACTCTGGGTGATATAATGTATCCTTTAAATTCGAACCTACTTTCCCTCAAAGAATATTAATATGAAATAAAATGTTAGCAGATGCCAATAAATGTTAACCTCCCATCTTTCTTTTCTTATTTGTAGGAAAAGCTGGCAAAGTAAATAATAGCCTGAGAAGGGTCATATTGGATAGACAAGTAAGTAGACCATTGTAGTTTACTAAAAATGATATAAAGTGGTAAGTTTTGGTACTAAAATTGATCTGCATACACAACTACTGAAATCCAAGGTATTTATTTAATTATTTAAAAAACAAGAAGAAAAATATGATCTATGGTTTTATCTAAAATAAAAACTGAGATTTATACCATATGATTTCAAGTGAAATGTAATTTAAAGACTATGCTACCCAAAATTATTATATTATGGATCAAATTAAGCTTAAAAGACTCAGTAATAACTAATACACATATTATTTTTATGAAATGTTCCAATTTTCGGCTCCTGGCCTTGGATTTGAACAAACACACCAAATCCCTTCAGGTAAGCAATTTTATATATATAAATTTTTGCGAATACTTCTTACATTGGTTATCTATTGCTGTGTAACAAATTGCTATGCAACGTAATCACTGAAAGCAAAACATACACTTACACATAGATTATCTCAGATAGGCTTTCTGTCGGTTAGGAATCTGGACAGCGCTTATCTGGGTCCTTTGCTTTACAGTCACTCACAAGGGTGAAATCACCATGTGGGCCCAGGGTCTGTGCTCCCATCGGAAGCAGCAAGTGGAGGAGACTGTACTTCCAATTTTCACTCAGTAGCTGTTGGCAACATTCAGCTGTTCCTTGCCAGGTGAACCTCTCCAAAGTGGCAGTGTGCTTCCTCAAAGCCACTAAGAAAGAGTCTTCAGGTAAAATGAAGTCATAATCTGTTGTAATCTAATCATAGAAGGGCATCCAAATTACCTTTATTGTATTCTATTGGTTACCTGTCACTAGGTCCAGCCCACACACAGATAGGAAATTCCACAAGGGCATATCCACAAGGGAATATCCTTGTGGGAATATCCACAAGGGCACAGGAAATTCCACAAAGACATATCTTTGATAACTGCGTAAGGTACTTCTTTAAGGGGATACTTTAAACATGTTCTTTGTTTCCAAAAAAATAATTGAAAACTTAGAAATTTATGTTAGGTCTAAAAAATAATGTACAAAATTGAAGCATACTCTAGAAACAACAAATCCTTGAGAGAAATTAATAGCTAAGACATTTATGACATAATTCAGACTTATGAGGTAAAAATTATAAAGCTAATAAACAGTATAAGATTTTTGAGATACTTGAGGATCTGTTGGAGCTTACATATCAAGGTTTTGTTTTGTTTTGTTTTCAGGGAGTATATATGTTTTAATATTTTATTTTGGTTCTATTTTTTTTCTGATTGCTGTAAATAAATCCCTGTATTTATCCACATCTGAGTACACATGCCCTGATCCTTCTTCTGTTCATATTTTGACTCCCCTATCTATTAGTTAGATGCCTTTGACCAGTCATTTAATTTTCTTTGCCTCAGTTTCCTCATCCTAGAGTTATAAGGATGTTTAAAACTTAATACACAAAATACATATTCCATGAATGATAATTATTATATCTTTCCCCCATATCTTAGATAATTTTCATCATTGATAACTGATTAATTTATATATCCATCCAATTAATAGTAAAGATTTATTAATGCTGACATAGTGCATTAGTTGCTTCTATGCTATTATGTGCTGTGGATATTGAAGCTGGCATAACATTATCATTTTTAATATTATGATGATTGTCATATGAGAGACAGAAACAAGATGCTATAGGAGCATAGAAAAAGGCATCCGACCAAAACACCTGTATCATATCTAAAATGGTGAATCCAGTGAATTCTGGGGAAAATGGGATCACTGGTAGATAAAATAACACATGAAAAGATATCAAGTATGGCAACAATTCAGGAATAATAAACTGCTTCTTGTAACTGATGAATGAATTCTTATGGAGACTCCATAGCAGGTGAGTCTAGAAGGGTAGGAGAAATGGGACTTATGAAATGTTTTATGTGCTCATCAAGTGATTGTATATTTTATTTTATAAAAAGGCAAAGATAGGTAAAATTTATATTTTCTTTAAAAAGCAAGGAAATACATTACTGTACTTATTAATTCAAAGTAATCCCTGAAATGCTATAGAGGTGTATCTAAGAGGATATTTTTCTGATGTAGAAAGAAATATTAAACTGCTCTGATTTAGACTTGGTTGTAGTTAGCCTGACTTACTCTGTATACCTCAAGTAGAAGTTTTAGCTAAAGTAAGAAATGAATTTATAGGGTTGGATATAGGAAATGATTAATATTGTGTACTCTCAACTTTCTGAAATTTTAAAATATATGTTCAGTTCATATTTAGTCTATGGAAAAATGAAAAGTGATAAATTTAGAGAAAAGAAATTCCATGGTTTGTGGGATTGAGCCCCACATTGGACTTTGCACGGACAGTGTGGAGCCTGCTTGGGATTCTCATTCTCTCTCTCTTTTTCTCTGCCCCTCCCTTTCTTGGTTTAATAAACATAAAAATAGAAATTCCATATTTTAAAATTATTTTAAGTATTAAGAAGTCTTATTGAGGGGTGCCTGGGTGGCGCAGTCGGTTAAGCGTCCGACTTCAGCCAGGTCACGATCTCACGGTCCGTGAGTTCGAGCCCCGCGTCAGGCTCTGGGCTGATGGCTCAGAGCCTAGAGCCTGTTTCCGATTCTGTGTCTTCCTCTCTCTCTGCCCCTCCCCCGTTCATGCTCTGTCTCTCTCTGTCCCAAAAATAAATAAATGTTGAAAAAAAATTTTTTTTAATAAAAAAAAAGAAGTCTTATTGAAAGAAAATATGAAATCTAGAGATAAAGAATTCTAGTTTATTTTCTAATAAATAAGTGAACATATAAAAATGATCACTTGTGTAATGAAAGGTGAGATAAAAACTTCACAGTAAATATGATTTCTACATGATAGGGAGAGCATACTCAGAAGTATGTGAAAGATCAGGAAATTAAATGCTCAAATTAGTAAAATTTCTGGTATGCATATTAAACATCAATAAGTATGCTTGAAAATGTGTTAAAAAGAAATAAAACTTGTGCACACATATCTTTTCTCCACCCCCCAAAAATGTGGCAAATGGAATACTTTTATAAAGATACCATAAATTTACCAAAAAAAAGTGGTATGTTTTCCTTTCATCCAATCAATACGGGAGTATGGAAACTCTGGATCTTGGAACACCAGGAAGAGAAAGAGAGAAAGTGTAGAACACCTCATTTACCTTTGTCTGATATCAATTTTAGTTAGAAATGTATACACTCTTCTTTTTTTTCTTTTCTTTAGCTACTCATGTCCCTACTCTTTGTCCACGTTCTTCTGATACACTACCCTTCCAATTTCTTCTTTGCAAGGGAGCTCAAGGTCTTCTAAGATAATAATTATACCTAAAATGTACTTATTTTCTGCTATAATAAACAGAGAATATGTATATGTAAGGCATGACATGTAACTGGGAATCTAGAATATGTGATACTGTTGCAAATGTTTAAGTTAAAATTCATAGTGAAATTGCTTTCTATTATGTTGTAGACACCTTGTCAGAAATGATTTATTCAGTACTAAAGCAATAATGTTATATACAAATTTGAAACACTCTCACTTCCCTCTGGAATCAATGTCTTAAAAGACATACTAACCAACGATGGCTTAGGAAATACTATGGCATTTTGTATGAAGATAAATTCATGCTTTACACAACGATAAGCTAAAATGAGTAGATTTTTACTTTCAGAAGCTATTTGATGAACAAAATACAATTTATAATGTGGTAAATGCCCAATTAAAGTAGAGGCTCCATTGCCAATCTCTTATGTAAGTAGCCAACATTTTAAAACTATCAATTAAACATGTTAATGACCCATCATTTCCACAGAGGTCTGTAGGTGTTTGGCTCTCAGAAACACTCAAGTAGCATTAACTCACCATGGACAGTAGAGCTAAGGCAATTAATGAACTGGGTTTCTTGTCTTCGCAAAATCTACAGCTGCTGAGATGAAAGAATTTCTGAGGGGAATAAGAAAAGACATAGAATTCAAATGTGAGCAATTGACATTAATCCCTAATATTCCCTGAGTTGCATAGTTACATTAAAGAGAGGGAACAGAGTCAGAAGGAAGGCTCTCGTTTGTGTGCTCTAATTCCTCAGTTTAGATCTATTGATAACGTGCTACTGGAATGTCACAAGCCAGCAGCTTCTGTCCAACTTGGATTCTCCACTAAAAAATCAAGATAATGCTCCTATTACCCAATCTCAGGAGATTAATAGGAGAAACATAGAATAAAAGTGATTATACAGCAAATGCAAATGTTCGTGTAAAATATTAACCTAAATTTGGTAACTGTCATAAGAAAAATCCATTGCAAAGGGAAATTTAGCTTACCTTCAACTTCCCTAAAGCTATAATGAGCTTTTGAATTCAATGTTAGGTTCTAATTTTCTTAAATAGAAAAGCTCTATGTAAAATCAATGTGAATTTTATAATAGGATGCTTTTATTATGTAGTCCTAGGCCAAACAGGAGACTGGGGCTAATTCCCTGCTCTGTTTTACTGAATGCAGTAAGAATAATAAGTGCCCACCATGAGATTTAAAAATCCACTTAGAGCCTCTTCCTCAAAGACCAGAGGGATAAAAATCAAGTATTCCCAGACATAACCACCCCTAAATAAACCTTGCAGTAATTAGGAACCCATGATGAGAACATTTCATTGGGCAGTAAGAGGGGCTGAGGGAAGAAGTGCATATAAACCTGTCCTACATTTTAACCACTACTTTGGGCAAAAGAATTTAATGTTCATTAGAGTGTATTTTCCTATTTATGTTACATGCTTCAATTCACATATTTAGAATCTAATACTTGTAATGTATTACAAAAAAATTTAATATATTTTGTGATATCAGTAAATGATTTTTGTTAAATTTGACAAAGAGAAATGCAGGATTTTTTGCTACTAATTTTAGCAAAAGTAAAAATATAACACTAAAATTTGTTGAAAGCTTTTTTTTATTGTTGTCTAGTCTTTGTATTTCCCCCAAACTCACACTATGTTGATCTTGTTGATAATATGCCTTTGCCTTTAATTCAAGTTAAATTTTAAAGAATGCAACATTTAAAAAAAAATATTTGGTTTAGAGAACATTGTGAGTACTTATGTGGCAGACACTTATTTGGGCTTCCCAAGGTCCCTTTCCAGAATTCACTGCCCAGCTACAGGTGAGGGGTTAGCTTACAAACTCCACAGCCTACATCCTCAGTATGTGCCTCAGCTCATTGGTGAGGTGCTTCTCTTCTACGGGCACTGAACGGGTGATAGTATAAGAGCCTAACCATCTTTGCCAAACATAGCATTCCTCTAACAAGCAATATGTCTATATTGATTCCCTGGAGATGGATAAAAAATATCTGGGCAATTAACAGGAAAGTGAAAATAATGTGAGATTAAGAGAGTTTTTTTTACAAGAAAATCCCATTTTGTGCAGTTGGTAAGGAGAAATTATGAACATAAACTCCAGGATTTAATAGAGTGTTGAACTTGCAAGATGATTGAATGCTTGGCCCAAGCATATCAGTTATGCCAAGATCAGGTCTCTTAGAAAAGTCAAGCCACTAAAACTTAGATAAGGATAACTCAAAGATTTTGATTCACCATATAGTCCACTCTCCTCTATGTGAAAAGCTAATAAAGAGACTTTTCTCCAACAAGGTAAAAGGTGCCCCTTTGATGAGCTACTCCCTCCTCTTCTTGTGGATATCAGGCTTATAAACAGAGTTAAATCACATTCCAAAGGAATCTGGATCATCCAGACATTACAAGAAACATCACTTTGATCCACTATGTTGATGGCCTCATACTGATTATACAGAAGAACAAGAGGTAGCTACAATAATGGAAGACTTTTGAGACTTGTCTGATTCAAAGGGTGGGATTAATTCTAACAAAGATTCAGGGACCTGACACTTCAATAAATTATTTAGAGATTTATTGGTCAGAAGCATTCCAGATATCCCTTTAAAATTAAAAGACAAATTGCACCACCTTACATCCTCTAAACAAAGAAGTAGGCACAATGCCTAATTGATCCCTACACCTTATGAAAATAACATTTTATATATGAGAATGCTATTCTTACTCATATACCAGGTGATGGGAAAGCTCTGTGATATTCCCAGTTTGTAATCCAAGCAGTCTTGCCCCCTAGGTCATATGCTCCATCAGAATGTGATACTGTGTTGCATGGGTCATTATTGAAAAACATCCTGTGTGGTATTTATGGCCGGCCCTAGAGAAAGACTAAAAATAGACCCCTAGAGCAAGGCTATGCAATTTGTAGTAGAGAATTATGTTTCTATTGTAAATAGCTACTGCCATGTGACCGAGCACTGGTAGAAATGGAATACTTGACCATGGGACACCAAGGGGCTATAGATCTGGAACTGACTACCATGATCTCAGTCCTTTTAAAACCATCAAGTCATGAATTAGGGCTGGTCCTGCAGCAATTATTCATCAGATACAAATGGAATACTCAATACCAAGCACAAGTAGGGACAGAGAGTATAAATAAGCTACATGAGCAAGTAGTACTCCATGCCGCATGTCCTTCATGTGACCTCCATGTCACATAGCATGATTGCATAAGTGCCCCTCAAACTCCATTGGTGGTTCCACGTGGAAAAAACAAACAAACAAACAAACAACAAAAAACAAAAACCTGAGCTTTGTTTATACATGAGTTTCTCAATAATTGTATATAAACCAAAAATGGAGAATGACTAGTTTATAGCATTGCATGTAAGTAGCCTTGAAAGACAATGAGGTAAAAGTGTTCATGGTGGGTGGAGCTTTGGAAGGTTCATCTGATCTTTCACGCTGTGCAATTGACAAAGTAATCTCAGAAGAAAATACATAGGGCCCCTGGGCAGTAGTGAGTAGCCTGGCCAGATAGAAGCCTGAAAGGAGCAAGATCGAAAGAACATGGGAAAGAAGGCCCACCTTAGAGGCATGTGAATAAACATATGAAAGTGAGCACAAAGTGCCAAGATCTTTAAATCATATATTAAAACCCACCAGAAAGTATCACATGCAAGGAGGCACAATGACTTAGCTAGTTGATATTAACTAACATTTTTCAGCACACATTCCAGTGCTGACACAATGGGCACACAAACAAAATGGCCACAGTGACAGTGACAGAAGCTAGGCATAAGCCCTACATCATGGACTCTCACATAACGAGGACAATAAAACAACTGCTGCCTCTGGTTGTCCGGCAGCAGGTTATTGATTTCCCAGTATCATAGAATTCTTTGTGAAGAGAAACTAGCCAGTTGGTGGCAAAATGAGTTCTTTGAGATTCTTTCAACATCAAGGGTCACTGAATTGTTTTCACAGAAATGGGTACATATTCTTCATATGGATGTGACTTTACTGCCTTCAAAATCTCAGTTAGCATCACTCTCTTAGAATGTTCAGAGTGCCTGAACCACATGAAAGGAATCCTATACAATATACCATTTGAATAGAGAAACCATTTTACAGGGAATAAGGTGTGGCAGTAGATTCAATACTGTGGAATCTTTTGATCCTATCACGTACCACATCACCCAATATCTACTAACCCGATTGAGCACTAGGAGGACCCATTGAAAGTAAAGCTAGTTTAGAGCCAGTACCCTTAGAAGATGAGATGCCATACTCTAGGGCATGTGTCTACATTGGATTAGAGAACTGTACATGATGTTATGCCCCAAAGAAGATAGATACATGAGTCCAGGAACAAAGGAGCAGAAGTAGTGGTCAGCACATGTACCATTTTTTCTAGTGATTCACTTGGAGACTTTGTGCCTCCCATCTCTCCAACTCTGGGCCCTGCATGATCAGAGCTCCTGCTCCTCAAAGAATGCACATGCTCATGGGGGTCACCAAATTACCAGAAATAACTATCACCTGGTCGTTGTGAGATCCTTATGTCCAATCAGCAGTACACAAGAGGGGTCACTATCTTGGGAGGAGTAAATAATTATAATTTACAGGAGGAAGTAGGGCTCTTTTTTTACAGTGGAAGTATAGATTATGTGCATAATTCAGTTAATGTATTTGGGTTCTTGTTGGTTCTCCCTGCCAATATGTGAATGGACAAGCGCAGCAACTTTTATGTGAGAGGTTGAAGGGTATCAGGATCTCAGATCTCTCAGAAATGAAGGTTTATTTTACACCACTAAACAAACCAATAAAGATGGTAGCTGATGGTGAGCTAAATTTGGAAGAATAAGTAGAATAGATAGATGGCAAGTGCCATTTAAGAATTTGAGACCAACTACAGTGATGAGCACTGAAGTTTATCCTACTAACATCCCACTTCTAAATATTCCCTCAGAAAGAATAATCACTCTAGAGGGGCTTTTTCTTTTTTTTAATGTGCATAGAACAGTGGATCTGGGTTATATAATTCAGGACCTGTTGCTCAGCTGCAAATAATATGCTTAATCTGGCAGTTTCTAGTTCTTAGTTCTTCAGTATTCAAGATAAGGCCATGATTTTCCAGGGACAACCTCCGGCCAATGACTGATCAAGTCAGTGGCAGACAATATTAAGCTCATCTTAGAGTGGTACCCATGCAATGGCTGACCAAGGGGGCAGTGCAGTGACACAGTCATCCCAGTCAACAGAACTTGTCTAACAGGCTTTTTTTCTTTAGAGTTCATGGTTGTGTTGGTAGATACTCTGTTAGGTCTACATCTTGATCTGACAGTACCTCTGTTTGACCATGCTGCTTTCTCTTTCTCCTTTTACAAGTTTATTCCTCAGTAGAACTTTTGCCCTACCAACTTTGTCTCAACATTGGCTTCTCAAAATGCTAATCTCAGTGGCCTATTATAATCAACTGAAATAAATGCTCACAACTTCTTGCAGATAGTTTTTATGTTATTTTCACTCATTCATTAATTAATACATTATTTTTTCCATAAATATCTAAATATATTTTTGACTTTAAAATCCAAAGCATAAAGCTAGATTTTGTTCAAAGCAGTCTGCTGTATACATTGGTTATTCCCACAAGAATCTTGGCCTTAAAAAATTAACAGAATAATACACACAGTGAGACAGATTTATGAACAAAAGAAATATGGTGATACATAACTGGTTTACAAGAACATAAAGTAAGAATCTAAACTCTTCTCCCATTGCCCCAGAAAAATCTTGGACAGTTCACTAGCTTGGAAGAAACTGTAATTGAATTAATCTGTGCTTAAAAATCTCAAATTTTTAGTTTGTTTTCTGTATTTATTTTTTATTTTTTGTGGAAATCTTTATTTTTTTTTAAGTTTATTTATTTTGAGACAGAGCATGGAGGGGCAGAGAGAGAGAGAGAGTGAGAGAGTTAAAATCCCAAGCAAGTTCCACACTGTCAGCACAAAGCCAGATTCAGGGCTCAAACTTAGGAATGATGATATCATGACCTGAACCGAAGTTGGACACTTAACCAACTGAGCCACCCAGGTGCCCCATGTGGAAAGTCTTTTATAGCAGAAGTGATTCTTTTAATAGACATCAGACTATTCTAATTTTCCATTTCTTCTATCATCTTTATTAGGTTGTATTTATCTAGGGATTTGTCCATTTCATCCACATTGTCAAAGGTTTGCCATCCAGTTATTTATAATGTTCTTTTAAATATCTTTTGATGTCTGAAGATTTTTAGGAATATTAATTTCACTCCTGATATTAAATACTTTATCTTTTTTTCTCATCATAACAGTCTTGGTAAGCATTTATAAATTTTAATAATGTGTTGGAGAACATTATCAAAAAAGATGTGGTCCAACTGACCTGTGAGCTGGACCTGGGCACTTTGGAGGTTCCTTACCCCTTCCCTTGTCCTTGGACAGTGGTAGCCTTTTCTACTCCCAGAGGCTGCTCCAAGGACACAGAGTTGAGATAGTAATGTGGTGTTAAAAACACCTGCATGGTATAAGTGACTAAGCCGAGTTAGGGCCTCTTTCTAAGTGTTTAATATTTAAAGGGCAGGTGTGAGGATCCATTCCCCTTGCTGTCACCCTAGACAAGACTCTTATGTAAATTCCCTTGGTTATTATTAAAATTGCCACCTACCAACATGGAGTGGAAAGCTTCTCTCTGGTCTCTCCCTGCTCTGAGTAAGACGGCTGTTGTCATATAACACCAAGAAAGCTCCCAAGAGGGCTGTGAATCTACGAATGTTATTTCAAACAATCAAATGTTGGCTTCTTTCCTTTGATTTATGTTTGTTTTTATTTTCTTAATCTCTGTACGTATGTGTGTGTGTGTGTGTGTGTATGCATATATACAACTTTATATTTTCTACTTTTATAAGAAATAAAGACAAAATGCTTTTTTAGTGTAATGAATATGCTAATATGCAAGCATAAATTTTGAATACAAGTCTATAAGAAAATGGAAGGGATAAAAGATGAATGTGTTTCTTCTCATTAAGAACACCTCTTTGGAGGGTGGGGGATGGGCTAAATGAGTGACGGGCATTAAGGAGGGCACTTGTGTGGAGCACTGGGTGTTACATGTAAGTGATGAGTCACTAAATTCTACTCCTGAAACCAATATTATACTATATGTTAACTAACTAGAATTTAAATAAAAATTTGAAAAAGTAAATATTTTTAGCATTAAAAAAAGAACATCTCTTTGAATCATATACTTTCCTATTTATATCTCAGAGATCAGATATTAATTAAATAATCTCTCCTATACAAGAAAAGTTAAAAAATGTAGTCTTTATTCTTTCATATTAGGTCCAACAAAGGATAAGCCAAAATATGGTGAAAACACACATTGAGGTAAGCAGCAAGTGGTCTCCACCAGAGTTCAAAAGGACACTGAATAGAAATAGTTAAAAAGGATTACCTCTTGGTTACAGAGCATATGGGCTGGAGGTAACTGAAAACATTTACTTTTAATTATAATTTATAGAAAATATTTTAAGAGGGGCCCCTGCATGGCTCAGTCGGTTGAGCATCCGACATTGGCTCAGGTCATGATCTCCCAATTTGTGAGTTCGAGCCCCATGTCGGGCTCTGTGCTGACAGCTCAGAGCCTGGAAACTGCTTCAGATTCTGTGTCTCCCTCTCCTTCTGCCTCTCCCCTACTTGTGCTCTGTCTCTCTCTCTCTCTCAAAAATAAATAAAATGTAAAAAAAAATGAAAATATTTTAAGAAAACATCAATAAATGTTAAAATTATGTAAAATAAGGATATCCAATAATGTAAAAGATCATTAACAATATAGACATTAGAAGAATGAAAGCTGTATAAAACAAAATAATCATCAGGCACTATTATTTTTTTTAATTACACATTTGTGTATAACTATGCATGCATATAAGTAAACATGCATATAAAATGAGGATAAAATATATTAAAAATAAATTAAATAAATAAATACAATTTTAAAGTAAAATACAAAAGAAGCATGCACTTAAACCTTTTAAAAGGAAATATATCAAATGTCTCCTTTGTTTATTCAGGAATTTTTTGCTCATTTGTTCTAAAATATTGTACTGTTTATATGAGTGTAAAAAATTGTGTGTGTGTGTGTAATACAGAAGTTTGTGTAATATAAACCAATCACTTCATAACCAAATGTTAACCTGCATGATTCAAATAAAGATGAAAGGTATCTAGGTTGGTATTACTAGAGGAATTGTCTTCTTTTCTGTCTAAAACAATATTACACATTAAATTTTAAGTAGAATATTTCATTTCTGCATGAAAGAGATATTATAACTTCATGAAATATTTTTGAGGCAACAATGGTGATGAGTGACTTTAAATTTATTGTTCAAAATGTTATAAATAAAATCAATTTTAGTCTGTTTTTTGTTATTATTGCATCATTAACTCCACCATATCCAAATGGTAATCAAATTGAAATATAAGAAAAATGATTAATTACCTCTGCTGTCTCTATATGATACACTGGTTGACTGGATAGACTAGTGAGGAATACAAAATGACCTGGTGAGAAGCCATCTGTACTTCTGTCCAACTCTTTAAAAGCATTTCTCCTGCTGATATTATCACAGTGTTCAATAACAATGTAACAGAAGCTTTATCACCAGGATATCATGTGGCATTTCATGCCCTTTTGCCATATTTCTATTACCTCTTGAAATAGGCAATAGAAACTGTCAGGGTTAATTGTCTTTATTAGATCTATTGCCATATCTGGAACCCACTACACAGATTTTTACAAATCTCTAAAAAGGTGTCAATGTGTCCAGTTTAAAACCAAGTCATATATGCAAAAACAACAACAACAACAACAACAACAACAACAATAAATGACAAATACTGAAATGTTGCTCTGATTAGCATGTGAACAAATCATCTGATTGTGATTATATAGCTTATTAGGCTGATAGATACATTACATAAAATTATTTTATTTTGCTATGCATGGTCAATCTCTATTTCAAATTTTTAAACATAATATCAAGCCATTTTAAATACATGTATAAACACTGTGGATGTTTATCTATTTATAATTTGCTTTCCTATATGTTTGGAATACATTATACAATTTAAAAAGAAAATGTAGATTATTTACAAAATAAGTTATTTAAGAATGGGGTGGTTTTGAATTAAACTACAAAGAGTTGACTATTTCCATGATCTTATATGTGGCAGCCAGCACGGATGGATTTCATAAGGTCCAAGAGGAAAATGCTACATGATGTTGTCACATAATCAATCAGTTGACACAAATTTATAGGCATTGAGCAACCCATCATTTCAGGTATACAGCAGAATGAAGGAATATATCTTCCATAATGTAACAAGTTCTCCTAATTAGCTGAAGGATGACCTTATTACATCATTATTTATCCAAAGTAAGAACAATATTACAGACAACTTTGCTTTCAGGCAATTGATTTTAACTTAAGGGTTTTGACACATAAATAGTTTTATGACTTTTTCTGTGGAGGCAGAAGTGATGTGGCTGTGAGGCAAAGTGTCCTTACATATTGGGAAGCTTCCGATTGAAGGATGCAGGGGAAAATTATATTAAAAACTCCTGTTTATTAATTATTTCATTTCTTCCCAGAACTGTGCTGAGCACTTTATATACAAAGCACAAAGCTAGTATAAATAGGAAGTAAAAGAAATTGGATTCCAAACCAGTTTTTCTGGATACCAAAGTCAGTACATGCCACAATAACAGTATTATAGGCAAGTTTAAATTACTTTCTCTCCCACTTAAATATTCTTTCTTCTGACTATTTGTAAGTTGACATCATTTTTATTTCCTTTCCATTTTGTTTTAAGTCATTAGTTACCTGTTGCTAATCCTTAGACTTCCACATTTGTATTTGTCTTTACCAACTTGATTCACTCTTGGTCTGTTATTCTTAAACCCACCGGCTCAAGTTCTTGTCCCATGCCACATTTACTGTTCTTTGGCTACTTGACTAAAACTTTAAATTCATTGTGTACATGTGTTGCTCAATCCTAGTCTACCACAAGTGGAATTTCTAGCTTTTATTCAAGACCATTACCCTTTGGTAGCTGGGTTTCTCTTTCTCTGACTACTTTCAAACTCTAAATTTTTAGCCTGAAATATAGTATGAATGAATCCTGCACTTACTTTCAAAACCACGTATAAATTGTTCCTGATCTTTGTTTTTATGTTTATCATCTAGCTTTCCGTATGACCACTTTGATGCATGGTTAATACAACATCTAGGTCTTTGCTTTTTTTTTTTTTTTTCCACCAAAGTGTTTCATTTTATCAAGTTGGGATTAAAGGATTCATATTGAGGGATAGTTATGATATTTGTAGAGGACTTGGAAGTTTTCTACAGGCCAGGGTAGAAGTTCAAGTGTGCACAAGATAAATTTTATGCTAAAGGAAATGGAACAGCTGCTGAGGCTTTTTAATTAAGGAAAGTAATGCAAAATCATTTTGTGAAAATTATGCTGAAAAAAAGTATTCACACAATATTTTGATCAAGAGAAGAATAAAGTTTGGATCTCCTTTAATAAGCTGAATATAGGAAGTGGCAGAACGCTGAGCTGACTTTGTAGTGGTAGGAGTTAAAAGGCAAAAATAATTGTGGTTGATAATAACAACATAATACTCTGGTTTACGATATCTTACTTGCTGTAGGAGACAAAGAAGAGGTAATTATTAAGGACTGTTTAACATTTCTTGTCTGAGTGACTGAAGTGTTGTATTTGGAATGTCAGAAGTATAGGCATGAGGTGGTGCTTGGATGATGATTTCCATTTTAGATATGTTGCACTAGAACGTACTAGAAAAAATGTTCACGTGGAAATGTCTGGTAGCCAGTTCAAAATGAAGTGAAAGTTTAGATGGAAAGGCAAGCTTAAAGATATAAGTTTGAAACTCATCCACGTGGATGTACTAGTTACTATTGTAAGAAGAGTTGGCTCTCTTGTAGAGAAGAGTTGATCAGAAACATAAACCTAGGAAATGTTCACATCCAGAGTGGGAAGCAAGAAAGGAAGAGGAGAGGGCGTTACCTATTACAAAGAGTTGTTTTGACCATCTCTTACTTTCATGTAGAGACTTTGGGCATGTTATTTAGAGTTTTAAATAATATATATGTACATGGATGGCACATTGTCATGGGTTTTAAGACACGTTAGTTGAAATAAACTGAAGGTGCCAGGGTGCCTGGGTGACTCAGTTCGTTGAGCATCCAACTTCGGCTGAGGCAAAGATCTCACGGTTCAAGCTCCACATCAGGCTCACTGCTGTCAGCCTGTCTGCCTAGAGCTCACTTTGGATCCTCTGCCCCCCTTTCTCTCTACCCCTCCCCTGCTTGCACTCTCTAGAAAGAAGGAAAGAAAGAAAGAAAGAAAGAAAGAAAGAAAGAAAGAAAGAAAGAAAGGAAGGAAGGAAGGAAGGAAGGAAGGAAGGAAGGAAGGAAGGAAGGAAGG
>NW_024412376.1:114504804-114603251 GCF_014898765.1 Herpailurus yagouaroundi | reverse complement strand
AGGAAGGAAGGAAGGAAGGAAGGAAGGAAGGAAGGAAGGAAGGAAGGGAGAGAGAAAGAAAGAAAAAGAAACTGAAGGTGCCAAAAAAGAGTTAGAAATAAAAAAAAGATAATGAGAATCCAGAGGAAGAGAATGTCCATGAATCAGAGCCTACATTGCAAATTCTGGCAGGGTGGATGCTAAGAAAATGAATAGAGAAAAGGTTGAGTATGGCAATTAAGATACAATTAATTACGTTTGAGACCAGAATGTAAACATATTGAAATGCAGAAAATAGTTTATAAATAGTATTTCTCGAATTTATATCTGTAGCTACAAATAGTTCTCTTCCCTATGGTTACTTTCATTATTTTGACATGACATATAAGTGTCACTAATCTTTTATCTTCACTTTAATAATAGAGAAACTGAGGCAGAAAGTCAAGATACGTATTTTAGAACTGTCGCATTAAAGGCTAGAATTTTAAACTTGCCACTGTTATTTTGATATCAAACTAAATGTTCTTTAATTGCCATCATGGCAAGCACTATTTTTTATGATGTGATCAGCTCATGCATGTAGTTTAATGGTATATAAACAACAATCAATTCAAATTAAATCATTCCATTTTTAGAAGTAAAACCTACCAAGGCATCTCATATCACATAATTGTATAATTCACTGTAATTACATAATGCTCATATGGTGCTAAAAAAATTGATAAGCTGACATTAAAGCAAAATGACTTAAACCTATCTTAATTTGAAATGCAATGATCACATTGCTAATAATATGATTAGTTCTAAATTTTTGAATTGTATTCCCTAGGAGTTTATGACTTTTCCCTTAAATAATTTTAACAACCTTCAAGGAAACCCCAGGAGAAAATACATTAACAAAATGTCTATTTATTTGCCACATATTTTTAGTATTTTCTGATTAAAATTTCTTTATATCCAGTCTGTTGAGATTGTACATATATTTGGCCCATAAATAGCAGCAATCTCTTTTGTAATTAGCCTCATATTTAGTGATTTATTCAGCAATAAAATAAGCCAGATTCTGGAATTTTGATCACTTGTTAGGGACTGAAATCTGGCATTACCAAAGGCTTGAGACTAAATGAAAAAGACAAAATTCTTGCTATCCTGATGCCTTATGTATTATAGCTAGAGTCAAAAGAGACTTCTTAATTTAGTTATAACCCTAAGATTTCAAGGCAGCGGTTGTGACAGTGCTGCTGGCCCACAATGTATGGCTCTGAAAATATTGTCTTTCAGTACAGATTGTAAAGGATTTATTTAAATAAATATTGCCCATGATACACATATCTAGAGACAAAGCAGCCAGCTTCTTTGAGAAAGTAAAAGCAATGTCATGGCAGGTTCATTTGCTGAGGAAATTGTGTATGGAGAATCAGACAAAGCGCAGTCCTCAAACTTCTTGGGCAACAAGGGGACAATTGGGAGTGAAATAAACAAAAAGGCAAGATTATCCTCCAAGGAACTTTCTCACAATCCTTAACTGCTACTTCTGGCAAAAGATTTTCATGTTTTTGTCAGAGAAAAAATAAATTTTAAGATTAAGGTTAAATTTTTTTTTTTAACGTTTATTTATTTTTGAGACAGAGAGAGACAGAGCATGAACGGGGGAGGGTCAGAGAGAGGGAGACACAGATTCTGAAACAGGCTGCAGGCTCTGAGCTGTCAGCACTGAGCCTGACGCAGGGCTCGAACTCACAAACCGCGAGATCATGACCTGAGCTGAAGTCGGCTGCTTAACCGACTGAGCCACCCAGGTGCCCCATGTTTAAATGCCCTTAAATTCTTAAGGGGCACCTGGGTGACTCAGTCGGTTAAGCGTCCGACTTCGGCTCAGGTCATGATCTCATGATTCATGGCTTCGAGCCCTGTGTGGGGCTCTGTGATGACAGCTCAGAGCCTGGGGCCTGTTTCAGATTCTGTGTCTCCCTTTCTCTCTCTACCCCTCCCCCACTTGTGCGCGCACGCTCTCTCTCTCTCTCTCTCTCTCTCTCTCTCTCAAAAATAAATAAACATTGAAAAAGTTTTAAAAAATAAATGCATACTTAAAAAGAGTTAATTTCCTTGGTTTGCTTTTCTTTATTAGTGTTGCCTCAAAACACTAATCATACCTGGACTCACTCTATTTTCATCTGTGACCCTCAAAAATTTCCATTCTATGCAAATTGTCTGAGTTCAGTCTATGTCTCCAAATTTTACTTTTCTTTTTTATTTCTAACTTTCATTATGGAAAATTTCACACACATAACAAAATAGAGATACGAGTATAATGAATCCTGGTGGATCCACTGTAATTTTATATAGTCTAATAACATCAAAGCCCTGTATATGTCCAACATTCCCAAATTTCAGGCAGCACATTATTCCATCCATAAATATGTAAGTATACATATGTAAAAAATGAGTATTTTAAAAAACGTAACCACAACATTAAGAACATTAATTAATATGCCCAGTGAGTTTTCACACTACTAAGACTATCCTTTAACTAGTTGTTTGTACAAATCCAGATAAAGTTAAGGCCCATGAATTGTAATTTGTTCATATTTTTTTAAATCATTTGTTTTATAATGTGTAGTTTCTTTTCCCATCTCTTTTCCTCAAACTGGAAATTATTTTCCTCCAACTAGTTATTTGTCCTGCAGGATTTCCTCAAACCTAAATTTATTGATTTCATCTCATTGGCATCACTATTTAACGTTTTCCATGATCTTTATTTTCTATAAGTTGGTAGTTACAATAAAAACTCAATCTGGTATGGGTTCAATTTTATGGAAAGTTTGTAAGAGCTATTGCATATCTCCACCAGTATGTGATTAAACCTAGTTTTACTTTATTTTGGGTATACATTCATGTTTAGTTAAGAGATGTATATTATTATACATGAACTAATAAAGCTTGCTTTTTTTTTTTTTTTTTTTTTTTTTTTTTTTTTTTTTTACCATAAAGGTAAAATATGTACCATTAGCTCTCAAACAATTTTTTCTGGAAATATACCCATGTTTTTGCCTTGTAATACCCAAGTTAAAAAAAAGAAAACGATTTCCAAATATATGGCAAAAACCTGTCTTCCTTCTAGAAACAGCTTCTTTGGCTTTATCCACTCCCACAACTCTTTCTGAAAATCTGCAAACCATAGTAAGTCTAAGAGCTGTGGAAGGAAAGCAGAATGAATTGAAAGTATGAGGAGGCATTGGGAATATTAGGGGTTTTTTTAAATTAATTTATTTATTTTGAGAGAGACAGAGGTGGTGCAAGTTGGGGAGGGGAGAGAGAGGGAGATAGACAGAATTCCCAAGCAGGCTTTGCACTGCTAGCTGTGCAGAGCCCAATGCAGGGCTCAAACTCAAGCACCTGTGAGATCAAGCCCTGAGTCGAAACCAAGAGTTGGCGCTTAACTGACTGAGCCACCCAGGTGCCCCCGGGAATATTGTTTTTTAAGACTATATCTACATAAACTAAGTAAATAAGCTAATTACAAATTGTAATATAATCAATCAATACATTTAAATCAATATATTTTAATTTTTGTTCACAATATTTTATACAATTTCAAGAATCAAACAACACGTAAAGACTTTTTTTTCTTATAAAAAGACATGAGTTAAGAAATTTTGAGGAACATGGCTTTATAATATTTAGTTGGACTGAAATTTTGTACTGAATTCTATCACAAAAAATTTCCTGTGTTTTGGAGTCATCCTAGGTATATAATTACAAATACATTTCTAGCTCACAACATAATTTATTCACTGATTAAGAGGCAGGTCAATCAGTAAATAGCTTTCATTGACTTACCAGCAATTCTGGAGTTTTATTTAGAACACTTTATGACATTATAGGCACTCCTAATATAACTCAACAAGTACACATACCAAAACAAACTTCTGTTTTCAATGCAGTTATTGACCTAAACATAGTTTTTGAAATTGCCATTCTATTTCGTAAGTGCCTATTTTCCACTTACAAATCTTGCGTTAGTGACATTCATAATTGGTAAGATGCTTATAATTCCTAAATATTTGTTAATGTGCAGCAGTGACCACTCTGCCATGGGAAATCTTTACACTTTATGAAAAAAGAGAAAATTCAATATACCTTCAGGTTGCGCTTCTCAAACTAAGGATTGTAACGATTTGTCAAGGAATGTCCAAAGCCAAAGAAATAAAAATGATGCATCTTCCTTTAGCATTGATTTTACCCTGAGATTCAGTTAAAATATTTGAGCTTTTATTCTCTTTAAAATCATCACAAGAGTGGGCAGGTCAAATGCCATATAATATGTCAGGCAATCTTATGTTTTATGTGGCTGTAAATAATTTTTTCTATACATTTACATGACTCAAATGATTGAAAATTTATATATGGTATGTGTTTGTTGTTGTATGAAAATTCAAAATCTGATAATCTTAGGAAAGAAATATATTTGAAGTGGGGGGGGAGTAAGTTGGCAAATCACAAGGAAAAGTTATTCTATTGTCACCAGTGTCCTTAACTGCTCATTCTTTGTCAAAACAATCATAGCATCAAACTGGGCACTTGAATATGTCAAATATCAGGTTTAAACAACCAATTGTGTAAACTGTGTCTAAACTGTTTCTGTACCATAAAGTTGGATGAGAGCAAGTAACAAAGCCATTTTGCTGGTCTTGCTTATATTTAGAAAATAATGTCTGTGAAGACAAGTAAATATCACAATATTTAATGTTTAACTGATGAGAATACTTTCAAGCAATATTGCAATTTTGTGTGTGTGTGTGTTTTTCTAGTGCAAGTGATTTTGTGAATAATATGTCTTCTATAGCCAGATTACAAAATGGAAGACAGATTTGAGATGAAAGATGATAAAATCTGTAGTTAAATTCATTCCATTAGCAGTTTACTTTCTTCTTGAAAAACATTTTTCAGGAACTATTTCCTTGAAAGGCAGAGCAGTGAATGAGAGGTCCTTTGACCTTACAACAAGAAAATATTCTTTTTGAGATTTCCATCAAGAGTAACATGAAAGTGTGCCCCATGCCAACATTTTGACACAATGCTATGCATCTCTTCTTAGAGGTCCTCTTGATATAGATCAAAAAGTAGTGAGAAACATATTTGTCATTTGCGTCCATTTATTTGTGTCCATTTATTGATACCAATATTTAAAAATTTTCCAATTATTGAAACTGACAAAATTTTTTTTTTTAGTTGAACTAAACATTTAAAATTTGTAAACATGACACTGTAGCATTTCATCTAAAATTAAACAAAACAAAAAACAAACAAAAAACAAACAAAACAAAACAAAAACAGGGGGGTTATTTTGTCTGCTTTCAGACATTGGAACTTCTGGTTCTTAGGCCTTTGGTTTTAGACTGAATTATATCACTGGCTTTCCTGGTCGTTCAGCTTGTGTGAGCCAGTTCCTATAATAAATTTTTATATTGATTTTATTTCTTTGGAAAACATAATTAAACCACTTTTCTCCAAAGTTTTCACCCTTCATTAAGCTCTGGGGTGTTCATTCTGAAGCATAAGTAGTGGGTAAATAAGAACAATATATAATTCTAGAACTCATGCACTCTATTATTTTAGCAATTAAGTTAATCAGGAATAATATTAATTATAGGGAATATTCACGCCTTGTGGATTTTTTTTTCTCTAAACAAATGAATTACCTGTGTGGTCACTTAAATTAATAATCTAAATAGCCGAATCTGTATTAGTAGCAACTGGTCGTCTGGAAATGATTAAAGAAATTTCTACACTTGTAGATAGCTATCTTTGGAAATTGGCACAGACATGATAGTATATTAGCTAAGCATAGGGATAAAAATACAACTAACTGTAACACTCATGCCACCAGTGATCAGAGTCACAAAAATAAGCAGGGTTCATCAAGTGATCATCTCATTAAAACTGTTGCCACATTTTGCATATTTTAGAGTCCTTCTCTCTCTCTCTTGCTCTCTAAACAGTAGCAGTACAGATTGAAAGACCTAAAGCTATTTTATGATCGGAATAATTTTGAACGTTTATCATAAGAATTTAATAGATGTCATGGTAAGCTATTATGCTTTATTCTGTATGATAGATATAGAATACAAATGTTATTTCATTATCTTGTCATTTATTTCAAACTTGTTTTTAATCAAACTACTTCTCTTCATTAAAAGTACTTTGATGTTATTACTAAAAACAATTTGAAACCTTGCGTTTCTTGATTTTCTGAAAGATTATTTTGTGGAAAAGCTGAAAAGATCACTTAAAACACAGACTAGAGACTGGAAAATAAGAGAAATGGGTTGTTGATAAAGTTTATAATTAAAGTCAGGTTAGTTGTCTACAATTATTTTCTAGAGTAATAATAAAAAAGAAATAAAGCCTTGATTTTTATTATACATTTCTTTAAAGTTTATAATCAGGGGGCGCCTGGGTGGCGCAGTCGGTTGAGCGTCCGACTTCAGCCAGGTCACGATCTCGCGGTCCGTGAGTTCGAGCCCCGCGTCGGGCTCTGGGCTGATGCTCAGAGCCTGGAGCCTGTTTCCGATTCTGTGTCTCCCTCTCTCTCTGCCCCTCCCCCGTTCATGCTCTGTCTCTCTCTGTCCCAAAAATAAAAATAAACGTTGAAAAAAAAAAAGTTTATAATCAGAATAGTTTAGAGTAGCATAATTCTTTAACATCCAGAAACATTTAGCTAAACAAATATTGAAATTAAATTTTTGTAATATATATGTAAAACTGCAGACATTAGCCCCATTTTTGGTGAAAATATAACTACAACTTTGTTTACGTAGTAGCAAGGAGTAATAAGAAGAATCAAAGCAAATTATCCCACCTTCCAAATGTAGCTACTAGCTAAGACATACAGACCACTTCTCTCTGTTTTATGTAGTGCCAGAATGTTGCAAAAAGTCCCCTTCATAGTGGTAGCTTTTGGACAAGTGTATTTCACTAGAAACTGCATTTTAGATAAATGGGTTTCCAATAGTTCTTCTGAAATTTGAAGATCACAAAATAAAGGTCACTTTTGGGGAAAAAAAGGTAATTTTATCTGGCTTTATAGACTTTTCCTGAGTGTTTTGTTTTAAATTAATGGAACCCTGCACGTAAGATTTATAGAATCTAAAGACAGTGGGTGTAGTGTCAAATTAATCTGTGTGATTTATTACAAATCTCATGATGACCCCTGATCATGCAGGGTCTGAGAGCATGGCCCTAATGGTTTATGCGCTACTGCTTTACTCCCTGACCTTTCACCCAGGGAGTTTTAAATTCATTTTGTGGAACTCTTGAGGACACCATTAACCCCAACCAGCTCTGTATTCCTTGCCTTTGGTTTTTATCTTCAGCTGCTTTTTTTTTCTCAAAATATTCACACAAATCATGATGTCTGATAAAAACAGCTGATGAATAGATAGGTTATCGTGGCTTCAACTGAATAAAATATTCTCTGATGAATACATTAGATTTTACTTGTTCAATAGGTACAAACTAATAATTATACAACATGAGTAAGTTCCAGAGATCTGCTGTACAACATAGTACCAATAGTTAACTATAAGCTATTGTGTACTTAAACGTTTGTTACGAAGATAGATCTCATGTTGTGTTCTTGCCACACATACATACACTCATGCACACAACCCTACCTCCCCTCAAAAAAACCCAAGGACATAAGGAAACTTTTGGAGTTGTGATTGTGGTAGATTGTGATTGTGGATTCTGGAATGTTGTGATGGTATCATGGGTGTATGGATACATCCAAACTCACAAACTGTAAACATTAATTATGTGTAGTCTTTTGTATACCACTTGTATACAATATAGCTGGGGCAGGGGAGAAACTATTTATAGCTGACATGAATCTTTAATTGCCATTTTAGAAAAAAAAAATAGGAAGAAGAAGAGAAGGTGGACAAGGAGAAAAAAGAGGTGAAAATATTTACTGTTTAAGAAATATTTACTTCTCATCCTAGAAAACAAATGTTGTAACTAAGTGTGGTAGCATTTAAATAGACTTTATGGGTGATCATTTCACAATATATATAAAAATTGAATCATTATGTTGTACACTAAAACTATCATAATGTATGTCAACTATACTTCAGTTAAAAAAGAAGAGGGGTGCCTGGGTGGCTCAGTCAGTTAAACTTCTGACTTCAGCTCAGGTCATGATCTTAAGGCTTATGGGTTAGAGCCCCATGTTGGGCTCTATGCTGACAGCTCAGAGCTTGGAGCTGCTTCATATTCTGTGTCTCCCTCTCTCTCTGCCCCTCCCTTGCTCATGTCCTTTTTTTCTATCTTGCAAAGATAAATAAACATGGAAAAAACAAATACATTAAAATAAAAAAATAAAAAAGAAGAAATTTACTATTGGTTTTTACAAGAATGAAACTGAATATTCATAGGACGAAACAAATTAATGTGAGTCAAAACGCAAAACACTGGAGCTCTCAGACTCGTTATTTAGCACTGAGTTATGTAAAAAATGCATTTGATTAAATTTGTATACATGTCAGTTGTCAAAGATCATCAAGAACATACCTGTAGTTATTAAGTTTGGCTTCTCACTCATTGTAGTGAGAGAGAAGCATGACTTTCAAGTTAGCTAGTCTGGAAATTTTAGCTCTTCCATTTACTAAGCTTGAGATCTAAAAGGAATTATTTCATTTACTAAACTTCATTTCCAGACCTCTAAAATGATATCTCAATCTCTGGTTAAGTCACTCAGTCAGTTAGGCGTGGGACTTTGGCTCAGGTTATGATCTCATGGTTCCTGAGTTCAAGCCCCGCGTTGGGCTCCACACTAACAGCTCTGAGCCTGCTTTGGATTCTCTGTCTTCCTCTTTCTCCCTCTGCCCCTTCCTTGCCCATGAGTGCACGCTCTCTCTCTCTCTCTCTCTCTCTCTCTCTCAAAAATAAATAAATAAACATAAAAAACACATTTAAAATGATATCTATAACATTTATGTTATTGATGTTTTTTATGGAATATATGTGATAATGTATGTACCATGCCTGTCACACAGCACTCTTTTCAAGATAGTTCTTATTTTATTACTTAGTACATTAAAATCATCTATTTAATACAGGTGGAGTGGTATAGGAAAACAATGGAGGACAGGTTGTGATTTTCTGTCTCTTGAGGTTCCAGAGATTACTACTTTGCATGTACACTTACTGTCTTGAACTAAAAGAGGAATATGTTCCCAGTTTCACTCAAAGCCACAGTAGACAAATGATAGGATGTTCTTTAAAAAAAAACTATTTTAAAAGCAATGTATTTTTTCAAATTTACTAGCCTAATCTCTTTGGGTTTTTTCTTTGTTGTCATGGTTATATATTGTACAGAACTGTTGATATAGACTAACAGCATCAGTTTCGTCTTTTAACCTGATTATCAAAAGTTAACATCATAGGGGTGCCTGGGTGGCTTGGTCAGTTAAGCATCCAACTCTTGGTTTCGGCTCAGGTCATGATCTCACGGTTCATGGGTTCAAGCCCTGCATCAGGCTCTGTGCTGATGGTACAGAGCCTGCTTGGGGTTCTATCCAAACCCCCCTCTCCACCCGCTCTCTGCCCTTCCCCTGCCTGCTCTCTATCTCCCTCTCTCTCTCAAAAATAAATAAATAAACAAAAGTTAACATCATTTTAAATCCATATAAGGAGTACATGAATTTGAAAATTCTTTACAGAAGTACAATTTCACAGAGCATTGTCTTAGTTAAGGCCTTCATCTATTATTATTTATATTACTACAACAACCTACTACCTGGTATCCCAGATATTTATTGGGTTTATCTCCTTCCAATCAATTATTTAGTGAAAAAAAAATCCAATATCAATAAAGCAATCATGATCATCTCAGCTTTTGCATAAAATCCTGCACAAGCATCCTGGAATCTTCTGAATAAATCAAACAATCCTATCCTTTGCTTATGCCTAGTAATTTTGCTTTCTCATTCTTCATTTTCAGCCAGAGTCATCTATGTGGGAGATCCCAGATCAAGTTTTGCTAGATTATCTTTCTCTGAGCCTTCACATCCAATATTTGGTCTCACTAAATCCAATTAGTGCATCTGACTCCATGGAGATTTCAGCTGGCACCAAGATATTTTCCTCACATGCAAGAAGCTCCTTCATCAACCCCTGTCCCACAGGCTAGGTTAAAGGATTCATAACCCTCTTAATCCTCCATCTCTCTAGTACTCACCAAAGTTAAATGCAATTCTGTTCAGATATCTCTTTTCCTTTAGACTGTAAGCTATTTGAGGTCTATTCATCTTTCCATTGCCTAGAACATTCCTTGGAATGTAGTTGTTGCAGAACATGTATTTGTTGAATGAATGAATGAATGAATGAATGAAAAAAATCCTTATACAATGACACTAACACTGTACAGTTCCATGATCCTTTATCTTAAACCCATAGAACCAGAGTGTTTCAGAATTCAGACTGTTTAGAATCTAGGTAATCCATTCAGAATGGTAATGGGGTACAAATACCACATATTATATAGCAATCCAGTGGATTTCAGAACAATATTAAGTAATAAAGTAGGTTGATATTTTTGTAGAAAAACATATGAATAGTCCTACTAAGTGGAGTAAATAAATAGTAATAAATGGCCTCATAACAATGGTACTGTGATAATGAATACTTATAAATAGACACTTCAGCTGAAGTGAGATTTTACTATCAAAAGAATATAGATAAATTTGGCTGTCAAATGAGCTACCCAAATTAAAAACTTAAATTAGTTATTTAATCTTTGATTTCTAGACCTGTTTGGATTTCAGAATTGCAAAGTAGGCATTATAGGTCTATGTGAGTATATGAATTTAGCCACAACCTACTGATTACTAAGTTTTATGTCCATTTTCTAAGTATAAAAATGTATCTCAAAGCTTCAGATGTATTATGTTTTGGTCACTAACAGATGCATTTTCCTTATGAAGTGCAAGACCATCTGAATTTATCCAATAATGAATTTGTATTTTTCTTCAAAGTTAAAACGAGTTTTCTGTATGTGGTAGAACTATTAAGCATTTTGCATATTAAACAAAAAATACTTTAAAGTATGTTTCTCCTTTCATTTATTGATGCTTTATTACATAAAGATTCAATAATTATTTTATCTCAACAATGTCAATTTTTTAAAGTTATATGTCTATGTAATATGTGTGTGTGTGTCATTTTTTTAATTTTTTTTTTTATGCTGATGCCAATATTTCAAAACCAAACTCTGAAATTTCTTTCGGAATATTTTCCAGTTTTCTCCAAGACACATCACTCTTGTAATTTCTTCCTTTCATTCATTTATTTATTCATTCTGCTAAATGAAAGGCAATTTGTTAAGCACATCAATGCTTCTGACAGATGGCACTCAGAGCAAGCAGTTCCTCTTGTGGTATATTTGATGGGGTGTTGGAATGGCAAGGGTCTGGAGCTGGCAGCCAAGAAAGAGTTCTTGAGCTGTCTTTGGTGCCAAAAGGTTATTTTATTAAAACACAGGGAGAGGAAAGAGCTGCACTGGGGTTGCAAAGAGTGGCTGGTTATATACTATGTAGTTGGAGGAGATAGAGGCAAAAGGGAGGCCTCCAGAATGACTTTAAGGTGCTAAAGGGGACTCCTAAGGTACTGATGGCCTAGCTATCATCAAACCAAGGTTGTTTTTCCTCTTATAAGGCATTAATGACAGTAGGGAGTTCCTGAAGAAATGTGATACTATGTATTTGCCTCAAGTATTTTTCCGTGGGCTGCAGGTTATAAAGAAATTTAATCTTATTTACCATTTCCTTCTTACTTTTGTTCCCCACATCACCATGGAGGGGAGAGGGAAGGTTAAGGCTCCAGGAAACTGAATCTGTGGGTTTCTGGAGGTTAGGCTATTGAGAAGATTGCCTTTTTCTTATAATTTACATTTACAAACTGATGGAGACTCCTGGCCTGCATGACTGTGATCTCTAGCAGTTAACCACTTGTTTTCTCCTTCTCTTAGCTTTAGGGGAGCCTGGAGTGCCTGAGGAATGTCACAGGTATCCCACCTGGAGAGGGTGGTGGTGTTTGCTGGGTGTCAACTTGCCTTATGCTCCCTCATCATAGTCACAGTGCAACTCTTAACCAATTTTCTCCATACTTTATTGTTTTTTAATGTTTATTTATTTTTGAGAGAGACACAGAGCATGAGCAGAGGAGGGGCAGAGAAGGGGCTGGAGACAGGATCCGAAGCAGGCTCCAGGTTCTGAGCTGTCAGCACAGAGCAGGATGTGGGGTTTGAACCCAAGGAACCATGAGATCACGACCGGAGTGAAGTCAGATGCTTAACCTACTGAGCCACCCAGGCACCCTCTCCATACTTTAATAAAGTCGAATTTAGTTACTGGAACCCTTGCAGTTAACTTCTACAAAAGACATATTGTGTGTGTCTGTGATTTTTGCGGGTTATTTCCCTGCTACTGTGATATGGTCTTGAAAATTTTTCACTATAGAAAAAGATATGAAAAATTTGTATTAAAATAAAAGAGATTATGGTCCATGCTACACCTTTTTGAAAAGAGACTGAAGAAAAAGAATCAAACTGGTTCTGCTCTCTCCCAACATGTGGTTGCAGACCACCAGTCTGGTAGCTCGGCTGTGTACATGTTGCAATTTGATATTGTAGTTGAAAAGCGGCCAACTAACAGGGAATTGCAGTAATCAAGTTGTTGGGGAAAAAAAAATCAATGTACTGAACAGACTTTCAATCTTATTATAAGACCAACACAAGTAAAGACAGGCAGTGGTCCTCCTCTGCCAGCAGCAACGTGGATAGGAGGAGGGGAAAAAAATAAAAAGAAAAATGACTTTATAGCTCTAAAGGAAAAGATATCATTCAAAAGGCCATGAAGTGTCTAAATAAATCCTAAAATCATGAAATTTGCCATTTCTGTCAAACATAAAATGGAATGATGGCTAACTGTAAAGTAATTTAAAGGGTTTCAGAGAATGTTTACAATTATTTGTGTGAGTTGATCGTAAAAAATGCGATTATTACTATTTTTACAAAGTTATGTAAAACTCAGGAAAGTAGCATAGGGTACTGATGTTTAAATATAGGTAAATGTAAGCAAGTTACAATACATGGCTCAGTTATGTAAACCTTTTCAATTACGAGTATCCAGAGTACTTTGGATATTGCAAATTAAACCAAACCAGATTTGGTATCTTTCTTTCATTTAGTGGCATGCTTCCTTTCTAGGAGAAAAAAGAAGGAGAAATTAGGTGAGGGAGGATCAGAAGACAGAGAAAAAGAGGGGAGAAAAGGAAAGAAGAATCATACACAAACCAGTGCTGACTATTCTCTTGGGGGCAGCTAAGGCCTAAATCAATCTGAGGCTGCTCTTGAAATGCAGGCATACGTTTCCAAGCCTTATATTAAAATTTCATGATCAATAACGCTGAAAGCTGCAGAACATACAAGCAAAATAAGTGCTGACAATTCACCAGCATCTGAATTTAATAAAATGTCATTTTCCAGCCTCAGCAGTAGTGCCAGGAGGAGATGGCTGTCCTGATTAGAATCTGTCAAATGAATCCCCATTCGTCAGGTAGTAATAAACTCAGAATAGTACCTTTTGTTCCCGGTTGTGTTGACTCTCCAAAATACAGCAGTCAATTCTTATTCTAATATAATTGTACTGTTTTCAACACTGAGGCAAGGAAGCAAAGACCCTCCCCTCCCTGCCCTGGGGTGGGGGTGGGGAGGAGGGTGGGAAATCCATTTACATACTTTGATTTGCTATGTAGATAACACCTAGACTTGAGGATTGGTTCTCTCTGTGAAGCAGGTTTTTGTCCCAGGGTCTCTGCATATGTATTCATACACCACTCATCTACTTCTCAATGTAGTGTTATCATCTCTGGAGTCTTCCTTGTTATTTGTTAAGGGCATAGAAAACGTTGCTTCCCATACTTACCGCAAAAGGAGATACCATTTACAAAGGCATTCTGCATGGAATTAGGCACTAAAAGGTAAATGTTTAGAAAAATCACCAGTTTTGGCTTAAAGGAAACTTCCATTCATTTGAAGGATGATTTCATAATACTAGGCTAAACCTGAGAAAAGCATGATGATCTAGGAGGTACCACATTTGAGTGATTGGTTACAAATATGATTTCTACTGTCCTTTTTATATTGAATAAATAGCTTCAGAAAGACTGAAAAACTTGGTGGGTTTTCGCACAATATTTTTTTCACAAAAATACTGTATTTTTATTTGGTTTTGTCTATTTCTTAAATATCATTATAATCTTAATATTACTATAACACAGGGTATTTGCATAGTCCTGAAAGATATTCTTAAGTGTTGAGAGTTTCCCTAAAGTTGGTGTCCCTACCAATTCACCATCCTGTCCATGATTATTTTTCTATCACAGTATTTTTTTCAGGGACTGATTTAGTTATTCATTTATTTCATTCAATTAATCGATATTCATTGATAAACTAGGTAGAAGACTCTAAGCTCAGTACCTGAAGGTTTTTTGCATTGATCACTGCTGAAAGTTTCTGGACATTTGCTATCTCAGTTGTCCTATATTTTTGTTTTATTTCCACCATGGTTAGAGGTCTGTCTAGGAAATAAACTTCTGAATTTGTGAGGGTGTCTAACTGAGATTATTTAGAATAGAATCAAACAGGTGGTTAAAGATTATAGAGAAAGCTTTTAACTCTGAAAGCTGTGATTTTGTGAAAAGAGAACTTTAAGTGATAATGTTTTTGTTTTTGTTTTCTTAATTAAAATACAAAGCTGGCTTAGCATGATTTGTTTTAAGCCAATAGTGTACATATTTTAACCATGGGTTCACCTCCAGGATGAAAGGAAGTGTTGTAATTTCTCAAAAACAGTTTTGAAAAAGTGAGACTTGGATGGACTCTGGGTATGTGAAGCACTGTAATATGTTACATGGAAAATTTACCAAGACATGAAAGTATGTCAGAACTAACGAGGATAATGAAAACAGAAAATTATAAGTCATTAAAAATAAACTCAAGTTGCAACCTATTTCTTTCTTTTTCCAAAATATGTTCTATTACATTCAAGAGGGTTTCAAATACGGCATTTTGACTTTTCCCCTCTGGAGTATAACCAAGTCATAATTAACCAAGCATAATATATTAGAAAATAAATGACACTTATTTTACCAGAGATGTGCTTGATCTTATGTTGACTGAAGAAAGTCTGAGTATGGATATAAGTGGACATATTCATATTTTGCTAGGTCAATCAGCACATTGAATTTTTTTAGCTGTTACTTGTTTTTGCAATACAAGGCGATATGTAATAAACCCATTATCTACATTTCCCTACAATTTCACTGGTACTACAAATAGTAAGCAGCCGGGTGTAGGATTGAAATAGTAATTATAAAAACTCTTCTTGCTATCTATTACTTTCCCTATTACTTATGACAGCTGAAATGAAAATTATGTTGATAACCAAAATTCATCATTTATTATCCCTCTTTTTTCGCAAACATGCATATTTACTGCCTCTTTCAGCAGAGGTTGCTGTCATTAGTGACTAACAGAATTAAATAATAATACTATTCTTCAAAAACAGCTATTACAGATTACTCACTGAAAGTTTGTTGACTAAAAAGAGGGAAGCCTTATTCCCTGAATGGATATTTTATCATTTCTTTATTTCAGAAATTTAGCAGGAATTTGATTATTGGGCTAAGAGCAGTACTATAATATAATAACCCTGAAATTTATAAACATTAAGATTTTGGCAACATAGCTTATTTAGGTGAAGAAAGTTTGCTTATATATTTAAATTATAGTCATATATTTAAAATATATAATAAAATATATTTAAATGAGACATAGTTTTTATGGTTGGACATTGGGGGAAAAAGCATGGCACGTACTTAGTCATTTCTGTACCTAAAACATTTCTTGTTTTGTTTCTCTTTCTCCTCTTTCCAATCATTGTAAATTTGTGTGGATTTAGTTATTCTATATATCCCCTTTGCATTTCTCTCCGTAGCAATGTTTGTACATTTCCAGCCATCTCTAGTGTTTGTACTGAGAAGAGCAGTGCTATATAAATAGTGGAATCTGAAAACACAGGTCATGAAATTCATGTAGTTTTGTTGAATTCAGAGTAACTTTTCAGTTATAATTGACTGTGTGCCCAGATACATGTAACTTATTCTTCTGGATTTATATGAAAGTATACTTCCCTAATTGCCATGGATGCCATTTAATTCAGAACCCTCCCACATCCTATGAATTAATCTATGTGAAAATTTATTCCTTGTTACTCAGAAGGCTAAATTTTAAAGTCAATTTTTAGTATACTGTCTATTAATAACATACAAGTTAGGTTTAGTCAGAAATGTGCACTACCTTTATAAAATATGTGAGCATTTTTTCATGTTGCCAAAACATATGAACAGATTCTGAAGGAGAGATGACAAGACAGAATTTTGATTTCATGGCAGAATAGTCCAGTATGTATGAGACTCTGTGGAAATTGTCTCAGTTTTGTGAGTTTTCTTCTGAATCCATACTGAGTCATTAAGCCCAACTTTCTGACAGGATTGAGGGAGGATGATGACAATGATGACACTAAGGGGGTACAATCACTTAGAGCAACCTGTTTTCTGTAGGAAAGGAGAACTTCACAGGGGCCTTTCACCCCTTCCCTCCCTCTTTAATCATCACCTTGGAGATATATATCTAGCTTATTTTTCCTTCATCTTCTGGAATATCTATACGTAATATTACATATTATTGGATCATTCAAATTTTTTGTGCTCTCTTACCTTCCTATCAGGCAGAGACAATTTAAAATATGGGCCATTTGTTTACTTTCGAGTATTGCTAGTATATCTTTGCTTTTCATAATTTTTTCTTTTTTCTTTTATTTCCTTTTTTTTCTTTGTTTCTTTTATTCTTTCTTTCTTTTTTTAGTTTTAGGGAAACTAGGTTCTGTGTCCTTGTTTCAAATCTCCCCTCTTTCCTTCATATAGGTAATTTCAAGGCACATGGACAATGATTGCTTTACCTGTCAGCCTGAAGAAACCAGCGGCAATAGGTAGCATGTTTGACAAGAATTGTGGGTTACGAAAGGACAATTAAAGTCATGTGGTAAGTATTCAGCATTTCATTATTTTTTTAAAAGTTTATTTATTTATTTTGAGAGAGAGACAGAGAACACAAATGCATGTCGGGGAGGGGCAGACAGAAAGGGAGAGTGAGAGACACTCCCAAGCAGGCTCTGTGCTGTTAGCACAGAAACTGATGCAGGGCTGGAACTCATGAACCGTGAGATCATGGCCTGAGCCAAAACCAAGAGTTGGATGCCCATCCAACTGAGCCACTCAAGTGTCCCACTATTCAGCATTTTAATTTTAGCTTTTACATGTTCACTGCTGGTATCATAATGAGTATCATATATATGTCTGTCCAGTCACCATATTGTGTGACTGAATTTCAAACACTGTCTCAAGGAAGATGACAAAGGTATTATTCTGTTTCTAATTGACCACTGACTGCTTAAAAGTGAGTCAGGATTTCTGGTTTCCAGGCTAGCATGCTAGGAGCTTGGAAGGTGTCACTCCATCGTGACAAGTAAAAAACTGAACACACTGAAAATCAATAGTGTTCTAAAGATCTATCAAAGAAATGAGATCACAGGGGAAACTACTGCCCCAATATTGGAGATATTGGACAGATACAGTGAATCACAATTTACAGGAATAGAAATTGAGGAGCAGAAGTTCCACAGGAACCAGTGCCAGGGCAGGAGAACCTGAACTGCAGACGCTTAGTTTGGACGTGTCCAAACGTTAAAGCTTTAGGAGGGCTCAGTGATATGGAGGTTTGCTGAACTTTTATGGATTTTACTTGCAGGAGCATTGGCATGTTCTTACAGTAAAGGTCAGAGAGAAATCCCCTCATGCTTTTTGCACATAGAAAGGAAAAATAGCCTTTTGAAATACACCCTGAGCATTCTGTTCTCCCTAACAAGGCCTGCGTGCAGAAGAAACTGTTTTCCCATGGGAATGTAAATACTCAACTCCAGGTCTCTCTAGCCTTTCTGTGCTATCTACTAGGAGGGAAAAACTCAGAAGCACTTGTGAAGGTCACATCGTAGGGACACAGGGTTTTTCTAAAAGAATATGACCTAATCATAGGACTACAGAACTTCCTGTCCTTCACACCTTACATTAATATCACCAAAGTCATACATCCCATACTTCCCTTTATTCTGTGTATCATGGCCAGATTTGACCAATAAATGAAAAGATGTACTAGAGGACATGAAATATAGTTTGAAGAGACAAAACAATGTCAGAAAAAGGCTCAGATATGGTAGAAAGGCTAGAATTACCAGACCAAGAATTTAAAATAACTATGAGTAATGTACAATGAGCTATATTAAAAAAAAAAGAAAAGACAACATCCAGGAATAAATGGATAATATAAACAGAGGAGTGGGAATTCTAAGAACCAAAAAATCAAGAAGAGATGATAGAGATTGAAAACCACTGTAATAGAAATGGAGGGTACTTGATAGGCTCCTTAGTGGACTGGTCATAGCTGAGAAAAGAATAGCTGAGCTTGAGGGTATGTCAGTCAAAACTTCCAAAACTGAAAATCAAAGAGAAAAAAAATATTGGAGGAAAAAAATATAACAAAATATGCACAAACTGTGAGGCAACTCCAAAAGGTAAAACATAAGTATAACGGGAATACGGAAAGAGAAAAGAAAAGATTAAAGAAACACAAGAAATATTTAAAATAATAATGACTGAGAATTTCCTCAAATTAGCACCAGACACCAAACAACACACAGATCCAGAAAAGTCTTAAAATACAAGGCAGGGTAAATGTCAAAATATCTACACCAAAGCATATCAAATTCAGACTGCAGAGCATCAAAGATAAAGAAAAAAATCTTGAACAAAGCCAGAGGAAAATATCACTTGGCTATAGAGAAGCAAGGATAAGAATTACATCATACTTCTCTCAGAAAACATTCAAGCAAGAAGAGAGTGGAAGGAACTATTTAAAGTGTTGAGAGAAAAAAAATCACCCTCATAAAATTTTATATCCAGAAATTTTGCCTTTAAAAGTGATGGAGAAATGCTTTCTCAGAGAAATAAAATTGGGAATTTATTCCTAGTAGATTTGCCTTTCAAGAAATGTTAAAAAAAAAAAAAGTTCTTTAGAGATAAGGTAAATGATGTAGGTCAGAAACTCAGTTCTACGTAAAGAAAGAGTATTATAGTGGATTAAGTGAAGATAAAATGAAAATATTATCTATGTGGTTATCAGTTTTATTTTATAAATCACCAATGGTGAGAAAGATTTTGAGAACAGGAACAGATGTGCAGTGTGAAAGAGGATCATGCTACACTTTCTAAAAAGCAAAAACACAAATGAGGACTTAAGAAAGTTATATGATTAATTTTATGCATCAATTTGGTTAGACTATGGTATTCTTTGTTCAAACATTATTCGAGATGTTTCTGTGAAGGAATTTTTCAAATGAGGTTAACATTTAAGTCAGTAGTTCTTGAGTAAAGCCAATGACCTTCCATAAAGTGGTTCAATCTCATCTAATAAGTTGAAGGCCTTAATAAGAAGACTGACTTCCCTGTAAGAATAGGAAATTGTCCTTGGAGACAGACTTCAGACTCAAACTATAACTCTTCCTTGGGGCTGCCAGCTTACCCTGCAGACTTTGGACTTGCCAAAACTCCAGAATTGTGTGAGACAAGTTAAAATAAATCATTCTCTATGTATACACATACCCTGTTGTTTCTGTTTTTCTGAAGAATTCTAACTAATACACTAAGAAACCTCCTCTGGAGCAATTTGCCACTAACCTTTTACACTCTTCTCTAAATGCAAATATCTTTAGATTAGGAAAAACAGGGCGAATATCCCATAAATTTCCTATAAACCCAAAACATTATTTTTCAAAAAGAGAGAGTAGATTGAGTGTATGACTCTTGATTCTGGCTCAGGTCACGTTCCCAGGGTCATGGGATCAAGCCCTACATTGGGCTCTGTGCTGAGCGTGGAGTGTGCTTGAGATTCTCTCTCTCTCCCTCTGCTTCTTTCACCTGCTCAGACTCTCTGTCTTTCTTTCTCTCTCTCTCTCTCTAAAAATAAATAAATAAAACAAATCTTAAAAAAAAAATAAAGAGGGGCTCCTGGGTGTCTCAGTTGGCTAAGCATCCAAGTCTTGGTTTCAGCTCTGGTCATGATCTCACTGTTCCTAGAATCAAGCCCCACAACTCTGTTACCACAGAGCCTACTTGGGATTCTCTCTCTCCCTCTCTGCCCCTCCTTCACTCATGCTCGCTCACTCTCACTCTCTCTCTCTCTCTCTCTCTCTCTCTCAAAATGAATAAATAAACTTTAAAAAAGAGAGTGAATAGAAGATATGTTAATTTTTCAGCATCTCTGAATGCTCTTTTAGACATATCTTTCCCTGTTATTTTTAAAGCCTTTTCCTATTTGCTTTCTAGATATATACATTTAAATTTTCCAAATTAATGGAATTTACTAAAGATTCACAATTTTTTTTTCAAAAACAAAAAAGTGCTCAAATTAAGTCAGATTTGAAATTCCTTCAGCCTAACAATCAACATTTTTAGAAGTACTGATTATGAAATTCTTTAGAATATTGACAGACATTCCAGGTTCATTCAATGAAAGCAGGTAACTCCTTAAAGTTTTCTAGATGAATTTAAATTTCAATATCTAGGATCTTCAGTAAAAATATGATAGTTGCAAATGTTTCCATTAATGGATGAACATATATTGGTGTCGTTGTCTAGTCAGATATTCCTGGATTTTATGAGACAATGTGAGCATTAAATACCTTAAGACACTAATTTAAATATCTCATTATTTGGGGCGCCTGGGTGGTGCAGTCGGTTAAGCGTCTGACTTCAGCCAGGTCATGATCTTGCGGTCCGTGAGTTCGAGCCCCGCATCAGGCTCTGGGTGATGGCTCAGAGCCTGGAGCCTGTTTCCGATTCTGTGTCTCCCTCTCTCTCTGCCCCTCCCCGTTCATGCTCTGTCTCTCTCTGTCCCAAAAATAAATAAACGTTGAAAAAAAAATCTAATTATTTAATTAATTTATTAAAGTGTTTATTCAACACATGTTTATTTGGATGAGTGCTAAGCAGAAGAAATCCAACCGAAAGTGAGAAAGCAATATCCCTGTCTTCACTTAGCTTATTTTGTAAGAGGAAATACAGATAAGGAAGCAATTATGGAATGGATGAGGAGTGGTATGAGAGATAAGTGAAGGGTTCTACAGGAAACAGTGAGGATAACCATTGTTATCCTAGTCTTGGACAGGATGTTATAACTAGTCGTAGACAGGATGAGTGCCAATCCACATTGTAGAAGTATGATTCAGTTAACTATAGATAAGAAATTGGAGATGGAGGAGGAGACAGCAGAAGCACTGGATTAAGTTGAAATATTAGATATGCAAAGATTCAAATATAAGAGAAATCACAGCAAGTTTAGTCTGCGAAATAGTTAAGTAAAGCTGGATGATAAAGATATTAAGAACACTTGTTTTAAACTGGTAAGTTTGTGATAATTTGTTACAGCAACCATAGGATACAATACTGTATATATCAGGGCTAATGCCAATCACTCTTCCATTGTTCTATAGCTGGGAAACTGTGGAACTGATGATTATATTGCACTTTATATCTTTTCTTCTGATAGTCTAACAAAGGAGTGAATCACAGCTGAGTCTGATTAATCCATCTGCATCTCTTTGATATGTTAATAGTATACAAATAATTCAGAAGTATGTATTTGAGGGGACATATTTAGGACTACTGTTGGGCAAAGCAAGAGAGCATCTTCTTAACTTAAGCTGAGAAGAAAACATTACATATGTAAATTCAGGACTATTTTAACCATGAATACAGTTAGATAAATGGAATTAAGAGTGTCACTTATTTGATAATTCTCCAAAAGTTTTCTAGTGGTCAGATGAGCCTGAATGACTATGTTCTATCTAATAATATAATGTTACAAATGAAAAAAAAAATACAATCTTTTAAAAACTGTAGACCTTTTAAGTACTTTGAGAAAGACACAGTACTTTGAGAAAGACACAGACCAAGAACTGTTGGTTCCTTGGAAAATGTAAGATAGTTAAATCTGTGAAGTGCTGCCTTTCCTCCCTTCTCTCATTTGGTGTCTCTTCTTACCTCAGTACTCATCACAGCTCTAGAAAGGAGGTACCTCCACTGTGAAAACCCACCTAGTCAGTGTGTTCATCTAGACTTCTCTATCTCCCAGCACCCTCCACCCCATGAAGATTGCTTTTTTTCCCGCTTTTCTTTAGAAAATTGTTCTTTTTCAGGCCTTCAAATTTTAAAACATGAATTCTTTGTCAAAAATGGTCAGAAATTGTCGGAAAAATATATTACCAAATTTCAAAGACTGAAAATTTCAATTGTATACACTTTTGTAATATTATAAAGAAATGTATTTTTAATACTGAAAATCTAGGACAATCCTCCTTCCTCTTACAGTTTATATTACAGACATTTTCCCATCATAGAAACAAATATATATATATATATATATATATATTTTTTTTTTTTTTTTAACCTAGGAAGTCAATTAGATTCTTATGTAGTTTAATAATTGTTTCTGTTGCAAAAATATTTATAAGGTTCTGTTTCCATATTAAGTGATATAGAAAAAAAAAGAAGTTTCAAAGGCAAGCAAGTAAACAACACCCTCTTCTACCTTATTAGCACAACTCTGCTGTTGCAATATGCTTGGTCCTAAGGGATGGATCTTAATGGAAGTCAAATAAGAAAATCCCACTCCACATTTCCTAGATTCAATTGCAGCTAAGGTTGGACATACGATACAGGTCAGGCTAATGTGACTAAACAGAAGCCCACTCTGGGGAACTTTAAGGAACTGGGAAAACAGCTGGCTTCTGGGAAAACATTTACTTTCTTAAAAAAAAAAAGTATAGATGCAAGTGAATCCTACCTTCCTTCTTACTGCCTCGAAGACAGAATAATGACTGGATATTCAGCAGCCATATTATGACCATATAGGAAATTCCAGAATTTCAGATGTTTGATGTGACATAATTCTTTGCTGCTAAACACATTCTTAATTAAAACAAAGTTATATTGGCAAATAAGTTCTACTCTTCAAAAAGAATAATTAATAAGAAAATAGAATCATCATAAATCTATCAGATGAATCCAATTTAAAGAACAGAATCCACTTTTAATGTTTGAAAAGTAAAAATAGGTTATGAGAAGCTTAACTGAGTTCACAGCTCCTGTAATTAGAAAAAGAAAGTAAGTGTTCCTTGTTACCCTGTTAACCCCTGGAATTTGTATTCCTTAATAATTTGAAGTTTTTTTTAATAATGTGAAGTTATGGTAAGTTCTGATTGCTAGTGCAAAAGAAAGCGTTAAGCAAAAGAATAGAGGAAACCGAAAGCAGTTACTGATCATCTGTAGTTTGTGTGCATTGCCCACTACACATATATTTACTGACTTATTCAGTAAATATTTACTGCATGTCAGATTCGTGTCAGATACTATGTAAGGTGTCAGGAATAAAAGATGGATATGGCATTAGTGGTGTCAGTCCATATCTTCAAGAAGTAGTGTATGAAAAGAGAGATTATTCAATGCAGAGGGGACATAGAAACCAAAAGGAAAAAAAAATCCTATAAAACACGGTGGGCTAGGGAAGGTACTACAACAATGCAAGTCTTTCTAGTGTGTGATGCATGAAGAAAAAAAAAAAGAAAAAGAAAAGAAAAAGAAATAAATGTGTTCATAATGGGTTCTGTTCTTTAAACAAAACAAACCAACCAACAAACCAACAACCCCCAGCCCTTGGGAGTTTACTGTGCTGTGTTGCCAAACTTTCTCATTCTGTATATTTCATTATGCTAGTTTGCTGTGATGCTAGGCGAAAGTGTACCTTGGTCAATTAGGTTAGGGAAATGCTGAATGTTCTATCATTCTTTTGGAGTTAAAAATCCACATTAGCTAATTAAAAACTCTAAAGCTCACCAGTTGTACTTTTTCACTGAATATGTTTCAAATGTATTCAACCATGGATGAGCTTATTTTCTAATAACACGTATTTATGTGAGTTATATTATAAAGGGTAGTTGTATTTTTATAAAATGCATTTTGAAATGACTTTGAAGGAAGTACTGAAGAAAAGACCTGGCACAAAAATTTCATTACTTGAATAATGCTCCAGCTAAGATGAGGCAGTGATGAAGTCATTAATTAGGACAATGTTCAAAAAGACCATCAATTTGGAGGATAATTCATGCTGTATAATATAAACCATCCATACTTTTATATGGTGAGTCTTGGTTCTATGAAGCTAAGAGAATTTTACATTTGGTGAGTGAGAGAACTATCCTCATTGGTTTTTTCATACCAACTTCTCTATCCCAAATGAAGCTGAGGTACAAGCTAATTAGAAAAGGCATATATATGCATAGGATGCAAAAATATATTAGATATATTGAAAAGTTGGTTTTTATTTTTCTTCCTGCCTGTTTTATTTCAGCTATGTTCATGTAAACTGATTCTCATGTAAAGAAAAGCAATTCAATTTATTTGTTAAAACAAAAGGGATTGACTTGGGATAATTATTTGGAACTTAAACAAGGAATTTAACCATTTTTAGTAAAAATATAAGCAACCAATGTTATAAATTAATTTTGTTTTTAAAAATAGAGGGTCAAATACACTAAAATTAGTGCCAGAGAATAAATATTTACATTTGGATGATTAAAAATTAGAAACTAATGCTAAGGAAGCAAAGGAACCTAGGAAATCTGTCCCCTAATAATTCCACATGGGGTTTGGAGAGGTAGCAGGATTGATATCTGAGGAGAGAGAGGAAACACAGGAAAGCAGAATGGATGGCATTATCTAGATATCTTCCCCAAAGATTTTTCTAAGGATTATATTGAAGCAAGGTAGATAAGCACATTGTAGTTTTATGTTTATCTGAAATAGAACATTGAGGTAAATGAGCACGGAGTTACCACTTCTTGGCTGTGCAATGGGACAAAAGAGTATAATTTGCCAACACAAATGACAAAAATAAGCTCTATCTATTTAACACTCAACCTCTTAATATGGTTCAAGTTGATTTAATTAAAAATCTAAAAGAGATAATGTATAAAGGATATTATGTATCATTTAAAACATCACATAATATACACACTCACTAATAGTGTACTAGAAAAACTGACAAAAATGATTAAAGAAAATTATTATAGGAATGAGACTTTTTGAATGTAATTGAGGGAAACTAATATGAGCATAGAAAATGATACTACAAAGGCTGAATAAATATCAATAGTGTATGAATTAAGTGGAGTTAAATTGGTCTTTCCAGGGCAGTAGCTTAACATAAACCTGACTGAAGAAAATAAATCTTAGCACAATGTCAGATGGTCTACTACTATAGAACATTCAAAACCATTCCTAGTATGGTAGCTAACTTCTCACTACAGTTAGCAGATTGCAATGGATTCTCAGATGGTTCTTTACTTTCAAACTAAGACATTTCAAAGGGTTGACTACGAAAATGAGTTAGTGAGGACTCCCTTGCCTCCTGAGTAACGAGAATATTTCTTTTGGACATTTGTGAGCTCAGCATCTAGTCTCTGTTATATCTACCCCGGTCTCGTATCTATTTTTCTCTCCAGTGGCTATAGTGCTAATCAGTACTACAGTCCTTGCACTGTTTTGCTCTCTCCTGTCATTGTAAGTTTAGTAGGAATTCAAGGAGGTATCATAGTCTTTAGGGGGTGGTAGGAGTTATGTTTCCTGCGGTTATGACCTTAGCTGGATTAAAGGAACAATAGCTCGAGAACAATTATGGTGCTTTTCAGTTGTAATTCATAAAGCCCATAAAAATAATTTAATTTTTTTTTCACATTTTAGTTTGTGATTCATTTTCAAAGTTAACCGTAAGAAGACATACCTTACTATTTCTATACAGATTTGCATTGTTATGACTATTATAATAATTAAATATCACTTATTGTGGCCCCCTTTTGTCCCTAACCATATGCAGTATGACTTACCTAGAACATTAACTTGATCCCTAGCTTTACGAGGTAAACAATATTGCTATTACCATTTGGAATTACCAGCTGTGATTTATTTCCAAGAGAAAAAAGATGCTAAGATTGTTTATAATATGCTATGTGTCAAAAGCATTAAGTGGTAGAGCAAGAAATGAACCGAATTCTGACTGATATCCTGAAATAAACACAAAAATAACTATACTTTTTTAAAAAGGAAGTGAGAGGTAGGAAAATGAGGAAGGAGGAATCAGGACCAAAACTTAAACACTAATTTATGAAAAATAGCCTAACTATTTTTTAACCAAATAGCCTAAAACTCTCATGGCTTCCATTACTTGTATTTGATTTTGAGCAGAAGTTTGAAATGAAAAAACAATATTAACTTAAGCTGCTTCAGATAAAATTCATCATGTATAATCGCCTCGAGACATTTTCTATGAAAATCTTTGTGCAATGAAATAAGCTGGCTTGATATTTTTATTTTGGCCCTTTTGTAATTTTAAATGAACTTTGTGAAACAAAAAACCCTAAAATATATCTCAAAGCTTATTTAGATGCTTGTAAATAGAAATATGGTCAATATATATACTGAATTCTGGAGCCGGATCAACTGGGCTCAAATGGCATCTCTGTCTAGTTGTGTGACCTTAGGCAAGATATTTAACCTTTCTAAAATCCAGTTTCTTATTTGTAAATTTGGTAGACTCTTGTAGAGTCATCGAGAGTATTACATGAGTTAACACATGTATTGCACATAGAACAGTGTGTGAAATATAGTAAGCCCTCAAGTGAGCATTAACTATTATTGTCACATATGCCACACAGAGCAGGACATGATGTAAAGATTTTAAAATATAAATGCACTCAAACAATTTATCCAATGCATATTTGATATTTTACCCTTGATTGCAATATAAACAATTCATGGAGGAGAAATGTTCTACACAAGAGATAACTGGAATCTTTAAAGCCACTTAGAAACATAAAGACAACATTTAACACTATAATATAATGGCACTTATTTGATGTAAAACTTGTATATCTCATATCTTACAAGACACACACATATACTTCTGCATATATATGGGATCATGACAAAATTTCAAGAAGGAAATGTCTCTCACTTTCGATCTGTCATATACCACCAAAAGAATATACTGGCCCTTTCAGAAATATATCTATATCCATCATCACTCAACAGTGATGGTGGATAACTTAACTCCAATTTACTTACTTTCTATCAATGGTTCATGAAAAAGAGTCTTTTACAATATGTTATTCCCTGTACACTGACTATTTGATAAATGAAGATTGAATGCTAATAATAAATTATTAATTTCTAGGCGATAAAGTATCTCAAATGCTGTTGAATACTTACAAGCAGTGCTAAGGTCTATATGATTGCTTAATCATATCTCAAGGGATCATTGAGAACTCCAGTGAAATGGAAATTAACTGTGTTTTATATCTGAATATACAGTGGTTTCTTCTTAGTGTAACCACTTCAGGCAGAGGTGATTTGTGACCATTAATTAGGCAATTGAATACAAATTAGGCCTTTTTGCCCCAAAGGAAAAAGCTTAATTTCCAGATATTCAATAGCTGTTGGGGTGGTTTGAGTTGAACTTCCCACAGATTAGTTATTCTGTGGTAAAACAATCATTTAGACAGAAGAAAGAAAGAAAACTCATCACTGTCCACAAAATCACAAAACCTTGAAGACTGAAGACATAAAGAAATAAAATCCTTTATGTAGTCAGGATTTATAAATCAGCAGTTTTTCAAGAATCTCACAGATACTACATTAGTTTGTGTGGTCTCTGCTGTGGTAACAAATATACACCATAATCTCAGTGATTTATAATAGAGTATCTATGCAGGTACACAGGTCACTGGGGGCTGTCCTACTTATGAAATCTTTCAGACACTCACTTTGCCAGACATTGTCCCATCTTTGGCATTGGTTTCCAACATCAGTCTCTTCCTACCTGTCCAGTCAAGCCTAAGTTGCCACCATCAGTTTCTTTTTTTTTTTTTTTAATTTTTTTTCAACGTTTATTTATTTATTTGGGACAGAGAGAGACAGAGCATGAACGGGGGAGGGGCAGAGAAAGAGGGGGACACAGAATCGGAAACAGGCTCCAGCTCTGAGACATCAACTCAGAGCCTGACGCGGGGCTCGAACTCACGGACCGCAAGATCGTGACCTGACTGAAGTCGGACGCTCAACCGACTGCGCCACCAAGGCGCCCCCCACCATCAGTTTCCAGCTGGAAGAAAGGAAAATGCAAGTGCATGGAGATTTTTATGTTCTATCATGGAAGTTCCACTTACTACTTCTTGTCAGATGCACTGACCTGGATTCAATCACAGGGCCACACCTACACTGGAACCTGGAAAATGCACTATGGCTGTGCACCCAGGAAGAAAACATTAGAAAATGTTGCTGGAGAATACTTATCTGACTATTTCCATTAGAGGGAGGGACTTAAATGGCATATTCAAAAAAGGATAAAATAAATTCAAATAAAGGACTAAACAAAATGAGACATAATTAGAGGGAGATGCACTGTGTCATCACCTGGATGCACCTTGGCCTGGCAGGGTGGGTGTTTATAAGTGTTTCCATAGGTCTAAACCTCTACTGTTTTCTTCTATAGCGAAGCTTCATTAGAGTGTGAAAATTAGTAAAGGGAGAGTAGGTACCAAAATTGCCATAGATGCAACCCCTCTTCACTTTGAATTTCTCCTTATGTCCGGCATAAATTCAGTTTCGAACCTCACCTTTATTCTCCAGTCAGTATTGCCTAGATTAGAAAATAATAAGCATTTAATAAACATACCAGGAGTACCACTGAATAACCCAGATTTTGTGGAAATGTACTGACATGGAACCCTAATGTAAAGATCAAGAGAGGTCATGCATCTATGGAAGGAGTAAAGGTATTTCTAAGGAGAAAATAACTTTGAGTACCAGTCATCTTGCGAAGACTTTGATATAGAATTGGGGAATGAAAATAGGAATGCTTTCCTTAGATAAATATGAAGTTAATAATTGATGCATGACAGAGTGATGATCCATTGCCTGAAGTCAGAGGGCAGTAGCAAAGTCACGGGGAGGAAGAGGATTCAGAGAAACAGCCATTAGCAAGTGGTCCTGTCAGCAGAGACAGAGAAAATGCAAGAAGTGAGGGATGTGATTCTGAGAGTTTATGGGAACATCTCTCCAAACCACAATGGAAACATGAACTGCATGGAAAAGCAAATTTCTAACAATAAATTTGAGAAGACTTGTGTCATGGAAATTTGTTTCCTAGGAAAAATTTCTCAAGTATGAGAACATATAACATAAGGAAATTTACTCAGTAAACATAGGCTTTATTTTCCAAAATATCCTTACAACTAATACAGCACCTTAGTATATTTTTAAACAAGTTGCAATTTTTATTTACTATTTTGAAGTTCTTTTAATCTATTGTAAATTCATTGACCACTTAATTAACCTTTATGACAGTGATAGATATATATATATAGGATATATGGATTTTAAGATGCAGAGAGGCTCTCAGAAATTAAGGTGGAAGCCTATGGAAAAACTAAAATTTTTTTTACAATGTTACACAAGAGTTCATAGGATCTGTAATATGTAGAACAAGTTAACACTATGTTTTAGATTCATCTTTAAATGACCCTACTTATGTATCTAATTATGAGCATCTAATAATAGTAGAAATATCATCTAGGTCTAGTCTCATTAAGTGTGGGACTAAATCACCTAATAATAATTCCTAGTAATGTATAGGACTCTGCAGTTTAATTTTGTACAGGGCCGTACAAATTCTTTGATAAGTATAACCTATTGATTTTTATAACAACTTGGTATAATTACCAAGCTGGTATTACTATGAAAAATAGTTTCTACATATAAAAGAAACAATCTACATAGTAAATAATCTGCTTAATGTTAAAAGCAACACACACACAGACACCAAAACAAAAAGAAAACATCAAAACAAATATGAGTAGAGAACAAAGGGTAAGAACAGCAACAACAAATATGATATGCAGGTCAGCGTTCTTTTCATTAGACATTCTTAGAGACACATTATCTGATGTGCCTAAATTAGACCTAGAGTTCCCTAGGTACATGACTGGGTCTCAAAACCGAATACTATTTCAAAACTGAACTCCTTATCTAATCTTTTAACTCCCTCCTCCTTTTGTATTTCTGTATTAATACTGGTCCCATTCATTTAGCTATCCAAAATATACATTTTGACCTAGACTTCTACATTATTCTATCAGCCTTAAAGTTATGTAATTTATTTATTTATTTATTTTTACCTCTGAAGGGCTTCTCAAGAGGAAATCTTTGCGATATTATTACAGGAGGTGAAAGATAATGAGGTAAAGCAATGAGGCTAGGGAGGAGTGAGTGCAGCCAATAGATGGCCTCACCCTCTGCGTCTCTGCAGTAGGCACACAAACAAACAAAAAGAGGAAAACGATCAATGTGCCCCAAAAGAAACAAAGAAACTAACAAAAAGGAATGCCAAAAACAGCATGAGTTACTTGAACTAAGCTTGGTGTATAATGGGGACTTGTTCTTGTAACTGCAAAAGGAGGCTGCAAGTGACCTATGCCTGGGCGATTGGAGGGAGAACTTGTAAGCAGAACTTGAGGTAAGTTGCCTAATGATAAGGTGATTGGCTCTGTAATGTTCATATGCTCAATATCACTACGGGATGGGAGAAATAAGGCTTCAATAAAAAAAAAGTGAAAACTTATTCTGTACAATCAAATGTGATAATAGATAGGAGTGAGCAAGGAAAAAAGTTTGAAACTACACTAAATGAGCTTGCAAACTAAAATTCTAATACATGTGAGGAAAGATAATCAACAAAATCAATAAAGTATTCTTAGACAAAATGAAAATAATGGAACAATCTGAAAATGAGTAAATAAGAATCGATACCCAATTAGTTTTCCAGTCACTGTATCTACTATTATTCCTGTATTCTATTATAACACCTCTGTGAACTGGATGAGTTTTGAAAAGTTTTTTGGGAGTTAGTACATGTTCATATGAGGGCATGATTTGTTTTTGTCATATTAAACGTTCTTTTCATTATGGGGTGGAACAAGTTTTACTCTTTATTATTCTCGGTCAAACCTGGCAACTTTCCTTGCTATCAATTAAAAGGCTAAATATCATAGGCAATATTAAGAAATTTATTACTAAATATGAAGTTCATCTTTTTTGGATAGACTATTGTGGTTGTTGCTGAATTTCCTCAAGGAAAATTACTTTTTAATGACATTAAATGAAATTGCAATCAGAGAAATAAACATGTGGAATGCCAACCGCAGCTTGGATTTACAGAGTTAATATACATAACTAAAAGAATATTGAACAGAAGAAAATACATGTATTTGAATATTCAATAAACCTGATGTCAAATGTTAGCTCTTTAACTTAATCATGTGCCTTTGAATAGTTGAAACTTCCTGCATGTCACTTGAAAATGAATTTCCTCATCTATAAAGTAGATGTGAAGATTGCATGAGATAGTGTGTTTAAAGTCCTTTTAAATTGCCTGACATTTCCTAGCTGCTTGATAAATAGTAGTATTTATTATGCATATTTTATTATCTTTGTGGTTATTATCTTACCACCTGCTGAAATATGCATATAATTTCATCCTTGGTTTGTTTTCAATATTAAATAGGAGAAAAAAAAACACTATCTAGGGTCGCCTGGGTGGTTCAGTCGGTTAAGCGTCCAACTCTTAATCTCGGCTCAGGTTATGACCTCACAGTTCATGAGTTTGAGTCCCACTTCAGGCTCTGTGCTGACAACATAGAGTCTGCTTGGAATTCTCTCTCCCTGTTTCTCTGCCCCTAGCCCACTAGTATTCTCTGTCTCTTAAAACAAATAAACATAATAAATTACTTTCTAAAAATATGTTTAGTAGCCTGTATTCAGTTAAGCATTGACTTGATATTAAGGGGTACTCTAGGTAAAGAGGTTGACTTCCCTACAATTCAGTTTGAGAAAAAAGTGTGTGTGTGTGTGTGTGTGTGTGTGTGTGTGTGTGTGTGTGTGTGTTGATTTTCTGTATACTATTGGGCATTGGCATTAAAATGAAGAGCTTACAGTATTTCATCTATGTATTTGCTTTATAAATGCTAGATTTGTTAGTAATGAGCCAGCTTGATGGAATATGTATGCTTTAGACCCATGTGACATATGGATTAATATAACATCTAATACTGGCTGATTATAAAGAAAGTGATTCATTATTAAGAGACATGTATTTAATTTGTGACCACTTTGAAATTCATTACCTGTAAGTATGTTTACATTACTCCAGAAACCTGTACTCCAATTAATCAAATTTTAGGAGGAGTTCTTATTCACTCAAAAATATTTCTAAGACCTATTCTATGTAGCAAACACTGTGCTTAGTAGCAAAATCTAGTGGTGATGACACAGATAGAGGTCTTGCTCTCATAGAGTTTACAATATAAAAAGAAGACATGTTAATATAAGGGTAATGTATTTCAAAGGAGAAGTTCAGTGTGATATGGGCTACAGTAGGAGAATCTAAATCATATTCTGCAACTTTTTATGTATTAAAATAGTACTGTGTTTTTCATATCGTATTATTCTTCTATTACATTTCAATGCAATGCACATTGAATACTTCCTTACTCTCTAAACATTCCTATATAATGGTAGCAAATGGGAAGACACTTATTACCCTAGAAATTGATACTGGTGAAAGTTATTGAATAAGTTGAGGATACATTAATGGATAATACACCATTAGTTGGTTTGTTCAATTTGTTTAGTGCATATTTCTTATTGTTTCAGGTTGGCACAATGGAGCCATTAGGCATGCCTCTGACAAAAGTCTATATATAGTAATTTCAAAGACAGATTTATACTTCGCCTGTAGATGGTATCTCAACTATTATAGCTTTACTTAAATACTTCTTGGTAATAACTTTGCTTTCCATGTTAGAATACTGAAAGATAGATATCTAATTGTTTTCTGAAATCACTGACTTAAAAGAAGGCTAGTTTCCACATCTTAGAAGCTAGGTCAGTTGGTTCATTCTGAAATTCAGAGGCTTTTTGAGATTGGTGTGGAGTTAGGAAAACCTAGTGAGAATATACAATAGTTCTAGGTGATGAGAATACTTCAGGGAACTTTTGAAAGAAAAGCTTATTCTAGAACTGCTCCTAAATCACAGACTTCCTTGAATGGATCTTATGAGTTATCCATGCAAATTAAGCCAAAGCTTTGGATAATTGCTAAAGAGTATATGAAATGCTTCTTTCACTTAGTACTCAATTTGACACCTTTTTCATAGCTTAGTCATTAAATACAATCTTTTAAATTTATCTCTGACTACTGAAAAAACAGGACGTATTTGCTTAGTAGGTTTTTAAAAAATTTCTTCTTAATGTTTATTTACTTTTGAGAGAGAGAGAGAGAGTGTGTGTGTGTGTGTGTGTGTGTGAGCAGGAGAGAAGCAGAGAGAGGGAGACACAGAATCCAAAGCAGGTTTCAGGCTCTGAGTTGTCAGCACACAGCCCAATGCAGGGGCTTGAACTCATGAACTGTGAGATCATGACCTGAGCTGAAGTCAGATGCTTAACTGACTGAGCCACCCAGGCGCCCCTGCTTAGTAGTTTTTATGTCTTTGCTCTCTTAAACTTGCTTCTTATAATCTGCTGAAAGCTAGCACTCAAAAGGGTGTTCATGGTTCCTATGTAAAGTGGATTGTTTTAAATTATATTTGATTTAATTGGGGGATTTGAAAGGGGTGTTTGGAAATGTGAGCCTAAAATTAACGTGTTCACATTTGTTTGGACTTCAAATATTAACCATTCCTTCTAGGTTCTGTGCAAAAACCACCACCACCACCACCAATAACAACAACAACGAAAGTATTTGGTATATGGTGGGAGAAGTGCAGCAGGTAGCATTTTATGGAATAAAACAGAATTTAAAATAAATACATAGAAAATTGCCTCAAACTCTTGTCCTTTAGTGTATGCCTTTATCCCATATCTATTTATATATGTAATAAATAAAATTAAGTACACATTAAATGACTCAAGATTTCTGTTTTATGAGAAAGATGTAAGACATTTCAAAATGTATTTTAATAGGGACAAAATATTTTTCCCTTGCCAGTTCTAAGTGAAATAAAAACCTTGAACTACCAACTATATAGATTTTTGAAACTGCATTTGCTATTCTTAACATATCCCATTCCTATCACAACAAATCCATCCTTGCTTGACTCTTCATTCTTTTAGCAATTAACACAATTTATCAGGTCATGAATATGCAACAAAAATAACCCTTGACAGATTTTTCTCCATTCTGGTTATGAAACCAGGCTTCATTTTTCCATATGGCATTCCAACTACTGGCACAATTGTTTTATTTCACTTGGCATTGACTGCCCTATTACTGTCTTCCATTGCCTTTTCTTGTCAGTGTGTGTCCAAATTAACCATTTCTGCCACTTAAAGCCGAATTGTCCAATCATTACATTTTAAAATGACGAGAATTTTTAAGCAGTTGGGTAAGTTTTAAGCAAAGAAGTAAAATTAGATGTAGGCCACATGACAATCTAATTACATAAATGCAGTATGAAAGTATCATTCCACACTTAATACCTAAAATGTATAAACCTTTTTTATTGCTACAGCCTTTATCTTGCATCGTTAACATAAATAGAAGAGTTGAAATGTAAAGAACAGGTGAATTGAGAAAATAAAATGTGAATCTGGCCTTAGTCCTGCTGAAAGCCAGCTCTCTAATGATGGCTGAGCCACAGAGTTCTTCTTCAACTCCGTTTACTTAGTGCACAGTGAGTATGTGATGCCTGCTCTGTGTGTATTTTCATCAGTGGGGTGAGAAGAAACTGAATGAAACAGGTGAAATGTTGCTGACTTCTTAGACCTTTGGAAGACCAAAAGCCAGAAATGTTATAATTATTAATTTCGTAGTTTTTGAATAATAGCAGACCTCCAGGGTGCTTTATTTTCATTTAGTTTACAATTTGAGTTTAAAAAACTAGTACAAGTTTAGGGAAAATATAACTTTTTGTGAAATATTAACCTATTCAGAAGCTCAACTGTTCTAATTCTCTATTCAAGTATTTTAAAACTTTTTAGGCAACATTTGCTCTCCTGAGGTAGACAGACTTTAATTTTTTTATTTTATTCAGTTTTTAATATTATTTAATAGCCTTAGCAACAAATGAAAAAAATATATGATATGAGCAATATTTGTAAAAAATTATACCAAAAATTAATGTTGTCTAACAACTCCATTTCCATGACATAAATACTGACCCAAAAGAAAAACAAAAATAGATTTAAGAAATAATAGTATAAAAGATGATGGTATAATATTAACACTGGATCATCTCTAGGAAAAGTCACTCTTTTTGTAATGCCACCTTGAAGTAACTATTAAAGATACCCACATTTGTGCATAAAAGGCTTGGTATCTGTAGATGTCCTCTTTTTCACTGAACTCTGTAGCCAGTGAAGGTGTGCAAACATTATGTAAGAAGTTGTGGATATTCACAATGAAACTTAGCTAATACTAAACTACCCCTACAAGTCACTAATCTTTATGCAACATTGTAGTATTCTACTGTTATTTGATATCCATCTTGCAAGGAGCTAAGCATCCATATTATCACAGCATACTACAAAGCATGCAGTATTCAATACTACACATTTGTTGGTTTCAGGGGACATATAGTCTTCCCAAATGCTTTCAAATGCCAGATTTTGTTTATACTTATGTGGGTATTTTATTTTATTTTATTTTATTATTTTTTTGGTCTTTATTCTTTTTTTATTAAAAAAAATTTTTAGGTTTACTCATTTTTGAGAGACAGAGAGAAAGCATGAGCAGGGAAGGGGCAGAGGGAGGGAAACACAGAATCCGAAGCAGGCTCCAGGTTCTGAGCTGTCAGCAGAGAGCCAGACATGGGGCTTGAACTCTCAAACTGTGAGATCATGACTTGAGCCAAAGTTGGACGCTCAACCGACTGAGCCACCCAGGCACCCAGGTCTTTACTTTATTCTTGATGCTACACCAACGTGTGCCTTCCTGAGTAAAGATTGAAGTTGAAAAGGAGAAGAACAGGGGCGCCTTGGTGGCGCAGTCGGTTGAGCGTCCGACTTCAGCCAGGTCACGATCTCGCGGTCCGGGAGTTCGAGCCCCGCATCAGGCTCTGGGCTGATGGCTCAGAGCCTGGAGCCTGTTTCCGATTCTGTGTCTCCCTCTCTCTCTGCCCCTCCCCCGTTCATGCTCTGTCTCTCTGTCCCAAAAATAAAAAAAAATAAAACGTTGAAAAAAAAATTAAAAAAAAAAAAAAGAAAAGGAGAAGAACAGAAAGAATTATACTTGAATTTAGCAACTTGACAAATTGTATCCCTAAGAAAATGTGGTCATCATGAGTGTTCTTTCTTCCCTCCTTGGATAAAAAAAGTGCCTGGGAAGCAGCTAAGAATGTGAGAGATCCACAGTAAGTGCTTATTCTCCGGTTACCCCACTGATGGTCTCTGGTTTCTTGGAATCCAAACTGGAAGCAGCATATCCTCATATCCCCATCTAATTTAAATATTTCCTCCACATTCTCAAATGTAAAATTTCCACTAGCTAAGACCTAAATTGTATTATTTCCTACTATGGTTTGGACTGTCAACAGCAATATAAAAAATAAGAAAACATTAAAAAAAAAGAGGAATATATTCACCAGTTAATTAATTGATTCAAGATTTATTGCTTTAGCAAATTCACAGGACCTTTGTTTCCTAATCTGAAATTTTGCATATGATAGTCTTTACTAGATTGAAGAATTAGAGTCTTCTGTTATTTATTTTTTTTAAGTCATATATCTTATTAGGAGTTAGCAGCTATCAAGCATTCAAATGAAATTCAGTAAAACAAACAAACCGTACAATGATGTAATGAATCACAAGCACACAACCTCAATGTAGTTACAATCTTAGAGCAATGTGCTGGATATTGACCTATGTGTCTAGTTGAAGACTCTGAGAATAAGGTCTCTGAAGCATAGATGACAGAAGGTGAGGTGAGAGTTAATTGTAGCAAACTACCAGCATGTCCATCTTAATTCATGAATCTAATTTGAAACTTCAGCATAATTCCAATAAAGAGAAAAGGCCCTATCATCCCATGAAAACATGGGTTACATTACAACACGTTTCCTACCAAAGGGGAAATTTTTTCATTACTTAACACTAAAGTGCTGAAACCATTAGTATACCCTTTTAGACTTAAACATATGTATTATGTGCACGTATCTCCCAGTGGAGATCACAAGCGGTGTCACATTGCACTGTAGAGCCATTAGTAACATAATGGCATCCAACCACAGGTCTTGCTAATGGTTTAAATTGGAAAGCAGGGCTTTCCTTCCCCCCCCCCCCATTTAATTCAAAAAGGGAAGAGAAAGAAGAGGAAGGGAGGAAGAGAAGGAAGGAAGGGAGGGAGGGAGGGAAGAAGGAAGGAAAGAAGGAAGGAAGGAAGGAAGGAAGGAAGGAAGGAAGGAAGGAAGGAAGGAAGGAAGGAAGGAAGGAAGGAAGGAAGGAAGGAAGGAAGGAAGGAAGGAAGGAAGGAAAAGGAAAGAAGGAAGGGAAAGGAAAGGAAAGTTTCTTGCTCTTGTTCTTTGTAAGTACACAAATAAAACTTTCTAGTGAGCAACTCAGGATATGACACGTTAAGAAAAACTGAATGAATCAGAAGATTCAGTACTTTGAAAATATTGTCTAACAGGCAATAGTTAATAAAGGGCATAGCACATGTAAACTCATTCCACTAGCTGTTTTTCTCAAGAGACAAAGGAGAACTGTAACATTTTAAAATTGGGGCATGTGACCTAATTTAGGATAAATATCTCAGGACATGCTAAAGCTTGCTTGTGTAAATCATGTACAAAAAAACCTAATTGGCTCCTCAGTGTGACTTACAATAATATCCTTATGGCAGTATTGCTTTAATTACTGGGGGAAAAAAGGGGGAGTGGAAAATTTATAGTCATGAAAGATATGAACAATTCCATTGCTGTAAAAATAGAAAAAAAACCAATTATAAGGTAAGGCTTTCAAGTGTTCAAATAACTTGTATTTTGAATTCTCTTTTATCTGACTATGTTTTAGGAATACATGAACAATAACAGGACACTGATTACAAGGTACCCGTACTGTAACTAAAGCATGGATTTCTCTGACTGCTAATATGGCAGGCAGGATCATAAAAATAAGTTGTTGAGGAGATATCTAGCTCACAGGTGTTCTTTCTTAATGTGGAAGTCAAAGTTTTTCTAAGAAACCCAGCTGCATTCTTGGTTACTGAATAGTGTCCTAAGGCCACCAAGCTCCATTAAATCTTTCTTTCTTTTTCTTTTTCTTTTTTTTTTTAAGAGCCCTGCTGAGAATAGTGATTCTGATCATTATTTTCTTAGGAGAATATAGGCATATGTTCACTCATTCTGCCATGTTGCACTTAAGTGATTAAAAATTCATGTTCCAAGTAAGAAGCTGTTAAGTAGCTAATTATTTATTCTGTTTACAAGATATGCCCCAACTGGTTAGGGAAAATGGATGCTGGGGGCTGAAGAAAGCATTAAATATATTTAGGGTGAGAAGGGCAACCTACCTCCTGGTGGGTATATTACCAAGTGGTACAAATTGAAAGCGTGCCTTTAAGCAAACAAACCGCCCATTAAATAAATGGAGTATTCCTTTTAGGAAGATGTGGAGTATCTTTACCTTTTAATAATCCCACACACAAAACTATTTGAAATTCATTGTCAGAGAAACTCAATTCATTATGTACCCCTAACGAGCTTGTTGAATGTTCATTTTTAAAATTGAAGACAGCATAGAAATCAGTTTTTCAAAAAAGAAGGATCAGGAAGAAAAAGGAAGTAGACTTAGAATACATATTACATATATATATATTTAACTCTATATATATCATATTTAATTATGTATATTCATATACATAAATATATATATATATATGTTTAATTCTAAACTAAAAATATGCCCACCAAATTGTTAACAGGATACATTTAGAATTAAATTGCAAATGGTCACTAAAAACCAACAGTGAAAGACATATTTATAAAGCCTTCAAAATCAGTAAGAAGGCTATAAATGGGACACTTGACCCAAGGAATATGAAGAAAAAAGCCATATTTTGTAAAATTAATTCAGGAACACTGTCAATTGTCATATTTTTCTTGTGATTTGCATAAAGGATATACAAGCTGTGGAAATAATGATAATAAAGTGTGCCGTGGAGTACACATGAATATGCTCTGTAAAATCTGTCATGATTTTCAGAGAATCTGTTCTGAAGAGAAAAGTGCCTGAATGGAAATGGGAGCAGAAAAGATGACTGCAAAATCTGGAAACACCTAGATGACCATTTTATGTGCTTTCAATCTTTCTTGAAACTTCTATTAGAATATTGAATGTCACTGGACTAAAATTTCTGTACCGATAGTGTTAGATATTTTTAAAATAAATAGAGGATTGAGTGTTTATTGAGAATGTTTAGGGAATAGGTCATTCTCATTGATTTAGTAAGCCTAGTTAACAAACATCACTTAGTTAACAATTTTCATAAAGCTTTATATAATAAAATACACTTACATGATACATTATATTAAAACTGGTATTTATTATATTTTTGATAATTCAAAATATCATTTCAGGCCATAATAAATGGACACATACTAGCAATACAGCTACATTATTTTTTCCAAATGAATAATACAGAATAGATTTCATTCACCCTTTTTTTTGTTGTTCGTTTTTATCTTACCATTTTTATGGCTGGCACCTTTTGTTATTTCTGATGATTTAGCTGATGATCTAATGAATCATAAAGTTATGGCTGAAAAAGAAAAAACACAAAAAACAGGTCTATGAAAACTATCTCAATGACAATATTTGGTCACTCTGAAATTTATACGTTTGTTTATAACTCTTATTTCCTGTCAATGACCAGGCTAATACAACATAAAACACAAATGTATTTGTTAAAGTCATAATTACAAATGTTCTAGTTATAACATTTTGTATATGTTGTTTAACATTGTTCTCTTCAGTTTTTAGTTTTTCAGCTTCATAGGAATAATTTTTTTATCCTTTGTCATTATGAGTTTAGAACTTGCAAAGCACTTGTTATAACACTGATTAAATGGCTATTTTCCATTAATGAACATTTTATCCTGCCATTTAAAAAATTTTTTTACATTTATTTATTTTTTGATAGACAGAGAGAGACAAACACAAGTGAGGGAGGGGCAGAAAGAGAAGGAGGCACAGAATCCAAAGCAGGCTCCAGGTTTCAAGCTGTCAGCACAGAGCCTGATGTGGGGCTCGAACTGACAAACTGCGAGATTATGACCTGAGCCGAAGTTGGACGCTTAACTGACTGAGCCACCTAGGCGCCCCTATCCTGCCATTTTTAAGTTCAGCCTGCCTGTAAAATAATTATTGCTTAACTAATTAGATGAGATGTAGAGCAAATAAAACTGTCAAAGTAATATGTCCATTTTTATAAAGTTTCATGCTATACTAGTTTCACCCTTTATCACATAGAACAGTCTCAAGGTCAAATTTGCTGCACTGTCTGGTTCTGTAAATAAAGTTTTATTGGAATGTTGACCCACATGGGTCTAAAGCAACACTTAGTAAAAAAAAAAAAAAAAAAAAAAAATCCAGGCACAAAACAACCTACTTAGTGGGATTTCATACATTCCAGGTCTGACAATCACTGACGTAACTTGATCTTTTCAACTCTATTTGTTGAGTTTTGTCTTAGTGGTTGTTGTAGGGGTTAGAAAATACTTTTTAACATCATGCTCCACATCAGATATACTAGTTTGATTCCAGTGAGACATAGTACTTTGTGCTATTATTCATGTGTACACACACATACATAAATATGCATATGTACATATTCTATGTATGATTTGGGATGTACTCCTATAGAAATTATGTTCACATACATATAGATGTATAATGCATAATGTTGTGTATATAATGTATACACATATAATTTCTATATGAATACCCACTCATATCTACATACTTCCGGCACCAGATGCATTGTAACATACATCTATAGAAATTGTATATATTTACATATATATACATATATGTATAAATACACACACATGTATAATTGTTATATGAGTATATCCCAAAGCATCAGACACTGGAAGTATATGGATAGTAGAGAATAGAGTTTGAAATTTATAGAGCCTGAAGCTTGTCTATGGAACTTCTCTAATATTCAGATACTCAAAGTTATAATTGAAGAATTCCATGTTCATAATAGCCTCATCAAAATAAAAGTTCCTTCTTGTAAAAAATATACTTGATTATGTAGCATATAAAATTGCCAATACTTGATACATCACTTTATCAACAGTGAATAATGCCAGAAGAAATATTGACTTATCTCTGTCTTTTCAATTTATAAATTTCCAATTTAAATTTTAAGTTGTTTATTATACAATATATAATTAATGTTTATAATTATAAAATTATTGTCAGTTAAAGAAGCAATCAAATAACACAAATTCAAAATATAAAGAAAAGTATGATACAAATTCGTCGGTATAATGTCATTTTTCTGGATGCTGAGTTGTTGGCTGCATGTCAGATTTTTGAAAGAAGAAGAAGCCACCTCTGAAATGCTAACAAAATAAAGAAATACCTGACTAGTTGGAATAGTTATGCCTCTATGCATCATGCAAGATAGCATTTCTGTTACGAGGGTATTACTCAGGTATTACCTGGGTAACTCTGTTACTGAAATTGAACAAGTTTACATTAACTTTTTTGGCTGAACCCTTTTCCTGTAGTTTTCTTTAAATAGCGAATTTCCCTGGAATAAATGAAAAATTATTATCTAAAACTTCCTATGAATTATTTTATCGGCCCTTTCATTTTATTTATTAATTTATTTAGGTTATTCCTTTAGGCAGAATAAAAGAATAGGGCAATCTGAAATCAGTGGGGACAAAATTTTAGGAAATAGAAGAAAAAGAACGGGTAGAGTGGAAGGATCAACAAAGACAAATTTTACCTGCCATCATTGCGCCGGTATTCATCCTTCATCTTCAGAATGCTAAAACTTTTGACAATACTGTATAGTCTGGTGACTGGAAAACATTTGCCTTTTCTATGCAAAATAATAGTATGTCTTGTATATTTCCATAGTCACATCTAGGAAAGTCAAACAAATTAGCATTCATAAAAATCCTGCGAATTTGATCAGTTCTTCTCACTTTTACAAAAGAAGAATTGGAGGCAAATTAATATTTCACTCAGGTTCTCCTAGCAAACTGGGAGCAGAGCAAAGATAGGTGAAATCTTTTAGTTCCGGTAAGGTACTCGAGCTGCAACATTCCGGCTGGGAGCCAGGGTCATCGACTAGTGCCTTCCTGGAAGCTGAACCTCAGATAGTGAGTCACTGCCGTTTTCTTCCTTGTACTCACCGAGCGAGCACAAGTCTTACTCTAAAAATTCCTTACACCACTTATTCCTTACATGATAATAGTACCAAAAGTCTTAGGTTATTTGCTTTAGACTTATTTTTAACTTTACAAATGTAGAAACAGCATTATAGATGAAAAGTTGATGAGGTTTATTACTTTGGACATGGACTTTTTTTTAGGGTGAAAACTCCCAAGCATCTAAGCTCTCAGGAGACATAATAAAAATAGACTAAATTATGCTTCAATATTTTTCCAGACCCTCTAAGTCTCCTCAGGAGAACACTTTGTCCTTTTTAAGAAACTTGTATTTTTACCTCACAGCCCCCATTTATTGCAGGAAAAAATTTGCTTATTAAGTGAAACCAGAGCATAGAAAATATTAAAGTGAAACCTGCAATTTTGGTTGAAGAATAATTGAATACACACACACACACACACACACACAAATACACACACATTTATATTTTTCTATAGTGTATTATCAGGTTGTCAAATTCATCAATGTGGTATATAAACAGAATACTAATGAAGTTATTTTAAGAAGTTGAATCAGGGTCTAAGGTAGAATATAAGTAACCCATGAAACTAATTATTTGACAAACATTCCAAAGGAAAACTATATGAAATATTCTTATTATTCAAAATAGTATGCTTGATAGACAATATAGCGGCCAAAGCAATCTTGTCCCACTTAAAAATGGTATTTTTTTCTTTCATTTCAGAAATCATGACACATACGTTTGACTATCCTTAGTGATGAAAACTTTACACTCATTGATAATAAATTCGTTTTGGAAGCCATTCAAGGTTATTTGGAGTCAAGTCCAATGAATGTTTGCTTATTGAATACACTGATAACATTCATCTCTGAAAAAAGTCCATTTACCTAAAGGACTCTGAAGGTGATTTATTAAAGAACCCACTTCCAATACCAAAATACAATACATTACACAAGAGCATTATTATTAAATATTGACTGTAGCTTTGAAAAGTTGCTATATTGAAGCAAGTTTCTAATGTCACTTTGGCTGAGAAACAGGAACAAACAAAACCTGGTTATATTACAGGCATATTTCTATAAAAATGTCTATGACTCTATCAGGGTCTTACTGTGCCAATAGATTTTTTTTATACTGTTCACACTATGTATATTGTGTTCATACTGTAGTCTTAACTGGAAATGGAAACATTTACTTTTCATTTCTGTATTTATTACTGTAAAATAGAAACTCACATATATCCTGTACACATTTAGTACACCCACTAAATTTTAAGCGCCTCAAAGCAGAGGAAAAAATCTAAACAATAATAGGATGTTTTAGTTTTGCCAAAGTCTGAAAACATATATAGAAATATTTTATCTATAAAATATATGTGTGTGTGTATGTGTGTGTGTGAATTTACTAACTAGTCAATTCCTTTAATGGGAGAAATTAACTGAAAGACTATCAGTAGCATTATGTCAATGATATACAACAAGAATTTAAGTTATTTTCATCTACTGGGTCAGATCTTAAATTGCAGCCTCTTCTCTTGTTTCTTCATGCATTAATGTATTTGGAGGCCTTTCTTAGTGTCTGCAATGACTTTGGCTATAGGTATCTGTCTTAATAATATCTTATGATTTTTCCTCAGCTGAAGAATTTTCTTCATTGCAGTGAGTAATTAAAAGTTTTAAGCAGAGTGAAATAATCCCCATGTTAAAGACATATGACGAAAAGGAATGGTAATGATGGCAAGTTATACCTATTTCAAATTATTGTTAAAATTACCAGAAACTAATAATTGATTGAGGCTGCTCAATTTTCTCTCCTCTGAGAAGACTCTTTGCTGCCCTGCAATAAGAATCCATGTTCATGCATGCACACATATGTGTTTGTAAATGTGTGTGTGTCTGTGTGTGTTTGCATGCGCGCACGCACACGCGCATTTTGGTTCCTCTTATAAAATAAGCAATTACTCGCGCATTAGTTTATTTGTCCTTGACTTCATGCTCTGTAAAAGCCATTGCAAATAACAGGTGCATGACTAATATTCCAGTTAAATCTCATAGGTCATGATAGAGCAAAGAAACTTTGCAGGTAAAAGTAGATACTCCCATGGCTTGAATGTAAAATGGAAGCATATATTTTATTGCAATTGGAGACTGGGACGTAGGGTAATGAATCCTTTTCAGAAAGATGTATTCTTTAAGTATCTTTCCAGCAGCTTAGCACATGATTGCATGTACTAGGCACATAGTAATGATTATTCAATATGACTAGATTTAAACATGCCAAAAAACCTACTTAGATCTTCTACATTTCTTCATAAGCTACATGACTAAGCATTGTTTTTTTTTTTTTACATTTATTTATTTTTGAGAGACAGACACAGTGTTATGGGGGAGGGGCAGAGAGAGAGGGAGACAGAATCAGAAGCAGCCTCCAGGCTCTGAGCTGCCACCACAGAGCCCAATGAGGGGCTCGAACCCATGAACTGTGAGATCATGACCTGAGCTGAAGTCAGACGCTTAACTGACTGAGCCACCCAGCCACCCCCATGACTAAACATTGTTAAAATAGGAGTGAGAAAACAATAACTCTTGTAAGACTCGCCAAAAAGTGAATAAGTTTTCAGAAAGATTTTCTTGGGTTGCTAATTCATACTGGTCTTATTAATTTATCATCAGACTTTGCCTAGCTGCTTACACCTTAAAGAAGATTACACCAGCAGATATAGAATGAGTGGAGTGGAATAAGTCAGGAAAGAGAAGTGCCAATTACATGTGCTTTTTGGTTTTGTTTGTTTGCTTTCTTAAACAGCCACAATTTCAGGATCTCAACTACACACTTAAATGTTACAGGTTCTCTGTTCCTGAGAACTATCGCCTTAATGAACAATCCAACTACATTTTCTTAGCATCTCTTTGTATTTGGTCCTTTCTTTCTTTGTTAATGGTTGTTGCTTTAAATATTGCTGAGTGTGTTCGCCTGTGCATGCGTGTGCTAAAGAAGAGGGGAGGGAAAAGTGAGGAACCATGGGGAGGGAGAGACCATGTTGTTCTTCACTTTTATTTTTTAATTAAGCATCCATTCTAATGATGTGACTTCAGGATGATATATAGCATTTTCCCTCTAGCAACCCATTTACCGCTTCTAGTCCTCCATCATTTTCTTGAGAAGCCCTAACACTCTCACAGGTAAACTGGTAGGGAAAGCCCACCTCCAGATGAAACATTATTTCTTAAAATTAAATGATAAATTAAACTCTTTAACACAGCTTGATTGCCAGTAGGGGTTAACCAACTTTCAACTGAACTAATTAACTAATGCATTTTAGAATAAAAAGATGGTTTTCATCTGTGAACTTTCTTTTTATTCCTGATTTTTTTTTTTTTTTTTTTTGGTAGGGAAAGTAGAAAGAAGAGAGGTAAACAAAAACCTCCAAGCAAAATGACAGTCTTGAATTGCTAATAGGAATATTCCACATGCTTCATGTTATAAAATTGCAACTCAAATGCATGGGGCTAAGCATTTTGAACTAGTATAGGACTTAGTTACATGTGGTGAAAATGTTTATTCCACCACAAATAATATATTGCATGACTTTTCTGAGCAATGCACTGCCCTTATTATTAATGTGTTACATAAACAAAACAATGTACTACATACTTTCTACTTTCAGGGGTTTTACAACCTAAGAAACATGTCCATCCAAAAAAAAAATGAAAAATACTTATAACTCCCTTAAAATATACATCATTGAGTTTGAGGAATAATACGTGTAGGAGAACAAGATGATGGCAGGGGACGTGCAAGTTCACTGAACAACGAGTAATCTCTGACACCACCATGTCCATCTCACTTTCTAGAGCATCTTCTCAGCGCCATTTGCTAATAGATGATAAATACATAGGAGCAAAATGAATTGCTTTCTTAGGATAAATCTAATGCTCAGAAACTAAATTGTGTAATTTTTAAAGTGATTACAGAATTAAAATTGGACTCATTTTCTATTTCAATGGAAGCCTGGAGATCATTGAAACCAAATTACAAAATGGGTTATGAAGCTATTCGGAAGGACCTGCAAAGTAGTGTTTACCCAAAATTGTATATACAGTGAATGAAATTTATCACCTACATGGAGATTATGGAAGACTTGTGATGACTTATTTTATGTAGACTAATTTGCCTGGAACAACGAATGTCTGCACAGCTGGTGAAACACTATTTTGGGGTGTGTTTGTCAGGATGGTTCAGGAAGAGAGCGTCTAAATTGGTGGATAGCGTAACAAATGCTGACTCAGAGATGGACTTTTTTTTCTGGTTAAAATAAAAAATAAATATAAGAAAATATAATTTTCACTGTACATTTTATGAAGAACACAGTTTTCTTTGGGAAAATATTGGTATGTTCAGCAAATCATCTAATGATAAGTTTTAAATAATAAATGTGGAAAACAATGTAGACTTTTTTATTGTCTTCTCTTAAATTATTCTAAAAGTGGCCACAGTGTTTTCCATTAGTAGGATGTCTAAAGTCTCACAGAGGACAATTGACAGCACACAGTTTTGTCATTTCCCTAAAATTACCTGGTTCTTTTGTGGCTGCCCATGTGATAGCAAGTTATATTTCAAAATATTTCCAAGCTAGGGAAGTATCATAAGCTTCATTTGAACTCCAGAATTGCACTGTTCCAGTTGGTAGAGGCACACACTGGTTCCTGCATGATGACAGTAATCACTTTTTTGCTAATTTTTCTGCAGGCTGTGAGTGTCACAGACAAACATATATCCACAACTGCAGAATGTATCTTGCCTTTCTGAACATTTTGGGAGTGGAGACACTCAATGGCTTTATTACAGGCTATCTTTTTAAGCGCACTTGTGTAGCAAACATTCTTGGAAGGTTATAACATGTCCTTTCATTTCAAAGGACGGGTTGTCTTTAAGCTCAGTATAAGAAAGTGTTGTCTCCATCAGGGCAAAGGTGAGGCAGAATTACTGAACATTATAAAAGTTTTAAATTCCCTAAACTCCTTCTTTTATAATAAAGCCCACTGTTTATGGGTGTTTTCTTTAGAAAAATGAGGATGGTTTCTCTTACTTGCAACCAAAGTACTTCTGAATAGAACATTGGTTTGTCTTCATAAGAACTATGAAATTGCCAAGATTATTTTATCTATTTTACTACTATGGAAAGAGCCTCGGAAAGATTAACTTTTAATTATATGGTAAATGACCTGAGTGTTAAACATAGATATTTTACCTTTAACACCCAATATTGAAAATAAATATTAAATTTCATTACAACAAGTCATGCATACATAAACCAGACAATCTGAAAAATACAAAAAGTAAAATTCTTTTCACTCTTGTCATACAGCCACTTAGTTCTTAGTCTCCAAGTCAACAATTCTGCCAGTTCTTTTTACTTTATTCCAGACATTTAGACTCAGAACTTATGTTTATAATAATATCTTCTTTTCATATCAATTATACATATTGATATTTGAGAAAGGGTTAATTTGTGAAAGCACTCTGGTTATTCTGAAAAAAGTAATTCAGTAAAGAGAAGTTTCTGTTTTTAAATATATAATCGTTCAGTACCTTTCTTTTACATTCCAAAGATGGTCTCTTATTAGAAAAATTAGGCTCTAGACATAAAAATAAAATATTTTCCTTACTTTTCAGATAGGCATGCTTGCATTAGAGTGAGCACTTACTGGAAGAAAGAAAAACATATGCCTGTAAGTTTAATGAGTACATGGCTCCCAACATTTCATACGGTTCAGGTCGTTTTTTTTTGTTTGTTTGTTTTTTTGTTTTTATTATTTTTTTTAACATCACTAAAGGATAGCTTCCTAGAGAAGGAGAATACTGAATACAAATCTTATGCTATTACCCTATATACCCTATATATATACCCTTATGCTATATACCCTATATATTACCCTATATATACCCTATATATACCCTATATATACAAATCTTATGCTATTACCCTATATATATGCCTATATATAGGCATAAACTAATTCTTTATTAAAAAATAACCTATCTGTGCCCCAGAAGCTTCATGTGATTAGCATAAAGATATTGTGATAAATGATAACCACTTTATCAGGTCACTCAAACCATCTGTTTGTATGTATTCAGGATAATAAAGGTTTCAGTAGCTTAGAATTATAACCCACTAGTTATAAAAATAAATTTTACATGTCTATTAATTAATTCACTATTATTTTAGATATTGCTAGCAAAATAATGATAATATTGTACTTTTGGTTTATATCATCACCAGGTTTCTACAAATATTCAACTGTATTATTCCTCTGGACAAAACAATACTAAAGATTCTAAGAAAGAAGATGAATACGTTTATGAGAAGGAGAGGCAAAAACATCATTTTCCTGAATAGTCAAATGGTAAACACAGCTTATTTATGATTTATCCATGATACAAACTTACTGCCATGTCACCTCTGAAAAGTGTGCTTTTCACAATTCCATGGTGATGGTTAACGCCAGAACACTCTGACACTAATCTGATATTCTTTGAGGAATGTGATAACCTGTATAAGAATTATTTCTTTTTGTCAATAGTCTTTGAAGAAAGTATACTTTATCTAGTAATGCTCCTCCTTTGTGTCTATACCTTGGCCTTGGATGATCAGAATTCATGTGAAATCTTCATATTTGTCATAACCCTCTTTAATGCTTAAGCACATAAAAAGATTCTTGTTTTTCCTTACCAAAATAGAAAACCCTTTACTTAAATCATCTTCATAAGATGAAAGTTGTATAGTTAGCAGATACCGTTCCTGAATATAGTATGAGTTTTTCTTTCAAGAGACATTGCTATAAAATAAAATATGAAATGCTCAGCCTGAAACCATATGTTTAGGCCACAATAAACTCTGTGACTCTCAGAAATTTTCAATTACTCTAAAAGTACTCATGGTCTTTCACATTGCATGTTCATTGGATCTGTTTTTAGATTAGCTAAACAAACTAGAAAAACAAAATATAAACTCACAGTAATGCACACCATTAGAAAATTAATTAAATAATGTAATTTGTGGCCAATTCATAAATAGAATCATAGAGTCATTTAAAGTGTGTACAAAATGTTAACAGTTTTGGAAATGCTTACATCTTCACGTTAAGTGAAAAGTTAGAATATCAAATTATATATGCGAAATACTCTGTCATCTAAAATATTATACAAGAAAGAGGGAAATTTACCAGAAGTCAGTTAACTGTGGTCACTGAGTGGGGTTCTTTGGATGGATTCAATTTCTTTCATATATTTTCTGCATTTTATAATGTGCATATTTTACTCATATAATCAGCTCTTTCAAAACTGCTTATTTTAAGCATATTTTAAAGCCATTTAACTGTAGGTTTTCATAAAAATTTACAAGTTAAGTGATTAAGCACTTATCATGTAAAGAGCTTGTACTGTGTAACATTCTAATAATTTTATCAAATTAAATTCCCTGTTAACAGAAAAGGTGAAAGTGAAAAACTTTTGAAACGACAATTTAAATTTTTACAAAATTTTGTACTATGTTCTGACATTTATTCCAGTCTTCCTTTTTGATTAAGCATGTTTTTCTCAGCTTTTCAGCTAATTTAGCAAGAATTGAAGAAAAACAGTATATAGCCTTTTTAAAAATTCACACTTGATGTATAGATTTGTCAGATGTAGAATTGTATGCACTTTAGCTCTCTCTTATTAACCATCCTGAAATCCAGACAACTAGGAAGTAGGTTCAGTTAATAACCTACTGACCTCTAATATAAAATTCACAGTCACTGCATATGCATGTCAAAATCTATTAAAACAAGTGAACAAAGAATTTACCTTACAAAGCTTAATTAAACAAGTAAATTTTCACCTAGCTTATTTCATAAGCATGACTGTATCTAAATGGTGATAAAAGAGTTTCCATTTAAAAAACTGTCATTCAACTTATCCCCAGTACACAATGTACTAGAGAGTTTCCTGTGGTTTGCCTTTATACCATGAAATTTATACTTACTAAAGGGATTCTATATTTTTCTATTATATTTCACATATATTTCGGTCTAAATTCATGGTAAATTAAAACCCACAAATAACTATAAAAGACTACATTGTACCAGGTACTCAACAAAATATTTATGAACACAGACATAATCTTTGAAACTGATGGAGGAATTCAACTTGGAAAGTAGTAAAGGAAATGTAGTTCATTGGTGTCTCAAAACAACTATAATGAGTATTCAGCATAATTAAGCTCCTGTTGCTCGCAGTAACCATGACAGTCAACAGAAAATTGCGGTTTAGACAAATCTTTTAGCCAGAACTTACTTTCATGTGCTGATCTGCTTTTCATTATTTATATAATTAAGAGTAGCTGTGTGCATAACATAGTTGTTGTAGGAGCCGGAGAAGTGATATAAAGCACACAATGGTCCTGCCCTCCTAGCGCTTACCCTGAATCGTACAGGTAAGTAAAGTAATTCTCAAACACTAAACCAAATTTAATGACAAAGAACTGTATAGGCTTCTGTCTAGACACCTAAGATATATATGCACAGATTTGTTGAAGATGGAAAAGCATTCCTAACAAAGTGATGTCTGCTTTTTAATCATAGAGAATAGGTAGAATTGACAAATAGTCAAGAATGGGACGATTAAGCAATTGCCAAAAAAATCTCTGTCTGAGGAAAGAACATAGATTGAGATACAGAAGCATCTCATGAAATTAAAGATAGAAATAACTAAAATATAGGTTAAAAGGAAAGTAGTAAGAATTGAATCATCGTTTTCCAATATCTACTGTATTGTGTAAACTTATGCAATATTTGATAATTTAATATTTTGCCATTTACAATGTTACTTCCCCAAATACGTCATTCAACATCCCTTTTGTGTTTGCATTAAATACTAGGCTGGATGCCGTATCACTTCATTTGCATTAAGGCAGTTGAAGTGCAGGGAAGGTAATGGCTCCCTCCTCATCCCCGTAAGAAATTATGCCTTATAGATATCAAAACCAAAATTTGAAACCAGGTCATTTGATTAAACTTAGTCTTGTCTCATTCATATACCCTCTTCTGTCTGAAAAATAAAATGGAACCAAAAAATCAAACACACAAACACACATGTTAAGAAGTATTCCTAGTCAACCTGAATTGGAAATTCAGTATCTTTTAGGTTTAAATTACACAGTCATAACACTAGAATGTCCAAAGACATGAATCTCTTCATTTCTATAACTAAACCCAACTTGATTTTCAAGCTTTCAATTTCTTGTGGAATCATAAAACTTGTTCTTGCCAGTTCTAGTTTAGCAGGCACTTACCTGCTGGCCTCACTGTGGAGTGCTGTCGCTCCTGTTTGGTGTTTGTCTAACTCTGCCTTTGCTTGCATCTGTGGTTGATGACAACTATGAGCTCTGGTGTCCCTTATCAGGGCGGAGATGATTTTTTTTGGTATATTGAAAGAGAAACTGAAGCATGTTAACAATTTCAAGAGCGTATGTGAGCAAAGCTAATTCCAGTCAGCCATTGCCAAATTGGGAGTGGTTGGAAGCACTCCTCTCGAAGGAGGGAGGAGAAAGATTTCTATAGAGAAGGTGTGGAAGAAAAGAAAGAAAATTATTTGATTGGCTATAACCTCAAGCCTAGTTGGCTGTTTGTGATTGGTTATCCTTAGATTTTGATTTCATAAACTTGAGGCATTTATAGACAGATTTAGGGTTGTTTATGTCGGCCAACACAGACTTTAGAGTTAACTTAGTCTAATGGCCGCTTTGTTTAAATACCTTAAAGGATGCCACCTATGTAGCATCTGGCTATTTTTCCTAAAATTTTCAAAATTGTCCCCACATTTCTCAGAGTAGGTCTCTGTAAAACTGCCCACAATCCTCTGTGTGAGGTCATCTCGTTCATGCTCTGGCCCTGTGGTATCACAAAGGACAAGAAACTCTACTAAACAGTTTGCTCTCTCCCTTTCCTACTACTTTGGAAAATTATTAGATTTTCCCTGTACTTTGAGATCACCTCAAATTACCTTTGGTTTCTGTTGTTTCTAATTCCCCTTAGGGATCAGATTTGAGGGGATATAGGGACTGCAAGTCCCTAACAGTGAATAATTTTTCTTTTTTCTTCTTTCTTTGTTTACATCCTAACCTGAAATCCAGGAATGGTTCACATTTCCTTTCTATGTGGAGGTTAAAAAAGCAAGCTTTTATACAATCATGAGCACATTTTCAATCCATGTACTAACTGTGCTCTAAATTTCCTAGGATACGTGCTCTTGCTATTGCAAGCCAAGAGTTTTAGATCTGAAAACATTAATTTCTCTTTTCTTAAGTACATCTTTTTTTTTTTTTTTTTTTTTTTTGAGAGAGAGAGAGGGAGAGAGAGAGAGCACATGCAAGCACACAAGCTGGTGGAGGGACAGAGGGAGAGGGAGAGAGAGAATCTCAAGCAGGCTTGATGCCCAGCACAGAGCCCAAAGAAGGCTCAATCTCATGACTGTGAGATCATGACCTGAGCCAAAATCAAGTGTAGGACGCGTAAGCAAATGAACCACCCAGGTATCCCAAGCACCTAACTCTTAAAATTAAAACGCTAGCCTTTAGACTGTGCCTGTGCAAGGCATTTAAAAAATCCATTTATATATTCAAGTGACTTTGTTCTAAGTTGTTTCTGACAGGCTTCACAAAGCACAGAACATCACTGAACTATTAAGTATACCAATAAGGGTAACATCAAAAACTTTGGGAATGAAAAATATTGATTGTTAGCTGAAAAATTGTCTTTACTCATATACTTTATCAATATTCTCAGGATATATTTTCAATGATTATACAATTATACAATGAATGAGATATACTATAATACTTGATTAAAATTTTAAGTAATCAGTCAACTAACTGTTGTAATTACTAGTCAAGGGCATTAGCTAACATACGTAGATATACATTTTGTGTAACAAATAATACCTTATAGGTAAAAAAAAAAAAAAAAATCAAACCTGGCTTTGTCCATATGCCAAAGACTAATCTGATACATTACATTGGACAAATCACATTAAAATTTTTTTTGCATAATAAAAATAAAAAAGAAAATTAGGCCTACATATGACCTCCAGAAAAATTGATGCTAAATATGGATAGGCAATTTAGGTTAGAGCGAATACATAATGAAATCTAAATTAATTGTCAAAAGAACTGGGAGAAGAAATTGGCCCTAGTTCATTTGCTGATAAATCTTTCTTTCTTTCTTTCTTTCTTTTTTTTTTTCTTTCTTTCTTCTTTCTTTCTTTCTTTTTTGATCAAGATGTCAAAGACTTAGCGATTCTAGGAAAACCTGGGATGTTCAATTACTAGGCTAGCATTTAAATATCTTTAATTTAATTTAAAGAAGAAATTAACTTAGTAAGTCCATTTTTTTCTTTGCCTTTTAATTTTCAAGATGTTTTCAAATGCAACATTGTATGAGCTACTATTGTATTAGGCTAACAGAAACTGAAGAGGTCTGAAGCAGGCCATTACTGGCAGGGACTCGGACGTCTTGTGATGCAGAGTGAGTCCTACAATTCCCCCAGCCTATCTGTATAAGCTGTAACCTCATGGTTACAGGATAGTCACTATTGTTTTAGAAGTCACATTTATCCTAAAGTCAGGCAAAGCAGAGGAATGGCATGTTCTAGGCGATGATAGCTCCCCTAATAGCCCACAGAGCAAAAGTTTTGAGAGAACCTTTTTTCCCAGCAGATTTCTGCTTAAATTTAACATGCTTTAAGACAGAACTAGATCACATGGCCACTTATAGCTTCAAAAGTGGCGAGAAAAATAGAAAAAAAAAATCAAACCACGATTGACTTCATTCAATTGTCATCTACAGTTTGGGGACTAGAAACATTAATCAGAGTTCTGTGAAGCCAATGAATAAGGAAAAGGGATGTCAAGCCCAAAACAGATTCCACCACAAATTATCATTATATTCTTATTATAAATAGGAACAAAATTGTTCTGCTGATTATCTAAATGGATGTGTTATATTCTACTTCATGAATGAAGGAAACAACATAAGGTCACATAATTTATTGGAAATATTAAATTCAGTGCCTTAGTGTCACTCACTTAGTCCAAAGGGCCAGTCTTTGTTACCTTTGTAAGAAATATTAGGAACTTGGAAGCCTGTTAAATCGGCAGTGGGCCACATTTGTCGCCAAACATTCCACTGGTGTTGGCAAATGGTATCATCGTGTAAAACAGGCTTTGTCCTAATCTGAAAACAGTGCCTACTGACCAAAGGAAACATCATAGTTACTAATGCCCTGTTTGTTATAGCAATGAACCCTGCAATAACTCCAATTCTTATGTGTATTGTAGTAAAGGAATAGAAAATATTCTGTTATCACCAATCACTGCTATATCAAAAAAATTTTAAAAAATTAAAAAAAAAAAACCTATCTGAGTTCCCAGAGCTAAAGCTCTACTCTTTAACTTCTTTAGTTTTTAAACATATATTCGTTTTTCTCAATGCTGCCAAAGTTCCTGGAATTGGGGACTTCCATATCCAAACTGTGCTGAAAACAAAACTTACCTAACCTTAAATTCTGGTATCCATCCAAACTTCATTATCTTTTTTGGTGCATTTCTTTTCGGTGAAATCCTCCATTGGGCATCAGTCAGGACCACCTCAGTTTATTAAATAATTTAAAATCTCAAAAGTCAGGGGTTGGTATCTTGGTCATATTATTTTAGAGAGAAATCGATGTTCCTTATGCACATAGATCCACATTTTCCCTAAGATATTGTATGTAACATTAGCATGGATTCATGAGAAGTGATGGATACGTGCGAATGAATGACTCTTCATGTCTGAGAGCCAAGAGGTAGGCCAGACTTTATATTTCCCCAGGAGGAAACAGTATGTCCATACTGGTTGTTAAAATATTTCTGCATTGCTCAGTGTTCTCACTTTTGCATGCTTGATATTCTGGACACTTCTGCACCTTGCTTCTATCAGGTACATAATATGCTGTCATCTCTTGATGCAACATAGGTTCTCCAGGATTGAGCTCCACTGCAATGGCTGATATCATCTCTAACTGGTTCTTACTTTACCTGTGTGGTTCTAAAGCATTTTGAATGTTATGCCTGGGTTCATTCCAAGCCAAAAACTGTAAAGTTATGCAATTATGTCAGAAAATTGGGGATCCACCGGTCTTGAAACGATATAAACAAAAGGTATATATTTTTTTTCTTTTGCCATAAAAAGAGAGAGTCTATTTTCAGTTTTCCTTCCAACTAGAAATTCTACCAGAAAGTTTAGAGTAAATACTACTACTCTACCATGTTAAGTAGTTATATATCCTGTTCCTGAGATTATACCTAATTATTTTCTCCAAATTATTACCTATATCTAATCCAAGGGCCAAGGATGGCATAGTAATATGCTATTAAGTGACATCTTTTAAATAAGAAATGTTTGTATATGGGAAAATATGCCTAAGTAAATGCAAATAACATCTTTCTTAAATATCACAAAATTTCGGAACTTCAAATTAGCAAAAATTAACATTTATTTATTTCATATGGGCTAACTGGATTATGAACTATATATTTTAATCTTATGAATTCTCTAAAACAAAATCTTCAAATCCTCCTAGCATTTATTTAATTTTCTTCTGCTACCCAACACGGATTATTTTAGCTTCTATATTCATCCCTCAGTACTGAACTTGACATAATTATTTTTGCTTAAATCTTTAAAAGATGTTTATAAATTCTCAAATTCTCCCCGTGTTTATTTCCTTCCTTGACCTGGTTTATCCCATTGTTAACATTATACCAGCTGCCCTGTCTAAACCACTGAACACTACTTGGACTCAGCCATTCCTGTCCACACTCAAACTCCAACCTATTTTAGGAGAAGATCTTTCTGAGAAATATACCTCTTTTTGTTAATGTTTGTTCACTGCAACAACTATTTCAGTGGTTTGTATTTAGTAGGGTTTTTTAATAAGTGTTAATAAATTATATATTCTATAATGTTTTCATTTTTTACTTTTTACTGTATGTTTAGCAAAATAGTAGAAGGTAATTATGTTTAGTATAGTTATCATCAAATTATAAAAATTCTATAAATCTCTACTTGCATTTCATTACATTCCAACAAGACCCAAAATTGAAGAATTTATTTGAGGACTGTAATTTAATATTAGTGAGTATATGTAAATTTGGCATTGGCTCTTATTTCTGTCTTCATTGAAAGAAGTGTCAAATGAGCTGATTTAGAAAATTTTTTTAATTCACATATTAATTTTCCCAACTGGAGCTGATACGAAGCTCTTCCTTTCATGTTAAATTAAAATTGAATTGAACCTATTAAATGTGGCAACTTTTATGATTAACATAAAACATTTAATTTATGACTGCTCACAGCTTTAAACAGAGATGCAGGTAGTATAAATGGAATTCATTCTTTTTTCTTAAGGATGAAGAAGCACTATAGGCTACAAGTCAAAGAATACTTCTCAGGCTACAACAATGCCAGGAAACAAAATTACTTAATTAAGTTTGGGGTAAATTAGACCCAAGAAGAGAATCAAAAATTATATTCTGTTGAAGAGGAATTACAGCAGTCCTAGGAAAGTGATAATGCAGGCTATCTTATGGCCATTGGCTTTCTGGAAGTGAGAACAGGATGACCTGCACGTAATAGCTGGTAAATGCTTAAATTAGTGACATCCCTGCAGGACCCCTCAGGGGATTGCCTGGGACCCCTGTTTCAATAGCACCACAGTTCAACTTCTCCATTTTCCCAATCCTGCTGTACTACTATCTTACTGGAGTTGTTCCTGAGAACATTACTAAACATACCTTGTGCGGCCAAATCTTAAAGTCTGTTTCCAAGACTGCTTGTCCTGCAGACAAGCTAGGAATGAGGACTCTTATCACTTGTGGAGAGTAGGGTATCATAGCTACTGACATTGGTGCTGGACCACAATTGCTAAAATGTCCAACAGTGACAATCTAGGATAGAATTACTGCAGAAGGGACTACACTGGAAAGTATATTTCTTGGGCTTTGAGAGGTGGGAGACATAATTATAAGGCTGGTTCATGCAGAGTAGTGAGTGGTTTTGCTGATTGGGAAAAGAAATATGAAACGTCAGGGACATAGACATCTGGTAAAGAGACATACAGATGAAGTTATGGGAGAGGTGTCACTCTTTACGGTGATGTGTCCCCAGTAAGTAGAATACATGTGTGTAGAACCAACTGGTGGCCCTAGGAATTGCCCTTATTTGCCTCAATCCCAGTGATTTATTTGGATTATCTGTGCTTCCTGACCTGAAACGCTACAGTACTAGGTATTGCAGTTTTCAGAAGTTGAATGCTTCTAGGAGTTTGACTAAACATAATCTGTTGCTGCCCCACAATCACCTTGGGCTCTCTGTGCCAAGAGCCCTGTAGTCAATTAAAAGTGATGCTACTATCAAGGATAATTGATCTTGACCACCAGGGGTAGATAGGGTTGATCTTATATAATGGGGACTGGGAAGACAGTGTTTACCACCATATTAATCCCCCGGAGCATCTGTTTGACCTCCTCTGCCCAATTCTTTTGGCAAGTGAGCAAGTATAAAATCAATGATCTAAGAAGGACATGGAGATCAATAAACTCAGACCACTTAGGTATGCAAATCTGGGTCATCTCAATGGGTAAGTCACCTAGACTAGCAGAGATTTTGGCCAACAGTGAAGGAAATCTAAAACATAGGGTATAGGAAACAAATAATGAATAAATAGTTGTAGCCATGAAATCAGCTGTGGTGTTGAGGACATTTTTGTTCCACTAACCTTCTTCTTATAAATTGTCCAGAAAATAAATCGGGCAGAATCCTGGAGAATATGTTCCCAGATAAGGTGAGGTTATTATACAAAGCAAACAGTTGGTAGTTATTTAAGAAGTTTACTCTGTTGGATGTTATAGATTTGACCCAGATCCACACCTTTAAGACCAAAGCACTCAATACTGCTAGAAGTGAGAATTGCAGACAGCTGAAAGGTGATACCCAAGGAACTTCCCACTGTTAAAGGTAACAGCTTCCCCAGTTATAACCTCTCTCAGGGGAAGCCCACTTCCAAAAATTGGTCCATGTGGAGTAGAAAGGCCCATAGCCTCCATATGGGATACTTCTGAAGTGCCATCAGCAAGGACCTCTGTCAATTGAATTTCAGTTCAGTTTCTTCCTCTGCCTAATCTTGCTTCCCTCACTCATGAATTGGGTGGATAAATGGCAGAATGTTAATTATGAAAATATACCTTTTGATCACAGGCTAGTCTTTGTTGAGGATCTGCATGCCATTTAAATGCATCTTTTTGTCAATATTCACTAGAAAAATCTCCAGGTACTCCCAGGTGTGTGCATGTCAAATTTAGAGACTCCTATATTTTACCTGCTGTTAAATACTTTATATTTGTAATCCTCATTATAAGTCATTTTTTGAAAATAAAATACCAGATAGAATTAATCCTGAAAAAATAATTTGTTTAAACTTCTTTTAAATATGTTATCAGCTATGACAATTTATTTACTTGCCTATGTCTTTCTTTAAATGTCAGACATTTGCATTTTATTCAAGGTTTATGTCAAGCTATCATAACACCTGCCCTCTAATAATCAGTGGATATGCATTTTAAAATGATATATGAAGAATGTGTGTAGGAAAGATATGCATACTACTGAAGTAGATGTCATTTGAAATATAACTATCAGTGAGAGAATAAAAAGGTGGTATGATTCAAGAAGACTACTTTTATAAACCAAATCCTTTGTTCTTGCTGTAGAGGAAAAAGTGAGGTTATTTCCAACTCAGGCAACAGGGTGATATTAAGTATGAATGGAATCTCACTAAGCAGATGTGCAGTCACTGTAAATGCTGATAATGTTCTTGTTTAGTACAAAATGTTTATAATTTCTCATGTAATAAATGACAGCCTGTGACAGATTTCTTCCAAATAAAGGTCAGATTTTGCACTAGCCTGTCATAATTGATCTTTGCACAAAAATAGAAACAGGAAAGTCCCAAGAAATTCTGTGGAAATATCTTCCAAGACTCTTCAATCTTTGCTGCAGAATGTTTTTTTCTCATACAGGTTAAGAATTTGATATTTTCTTATTTTTGTATACCATAACAATGCATTTTCAAAACAAGTAATATTTATATGTAAATTTTTCAGGGATATAACATATATTGTTTAATGAAGATGTCCAGTGTTTCTGGAGAATTAGCATACAATGAAATTAAATCATCTTTCCCTGAAAATAGAAGTCGTATCTTTTCTCAGAATTGTAATAAATACTTATAGGTCATGTGGTGCAGTTGTTCTCAACTAGGGGTAATCTCTGCTAGAGGCCAGAGATCCTGTGTAACATCCTACAATGCACAGGAGAGGCCCCCACATTAAGAATTATCCAGCTCAAGATATCAATAATATCCTAACTGAGAAATCCTGATCTAATGATCTAGTGAGAAGCCAGTATCTGAGTACCTGATCTAGTGATCCTCAGTATTTTAGATAACATGCACATGCATTTTGGGTAGAATCATTTTACTTTTCAAAAAATTCAGAGATGGGTTTCTAAAACAACTCTAGAAAACAGTATCATTATATTACCACACTAATGTTAAAGAATTTGGGTAGTATACAAATTTTCTTTAATTGTTTAAGGCATAGAACATTGAACTTAGGATAATTTTATTATTTGAATTATTTAGCTGTTATTGAATTTGGAAAGAAATAAATATAAAAACAAATAATGTAAATATATATGAATTATCTAGCCAGTAATTTAAGGGATTATTATTTTTTCTTTTGTAAACTTCTCAAATATATGCATATTTATAAAAACCCATCTGTCCCTATCTATTCAGCATGTAAAAAAAGTATATAATTCCTGTGACTTACTTAAGGTTATTACCAATTTTTTTTAAGTGTGTATACACCGCCTTAATTTTCTTTTCTTAATATCCCTTACTTTGCCCTTTATGTTTTTAATGTTTACTTCCTTGTATTAAAGGCATGCATGTATGTGGATAATTTTATATCCTTCATATTATTATTTGTTTTTGGTGGACCTACCTATTCTATATTCTTGTCTTCCCTATCCATTATTTTTTATTATTTTTTATTTTTATTATTTTTTTCAATTTAACATAATTTCTTGTCAAATTGGCTTCCATACAACACCCAGTGCTCATCCAACAAGTGCCCTCCTCAATGCCCATCACCTATTTTCCCCTTTCCCTCACCCACCCCCCCAACACTCAGTTTGTTCTCTGTATGTAAGAGTCTGTTAGGGTTTGCCTCCCTCCGTCTCTATTGGTAACTTTTTCTTTTTTACCTTCCCTTCCCCCGTGGTCTTCTATTAACTTTCTCAAGATCCACATATGAGTGAAAACATATGGTATCTGTCTTTCTCTGACAGACTTATTTCACTTAGCATAATACTCTCCAGTTTCATCCACATTGCTGCAAATGGAATGATTTCATTCTTTCTCATTGCCAGGTAGTATTCCATTGTATACATAAACCACATCTTCTTTATCCATTCATCAATTGATGGACATTTAGGCTCTTTCCATAATTTGGCTATTGTTGAAAATGCTGCTATAAACATTGGGGTACAAGTGCCCCTATGCCTCAGTACTCCTGTATCCCTCGGGTAAATCCCTAGCAGTGCTATTGTTGGGTCATAGGGTAGTTCTATTTTTAACATTTTGAGGAACCTCCACACTGTTCTCCATAGCGGCTGCACCAGTTTGCATTCCCACCAACAGTGCAAGAGGGTTCCCATTCCTCTATATCCTCGCCAGCATCTGTGTTCTTCTGATTTGTTCATTTTAGCCATTCTGACTGGTGTGAGGTGGTATCTCAGTGTGGCTTTGATTTCCCTGATGAAGAGTGACGTTGAGCATCATTTCATGTGTCTGTTTTGTCTTGCCTAATTCAGATTTTTAAAGTAATTAATAATTTATAGAGTGTTTTATCCTCTACTAACTTGCTACCTCTATTATTTTACTATTATTCTATAGCTAAAAACATTTAACTCATGTTACAGTTTAAGAGAAATTGTTACTTTTAATATAACTGCTAGAAATTGGAACATTTAATTCCATTTATTCCTTTTCATATTTTGAGTTATTGTTCTAAAAAGTGTAAAGCCACAAAACTTCTGTCATTTTGTATCTTCATTTACTTTATTACTATTCATTTATTTTTACTCTTTTCTTATTAGTTTTTCTTTGTGCTCTCCTTCCTGCACTTCTGTTTTTCCATGTGGGGTCATTTTCTTCAGTCTTCAGAAATCACCTTCAAATCTTAGTCCCGATTGTCTGGTGACAATCAGATTTTTATCAGAACCATTTATTTTACCTTTATTTTGAGGAATATTCTCTTGGGTGTTGGATTCTAGGTAGATACTTATTTCCTTATAGCACTTAGAGATTGTCATTCGTTGTATTCATGTTTCCATTATTTCTGCCAAAAAATTTTGCTGTCTTAATATTACTCCTTTGAAGAAAATGCACACTTTGCTCTGGATACTTTTAAAATATTAAATTTGTCTTTAATTTTCAGCAGTCTTAACGTTGTATATCTCTAGGTGCAGTTTTCTCACTATTTATTTTGTTTGGGGTTTGCAGCCATTCTTGAATATGTGACCTGAGGTCTGTAATCAGCTTTTGAAACTTTTCAGCCATTTGTCATCTTAATATTTCTGTCCCTATTCTTTTGTCTTCCTGTCACTCCAATTGTAAGTATGTTAGACTTTTGTATGGAATTCAGTCTATATTTAATGTTGTTTTATAGAGTTTTCGTTTCTTTCCTGGTGTTTCTGTGTGGATGTATTCTATGAACACATTTTATCCTATCTTCCAGTTTACTAATCCTGAATTCAGTGGTGGCTAATCCTTTATTAAACCCACTTAATGATTATTAATATAAAATTATTTTATTTTTAAAGTTTTAGAATGTAATTTTTATGGATCTTAATATGATCAAATTTTCCATCATTTATTCCTCCATCCCATTTTGTATTTGTTTATACAAATATGTGTACCATATCGTTTGTTTCTATTGCACATTTTTTTAATCTTGTTTTTCAGTTATATGACTTTATATTTTGCTATGACTATAACTGCTTTATTGAATGCCAGAGTTAGTGTGCATTGAAAATATAGATATTCTTGTTAATGGTATCTTCTTCGGAAAGGAGGACAATGTAATAGTGGCTAATTACCTTAATTTAAGAAATATCTATGCTCACAGATGCTGGATTATGGATCTGGTAGAATTTGGTCTTACTTTTAACTCTGGTATTTTCTCCATAAATGAAAGTAATATAGTGGTAACTTATTATATTAATTAAGTCAGAAATTACACTCAGTAGAGTTTGGGTTTCATTCTTGTAAGACTTTTTAATATATTGTTACTGCAAATGCAAAATAGTACAATTTCTAGGGAATGAAATTTGACAACATATAATAATAAAGTGACAAGGCCATAAGCTTTGAGTCAGCAATGCCACTTGTATTGATAAGTCTACTCAGCTTATGATATATAAAGGTCTATTTTGCGGCTGTTAAAGAATGAGAAAAGTGTCTATGAACTGATAGGGTTTGATATCAGGTGATATTTTTCAATAAAAAAAATATAAGGGCAAAAATGCATATGTAGAAAGATGTGACATAGAGAACATATATATTCATTTATCTTCATAAAAAGAAGCACAGGAAGAAGTTACTTACATACAGTAGGTAGTGAGTAAAGGAGTAGAAGAAATATATGAAAGAAATGCTCCTTTTTAAAATTTTTTTTAATGTTCCCTTATTTTTGAGAGAGTGTGAGTGGGGGAGGGCAGAGACAGAGAGAGACAGAGAGAGAGAGAGACAGATTTCGAAGCAGGCTCTAGGCTCGGAGTTGTCAGCACAGAGCCTGATGTGGGGCTCGAATCCACAAACCATGAGATCATGACGTAAGCCGAAGTCAGATGCTTAACCGACTGAGCCACTCAGGGGCCCCAGAAATGCTCTTCTAAGTCAATGTTTATGTATATTTTTTGACTTGTGGAAACAAATAGTCAATATTTAACACTTTAAATACTCTAAAAATATATATTAAGTCAATAATGATGGGAGAAGGAAAATACAACTTAAAGCAGATATGAGACTAAAATAAACAAACCAAAATTATTTCCAATGCATAACTTAAGCACATTGAGAAAAAAAAATTCCGAGAACACAAAATTTGACTAACCATCCCCTGTCCTGTTGGGATGGATGAGAGGGTCAATCCTGTACTCATTTTAGTGAATTTATCTTTGGTAGTGGTATGGTTGAAGCAATTCTGAACAAATTTCCGTATATTGTAGCCTGAGAGAATGAGTAAATATAATGATACTTTTGGGAGCCATTATTCTCTGTGGAATATATGATACACAAATATAGAATGGGGAAGACAAGAAAAAAAAAATCCCAGAGGAGATGTGTTAAAATTGAGAGTATCACTTTGATCCCATTATTTTCTAAAATATGTGTTTGTGTATAATGTATATGTATGTGTATGTGTGGGAACATTTATATGTGTATATGTGTAAGTGCACAAATATCCTAGTTCTGTCCACAAAATAGACTCAGAAACAAAGACAACTGAGTACCAATGAGCAGAACCATTGTCCTGATCTTAGTTTCTAATAGGACAATTCATAATTCTCCACTAAAAAGAACCACAGCTCTTTGTTGAAATAGCTGATACTAGGCCTGGGGCACTGTAATACAGAATGATCCTGGAACATCTTGCTATTATGGAAAGTGAGGAAGTGCTCAAAAGGATGATGGGGACAATCACAAGTGCATAGGACCTAGTCTGAAGGAGCTCCAAATGGCCCAAACTAAGACGATATGAATATTAAAGGAATGAAGGATGATAATGGAATAAGAGTAATGTAAAAATGTAAAATCCTGAGTCCTTACTGATACTAAACAACTATCACAAAAATAACAAATGTAGAGAAGGGAGAATTCTTACAGTAAATTTCACAGGCCGATTGGTAGAAGGAGTTCTGAAGATGAAAAATCATCAACCACCATAATTAAAATTTGCTCAGACCAAAAAAAAAAAAAAAATCAATGTCATATACAAATAAAGAAGAATGTAATGAGGAACAGGTGTCTGCATGACTCAAAATTTATTCCTATATATTTCTCTCCTTTTTTCAAAATTTTGACTTATTTTTGCAAAAAGAGAGAGATACAGACTGCAAGCAGGGGAGGGGCAAAGAGAGAGGGAAACACAGAACCAAAGCAGGCTTCAGGCTCTGGGCTGTCAGCACAGAGCCTGATGTGGGGCTCAAACCCACGAACTATGAGATCATCACCTGAAGCAAAGTCGGACCCCCAACCAATTGAGCCACCCAGGTGCTCTTATTCCTATATATTTCTTATTGGCCAGAGAAAAATAGCAACTGTACAGATAATGCCTTGACTGAGTGATTAGAATTAACATCATCAATAAGGGGCAGATGGATATTGTGCGTCTCCAGACATGATGCCCTGAGGACAATGATATCACATATCTAATATTGCTTCCAGGAATCCATAACTTGAATCTAATCATGAGGAAACAGAAAAAAAAAAAAGAAAGGGGGCTTTTGGGGGGGGGGGGGAGTGATATGGAAGTGTACTCTTAAAAAAAAAAAGTCAGTGATACAAAAGATAATATAAAATTGTAAAATACTGCAAAATGAAGGAGACTAAACAGACAGGACCACTAAATAGAATGCTTGATTTTAGATTGAATCAATATATTGGTGTGGAAAAAATATACTATAAACAATGTCTTCTGTCAATTGGAATATGGGTGACATACTGCATAAAAGCATCATATGAATATTAAAATTACTGGATTTTAGAAGTGTATATGGTTATGCTAGAGATTTTTTCTCATTAATATTAGGGTTTTTTATTGCTGAGATATAATTGACACTGTGTATATTGCAGTGGGATTACTATTGTAGTGTTAGCTAATACCTTCATCATGTCCTATAATTACCATTTCTTTCTTTATAGTGAGAACATTTAAGATCTAATCTCTTAGCAATTCTGAAGCATATTACAATATTGTTAACTATAATTGCAGTGCTGTTCATTGGATCTCCAGAACATATTGATCCTCTAACTGCAAGTTAGTGGCCTTTGATGAATATATCCCCAATTTCCCCAACCCCAGCCCCTAGTAGCCACCATTCTACTCCATCTTTCTATGAGTTTGACTGTTTTAGATTACACATGTAAGTGATATCACCTACTATTTGTCTTTCTCTGCCAGACTAATCTCACTTAGCATAATGCCCTCAAGGTCCAACCATGTTGTCACAAATGGCCTGATTTGTTTGTTTGTCATGGCTGAATAATATTTCATTGTATTTACATACCACATCTTCTTTACCCATTCCTACATTGACAGAAACTTGGGTTATTTCCATATTTGGCTATTGGAAATAATTCTGCAATAAACAGGAGAGTGCAGATAACATTTTGATATTCTGTTTTCATTTACTTTGGATATATACGTAAGTGGGATTGCTGGATCACACAGTTGTTCTATTTTTAATTTTTTTTGAGGAATTTCCACACATTTTTTTAGTGGCTGTACCAATTTACAGTGTCATCAACAGTACACAAGGATTTCCTTTTCTTCACATTTTTGCTTCACATTTGTCATGTCTTGTTTTTTGATGATAGCCATTCTAACAGATTGTGGTGAAATCTCATTGTGGTTTGATTTGCATTTCCCTATGGTATATGCAACTTAATCTCTAATCATTTATAAAAATATTACAGATAGCTATGAAACAAACAGGATACAAATTACTAATAATGAATTTGATAAAATGTCTTGTGGTTAATTTAATGTGTTAACTCGGCTTAGGTAATCATGCCTAGTTGTTTGGTCAAACACTAGTCTAAATGTTGCTGTGAAGTCTTTTGTAGATGTGGTTAATATTTACAATTAGTGGATTTGAAGTGAAGATCACTCTCCATATTGTGGGTAGGACTCATCCAATCATTTAAAGACCTTAAGAGCAGGGGTGCATCAGTTGAGTGTCCGACTTCAGCTCAGGTTATGATCTCACACTTGTGGGTTTGAGTCCCGCGTTGGGCTCTGCGCTGATGGCTCAGAGCCTGGAGCCTGCTTCAGATTCTCCCTCCCTCCCTCTCTGCCCCTCTCCCACTCTCTGTCTCTCTCTCTTTCTCTCTCTCAAAATAAATGAACATAATAATAAAAAAGACCTTAAGAGCAAAGACTACAGTTTCCAGAAGATAAAGACGTTTTAACTCAAGACTGCAACACAGGATCCCTACCTAAGTTTTCAACCTGTTGGTTGAACCATCGACTCTTACATGAATTTTCAAACTGCTGGACTGTCCAAAAGATTTCAAAATTACTAACTCCTATAATTATGTGATTCAATTCTTTAAAATACATTTCTTTCTCCCCCTACACTCCACATCTCTCTTTCTATACATATACACATACACAGCGATTCTATTTTTCTGGAGAAGTATTTTTTTCAACGTTTATTCATTTTTGAGAAACAGAGAGAGACCCGAGTATGAGCGGGGGAGGGGCAGAGGGAGAGGGAGACACAGAATCTGAAGCAGGCTCCAGGCTGAAGCTGTCAGCACAGAGCCTGTTGTGGGGCTCGAACTCACGGACCGTGAGGTCCTGACCTGAGCCGAAGTCAGCCGCTCAACCAACTGAGCCACCCAGGCACCCCAGGATAATTCTAATACGAGAGTATACATATGTATTATATAACACTATTCTTGAAACTTTTCTGTATGTTTAAAATTATTTCCATATAAAAAGTTTTAGAAAATGATTATATCTATTACATTTTGAACAGTCATTACAATATTAACTTGTTCTAAACTATTGATATGTGTGCATATATATATATATTATTTGTATATGTGTGTTTTAAATAAATTTAAAAATCACTGCCAGTTTGTTTGTGTTATATCATTAACTAATTCTTCTAATGCATCGGGGAGGAATAATTTTTCAGTAGGATAATTATCTAATTATATGTGCATTTCTATCTTTATCAGTTTACAAACACTGAGTAAAGAATACTCTATCAACAAATAAACCAGGCTGAACTATAACAGAAATTCAGATTTATCAGACAAAAAAAAAAGTTTCAATTTAAAATTGAGACATAAATTATACAATTTTAAAATTATAAACCTATAGCTTATTCAAACACTCTTAGACATTCACGCAGTAGAATTTAAATATTACCTCCAGAGAGTAATTTTTTTTTTCTTTCTAGCAATCCAGTTCATCCCAAACTTGCCACATCCCAAAGGCATTTACTGATGCTCAGCTCTCTTGAAAACGAAAATGTATTTATACCTCTTTATATAATTTATTCTACCAGTAAACACTTATATCCTCCTATGTTTTCATCTTATTTTTTTTCAAAACCACACACGTAGTCAAAACTTTACCAATTCATCCACTTTCAGCTCACATAAGCCTTACTTTCATGTACACTTGTATTCCCTCATTTTCCACTCAATTAAAAGAAACAAAAAAACCAAAACAAAAGGTCTTAGTCTACATAAATCAGGCCAAATATTATAGGACTACAGAAATAATGAAAAATCACAGACTGTGTTTAAGTACTAGTAAAATTATACCCTTCTAGTTTATAGAAGTCTGAATAATACAAATGCTATAATTAATATCCAAGAGAAGTGTGAATACACAGAAAAGAAATGATTTTAATCTGTGAGATGAGGGAATACTAACTGAATGGGTTAGTTTAAATTAAACATGTGGGATAAAATGAACTTATCTGCATATAAAGACAAATTCCTTAATTCATGTAATTTCTCTGATTGCTTAATTTACACTAGCTCCTAACTTAACTACTCAAGATCGTTTCAACTTTTGGGCAATCCCTGCATTGTTAGTAAATTGTTTTATGAGTTAACAGTTTTAATAGACTTATGAATTTTATATATATATATATATATATATGTATTATAATTTATACTTATATAGCCTTATATATTATATATGTATTATATAATTTTTACTATAATATATATTTTTAATTTTATATATTCTATATGTAATATATGTAATATATATACATATACATTTTTTTACTTCAGAATGAAGACCATATTATTGCATTACCAAATTCCTTTGTTTTTTTTTTTTTCATACATACCCAGTAGCATCTAATTCTTTTGTCCTATTTATGGTAGTACTGTAATCAGCACTATGCAACCAGAATAACAATGTATAAAATTCAATTCATAAATATTAATACCTGGTATCTGTTTTCTTGAGAAAAGTTTCTAGGAAACTTCTAGTAAAGAAGAATATCAGCATTATCAAAGTTGAGAGAAATATCATACACAATAAAGACACAGAAAAGGGGAGAAATAGAAACAAACACACCCAGCATGTGCTACACCAGGTCTTTGGTTAAGCACTTTCCATGCACCATCTCACTTCTGCCTTAAAGAGACCTGTTCAGCTCATTAATTAGTATTTCTATTACATATTCACCTTATAAAATAAGATCAATTTAATTTTATATCTAAATTACTTTAGACGATCTTGTTCAAATGCTTGTATAGACAGGCAAACTAAAACTTGACAAAGGCATATGACTAGGGGCATTTAGTGGTAGAGTGAATTCCTAGGTCCCATTGCTCTTGGTTGTTATAAATTTTTTATTGTATTCTTAGACCCTTAAATCGAGAATAATTTAATAACAAGGGGATTCTGCTGTATCACTAGCAATACAAAAGTTTTCCAGGGTAGACTCTTCCTTGATGTTTTCATTTATAGAAGAGAACATGCTTGCTTTCTGATCACTCCCAGGATCCCAATGCCTTATCCATTCCTGGGGACAAATCAAAGAAGAAAAATGGAAGGTCATCTTTAGGTCACTGCTATTCAGTTTGCTGTGCCAAGCTGAAAACCCAGGCCATTAAATATGAAAATCCACTCATTGTCTCAGGCCTGATTGTATCCTGTCTTTCAGATCAGACTCACCATAGTCATAGCAACCCTAATGGGCGGATGTGCATTGGACCACATCATTTGCAGGGTGTCTTTAACTGAGAAAAGTTTTGTTGAAAATATGTGTGATTAATGCCTTCAACTATTATCTCTAATTGAACAGACATGAAAGGGGGTCACTTTGTCGGCCCAGATAAGCCTATTGCATGGCTATTAAAGGCATATTCAGCCCTTGCTGAATTAATCCATTATTGCTTCTTGTCTTTGGTAACCATAACATGTTGTTGGAAGGCTGTGCAAAATTTGAGTAACTGTTTGAAACACAGCTCCAGTAATCCTCTACACATGGGTATAAGAGGAGTTGGGAAAAGCTATTTAGTGAAAATTGAATGTGCTGTGCTGTTTGAATTAGTATTAAGCAGTAGTACTTTATTTTAATGTGTTTATATCAAAGTGATGCATCACTTTAACATTACCAGCTACTCAGCAAGATTCCCAAAATTCCTCTATCCATAATATAACTAAAAAAGATGATCAATAGAGAGATTCAAACTCTGTACTGGAGTGCATGGAATGCGGGGTGGGGGGGTGTGCAGAGAGAGAGAATGGATAACATTCAAACTGTAAAAAAAAAAATCAGAGATGTGCAGCTGACATTAAGTCAACATCTATATACCTGATGTAGAATATGACTTATGGGAAGTACAGATTTTGAGGAATAAATTCTCATCTACTGACCTGTACCAATTCTGTGAGAATAGTCTGCCTGGCAAAATCATCAATCCTGGAGATATTTAGGCTATGATCAGATGGGCAAAGAATGATTTTTATAGAGACTTAAAGGTAGTGTGTCTAAAACAGATCTAAACAAAAATAGTGATGGATTGTTTGTTATTTTTAATAGGCAAGAGCAAATTCTACTTTGCCAGTCAATAAGTTACTGAAAAATTGTGTTACATGAACCGTGGCATTTATGATAATTCAACCTATTTTGAGCAATAGAAAGTACAGAGAAATTAAACATAGCAAGTTATAGTTGCAGGAGAAAAAAGCCAATTGTTAAAATAATAAAAATGTCTCTTATCGTTTATTAAGTTTGAATTGGGCATCCATTTATAATATAATAGAATTAAATCTGCACATAACACATCAATGCATATGTGAAAACACATTCCAAAATGAAGTGTCAAGCATAAATAACCAAAATATAAAGATAGGGGAATAAATAGGAGTTTTTAAAAATAATCTTAGAGTGTGGGATGTCCACCATAAGTTTCAAATTTCTGATTAAAATATTTCCAAAAAAATACATAAAATTTAAATTCCTGTAAAGAAAAAATATCACATAAAATTAAAAAAAACTTTAAAGCCCACATGAAATACTTGTGATATAGAACAAAGGATTTTTTTGGTATGTAAAACATTCTAACATTAAAAAAATGGGACACTCAAAAAAGTAAAATATTGAGAATAGTTATTTTTTAATCCCAATTTCTTGTGTAACTTTTCTAACAAATGGAAAAATCAAAGAAATGATTAATGACATATTATTTTGTCCTAACAGAATGGCAAATTTTTTAAATTTTTTATAGCTGTTCTCATTCTAGGTTATGGGGATAAAAGAATTTCTATAATTTGGTGCCAAGTAGATTAACCAAAGCATTGGATGGAATATTTGAGCATTCTATGTCAACTTTAGAGTAAATATTTTCGCTGATAACGTACATTCAACATAAGAAAACTGTTCCATAGAAATACAGCTCTGTACATTTCTTTTTAAAAATCACGTGCAGGTATATTCATAGCAGTATTTCTTGTAATCGCGACCAACTGGAAATAATCTAAAGCTCTTCCAATAAAAGAGAGTTTCATCACAGAAAAATGTACACTTTGGAAAATTATGCGGCCTTTTAAAAGAAGATACAGTGAAATGAAAAGATTGCTAAGACACATGTACATTTTAAAAATGTTGTCAGAAGATGTGTGTTATTATTCAGTTTATGTAAAGACAATCAGAAAACATAGGAAGGGTTCTAAAATATTCTAAAACAAATTGTAAATAGCTGTGCATGCATGTCATCATCATTATTAGTAGTAGTAGTAGTAGTATTTAAATCACTATTCCCTAGTCCTTACTTTCCTTCAGATCCTGGCTGTACAACATCATTCCTCTGTAAATTTGAGAAAAATTCTTAACTTTCATACACTTACCTTATCCTTCATTGCTGATATGTTATGATCTATAATACTGATCTCGGGCACTGCAAATTTGCTACATTCATTACTTCTAGAAGTTTTTTTTTGTAGATTTCTTAGTATTTTCTATATATATTACTGTTATCTCAGTGAACACATAGCTCCTCACTGTCTCCTTTCTAAATTGTGTGAACTTTATTTATTTTCTTCCTGATTGAACTGGCAGGATTTATAGTACAAGATTGTACAGGAGAGATTAAAGTGGACACTCATGTTTTGTTCTTTCCCTTCGGTAGAAATCATTTAGTTTTTATCATTAAGATATTATCCATAGATCTTTCATACATGCTTATTATAAAATCAAGTATGCTATTTTTGCTTTCTAGTTAGCTAAATTTTTTTAAGTACACATGGGTGTTGGTTTTGCCAGGTATTTTTCTGCATTTATTAAAAAAATAATATGATATGTCTTAAATTTATTAGTATAGCATATAGTATTAATTGACATTTGGAAGTCACACCAACCTTAGATTCTTGTAATTAACCCACTTGGTCAAGGTATATTATCCTTTTTATATATTACTGCATTTTATTTGCTAATATTTTGTTAGGACTTTTGTGCCATGTTCAATAAGTGATGCGTTTTTAGATTTCTTTCCTGGTGATCTTTTTGTCAGGCTTTGGTATGAGAGAACACTCGACTCATAAAATGAGTTACAAAGTGTTCCTTTCTCTCTGTTTTCTGAAGATTTTGATCTATTTCATAATATTTAATATTCTTTGGATGTGCTTATTACCTCTAGGGATATCCCCTTTCATTTCTGATATTGGTAATTTTTTGCTTTCTCTCTCTCTCTCTCTCTCTCTCTCTCTTTTTTTTTTTTTGTGGCTTGATTTTAGCTATTTTTACCCATTTTATTGGCCTTTTCAAATACTCAACCTTCAGTTTTATTGCTCATCTTTACTGTTTTCAGTTTTATTGACTTCTATTCATCTTTCTGATTTCCTTGTTTTCTACTTATCTTGGTTTTCATTTTATTTTTTCTAATGTCTTAAGGTGGAGGCTTAGAAAAACTGATTGTTTTTTAACATTAACATTCATTCAAAATATGTATTTCATTCCAGACATGTCTTTAACTTCATTCCACAAATTTTGATGTGTGTTTTAATATCATTCTGCTCAAATATTTTCTAATTTTTCATGTTACTTCTTCTCTAATCCACAGGTAATTCAAAATATTCATATATTATTCCCTAGATTGTTTTCTGATTTTTGTATCTAGTTTAACTCTGGTGTGATTAGAAAACAAGTACTGTATGACATAATCCTTTAAAATCATTGAGATTTATTTTATTGTCTAGCATAAGATCTGTTATAGTAAAATTTCCATGTGCTGTCTCAAACACAGATGTAGTGTTCTTTAGTTGTTGATTTGTCAAAGTTGGTTGATAATGTTTTTCAACTTCTCTGTATCTTTACTGATTTTCTGTTTGGTTTCTCTCTTAATTAATAAGAGAAGAATACTGAAATATCCAGTTATAATTGTGTTTATGGCTATTTTTTCTTTTACCCCTTTCGTGCACTTTTGTCTGTTTTGTTTCATGTGTTGTGGAACTTCCTTTTTAAATGCAACCACACTGTGTTTTTTATATCTTCTTGCCCTCCTAACTATTTTGTCATAACAAAATATCCTTTGTCTGTAGTAACATTCTTCCTGGAAGTCTATCGTGTCTGACATTAATACAGCCACCTTAGTTCTCTTATGTTTACTTTTTCCATGATCTTTTTTTCTTAGTTTCAATCTATTTCACTTTATTATTATTTAATATATTCCTCTAGTGGGCCACTTATAGTGTTATATTCAGTCAAATTAATTGTATTTTTTTTTTATCACAGTGTTCAGTCTGTTCACAGACTGGTGATAGGTCTACCATTTGTCTCATGATGAGTTTTATTTGCCTCATCTCTTTTTTTGTTCCCTTATTCCTACTTTACTGATATTTGTTTTGTTAAATATTTTATTACACTATTTTAATGCCTTTATTACATTTGAATTATATTTTTGTGCTACTTTTAGAAGTTGCTCTAAATATTTTAATACACATATTTTATTTACCGCACTTTAATGTGTTAGTTTGGACTTTATCCTAGTCAATTTACCTCTTTGTAGCTCCACTTCCCCCTTCTTTGTACTATTGCTGCCATGCATATTACATACATGTGTGTTATATCCATATACGTTATAAATATAGTGGTATGTATGTGTCCTTTAGGCAGTCATATGTCTTCCACAGAAATTAAAGAAAGATGTACAACATATACGACATATGTATCTAATTGAACATTTTATATTTATAACCTTTTATATTTATTTACATGTTTACCATTTACATTGCTCTATATTGCTTCCTATAGACTATCTATAAACATTTGCCTTCAACCTAAAGGACTTCTTTTTTTGTATTTACTATACCACAGGTCTACTAGCAATAGATTCTTTCAGCTTTTGTTGATATAAACATGTCTTTATTTTGCCTTTAATTTGAGTGTTAATTGGCTAAATATAGAATTATTGGCTGGTTTTTATTTTTAGCATATTTAATATGTCATTCTATGGCTTTTGCCATCAATATGTTTGATAAGAAGATAATCATTAATTATATAATTGCATTCCTGTGATGTGTCATTTTTCTCTTGCTGCTTTCAAGATTTTCTCGTATGTTGGCTTTTAGCAGTCTGGTGTAATGTGAATTTCTTTGTACTAAAGTACTTGGGTTCCTGGCTCCCTAGAGTTGGACTTGTTTTAGCATTGAGGCAATGCTAAATTTGTTAAAGATTATGTTCAAACACCTAAATGCAGTAATATGTTCACTCCCTGTTGCCTGCATTGCATTCAAAGATGCAGCAAATTTGCACCTTTTTTCTGGCCTTAGGTTTTTAACTGGATTCCCTAGGGTCTCCCTATGTGCATGTGTGTCTTGGCAGTAAGGCACGGTTGTGTGGCAGGTTAATATCACAGTGCTTCTGTGACTCTCTCCATCCCAACACCTTGCATTAATTTTCTGGGTGCTCTGTCACTTGCCCTGAACAAAGTTCGTCATTTCTGTCAAAATGTGGGTTTAGGCATCCTTGGTGGGGGAATGTAAGTTCTGTCACTTAAGGCCACAAATTCATGGATGTTATAAAATACAGTAGCAGCTTTTTTTTAATGTATGTATTTTTGAGAGAGAGAGAGAAAGAGCACACAGGGGAAGGGGTAGAGAGAGAGAGAGGGAGAGAGAGAATCCCAAGCAGGCTCTGCACTGTCAGCATAGAGCCGATGCAGGGCTCTATCCCATGAACCGTGAGATCATGACCTGAGCTGAAATCAAGAGTCAGATGTTTGACTGAAGCAACCATGGGCCCCATGGTAGCAGCTTTTTGTGAGTAGATACAGTCAGTCCTCATTATTCATTGACTCCATATTTGCAAATTTGTCCACTCACTAAAATTAATTTGTAATCCCCAAAGCAATCCTCATGGGCTTTGGCACTCATGTACAGACATAGGCAGAATGGTGAAAACTTTGAGTGACACATATTCCCAGCCGAGGTTGAACAAGGTAATACTCTGTTTCCTTATTTAGGTCTCATATTACAAACAAGCATACTTTTCTGTTTGTTTAATGCAACATTTGTTAGATTTTTGTGCTTTATTTAGTGATTTCACTGTTTAAAATGCCTCCCATGCATATTGCTGAAGGACTGTCTGATTTTCTGAAACACAACAAGGCTGTGATACACCTCACTCAAGAAAATATACTTTTGGTTATATAAGCTTCATTTAGGTATGAGTTATAGTGCTGTTTGCCATGAGTTCAATGTTAATGAATCAATAATATGTATTCAGTAATATATATTGAATAAGGCATCTTTAAACAGAAATGTACACAAAATAAAGTTATGTATTACTCTGATAATGAAAGTTGTGACCACAAGCTAGCAAGAACCTAACCTTGTATCTCCGTTAAGGGCAATAATTTAGTATTCACCAATTCAATGTTACCAGCAACTCTCTAGAACATAACTATGTTAGTTGGCAACCCTCTTGGGATCTTCCCTAGTGTAATCTGAAATTGGTCCCTGTACTCAGAAGTCAGGGAAAGACTGAAGAAAGAGGCAGGCCACTCCAGTTTGGTTGGAGGCAGTTTTAATAAGCAAAGGGGAACTTACAAAGGAGGCTTGTCTTGGGCAGCCGCAAGACTAATGGTTCCCCACACCTGCCAAATCTTAAGAAGTTTGTAAAGGGGCTTAACTGGGTTTAGTCATGTATATTATGCAGAGTTGTTTTTTGTTTGTTTTTTGTTTGTTTTAACTCTAGTTAGTCAACATGTATGGTAAAGTTGGCTTCAGGTGTATAATTTAGTGATTCATCACTTAAATACAACACCCAGTGCTCATTACAAGTGCCCTCCTAATACCCATGATGCATTTAGCCCATCCATTGCCCACCTCCCTCCATCAACCCTCACTTTATTCTCCAGTGTTAAGAGTCTCTTATGGTTTCTTTCCCTCTGTCCTTTTTTCCCTTTCCCATATGTTCATCTGTTTTGTTTCTTAAATTCCATATATGAGTGAAATCATATGGTATTTGTCTTTCTCTGATTAACTTATTTTGCTTATCATAATACACTGTAGCTCCATGCACATCATTGCAATGGCAAGATTTCATTCTTTTTGATGACTGAGTAATACTCCATTATATATAAATAAATTTATAAATAATAGTTTATAAATAAATAAATTCATATATATTTATCTATATTCAATATATTTCAATAAATTCATATATATATATATATATATATATATCACTTTCCTTATCTATTCTTCAGTCAATGGACATTTGGGCTCTTTCTATAGTTTGGCTATTGTTGATAGTGCTGCTATGAACATCAGGGTGCATGTGTCCCTTCGACTCTGTATTTTTGTATCCTTTGGGTTTTTAACATCATATCATTATCTCAAGGCCACATCTTTGGAGCAGCCTCTGGGAGTAGGAAAGAAGCAGAACCCTCATTCCAAGGACAGAGAATGGGGTGATAGCCTCTGAGTACCTGGGATCCAGCTCCCATGTCAACTGGTGAGCATGTCTTTTTGATGACATTTCTCAACAAGTTACCACAAATGGTAAGAATCAACTGTACTTCTCAAGTTGTCACCTACCTTCAATAATTTTTCATTGTCTAGATATTATTGTTTATGATAACTCAGTTTACTTACATGTTTATTTACTGTTGGGTAAATGTTGGGTAGATTTTTTCAGCCTTCTTTTATTACAGTTTCTGGAAGTGGAGTCTGATGTGCTTTTCTCCAATATTAGTATATTATATTTTAAGTTTTATAATTTAAATTTTAATGTTTAAAGTTATTATTAGCTATGAAATATTATATCAAAAATAATTATTTTGAGAGATCCTGTATTCTCAGTAATGTGGTATTTACATACAGGTTTTTTTTTCTTTTAGCTACTTTTAAAAATGAAGCCTAAAATATTTGGGTTCCACACTAAAATATTAACTTTTTATATATTTTTTCTTTAAAATGTCACATATATGGGGCACCTGGGTGGTTCAGTTGAGTGGCCAACTAGGGCTCAGGTCATGATCTCAGAGCTCGTGTGTTCGAGCTCCACATCAGGCTCTGTGCTGACAGCTCAGAGCCTGGAGCTGGCTTGGGATTCTGTGTCTCCCTCTCTCTCTGCCCCTTCCTGCTCATGCTCTGTCTCTCTCTCTCTCAAAAATAAATAAACATTAAAAATTTTTTTTAAATTCATATATATATATGTATACACACACACACACACACACACACACACACACACACACACATATATGTATATATACCAGAAAAGTGAATCGAACACAAATTTCAAGTGTAAATGTAATTAATAAATTAATAAATTAATAAAAATTTGGGGCACCTGAGTGGCTCAGTCACTTAAGCACCGGACCTTGGCTCAGATTATGATCTCACAGTTTATGGGTTTGAGCCCCGCGTCGGGTTCTGTGCTGATAGCTCAGAGTCTGGAGCCTGCTTGGGATTCTGTGTCTCCCTCTCTCTCTGCCCCTTGGTGGCCCACACTCTCTCTCTCTCCAAAATAAATAAACATTAAAATTTTTTTTTAAAAAATGAATAATTTTATTATGGTACATGAAAAAATAATAAAAAAAAAATCAGTACTTCAGAAGCAATCCAGAATCCCTTCCCTTATCATAAACTTGATACTTCACCTACAAGAGTTCAAGCTGTCTTGAATTCTATGATAAATCAATCATCGTTTTTATTTCCTTAGTTTGGATTTATGTATGCATTCATAAACAATTGTTCTGTTTGTTTGTTTGTTTTAGTTTTACTTGTTTTTGAGATTTATAAGAATGGATGAAGACAGTTTTTACTTCTATCGCATCTGGTTCCTGTTGTTCAAAAGTATTTGTAAAATTCATCCAAATTGTTGTGTGTTGATTTAACTTACTCATTTTTATTGCCATGTGATCTTCCATTGTATGAATATACCATATATTTAGCCCATTCTACTATAAATGTTCATTTGGGTTGTTTCCTTTTTTTTTTTTTCTTTTCCTGAACGATGCTACTTTTGATGTCCTTTGTATGATTTCTGGGACATCTGACAGTTTATCTAGAATCTATATCAGAAGTGTCCTGAAGAATATGGTAGCTCATGATAGTCCACATCCTTGTTGTAAATTGATATTTTCAATAGTGGTATCATTTAAGGTTTTAACTTGTTTTTCTCTGATTAAAAATTTGATTACATATAATCTCTACTATTCCCTACTTCAGAGTCCTTTTAGAAAGTCCCTTTATAAGTGGTTGGAAGATTGTTTTCTTCTGGATTTATATATATATATATATATATATATATATATATATATGTATATATATATATATACACATATATATATATACACACATATATATGTATAAGTATATATAGATATAGATACATATGTATCTATATATATATACTTATCTATATATATCTATCTATGTATCTATATATATATATACTTATACATATATAACTTGTTGGAAAATGTCCTTTATATGTTTTGGACACCAGTTGTTTGTTAGCTTTTTCATTTTCAGTAGTGTCTCCCAGGTTGCAACGGGTATGTGTATTGTCTTTATAGCTTTTGATGAATATAATTTTTAATTTTACTGTATTTGAATTTATTAATCTTTTACTCTGTGGTCATTATGTTTCTTATTTAATAATTATTTTCTTGCAGCATATTCAGGAAAATACTCTACTGTATTATTATGTCCTAAATGTTTCTAAGTTTAGTTTTTCTGTACTTAGAATTGATTTATTAAATGGCAGAAGAGGTTATGATTTTATTCTATTTCATGAAGATATTCCATTGCCCTATTATCATTTATTTAAAAAGCTGATCTTTCCCATTGATTACTCATATCATGCCCTCTTTGTTACACATTAGTCCATACATCTACTTTTTTTTTCAAATTCCTTTTCTGTTTACATGGGTATTTTTCTACACTTGAATGAATACAACATCATCCTTATTATCATAAGTTTAATATTGCTTCCCTATTTTTAGAATAAATTCTTCTAAACTGTTTTTTTTATTAATGAGTATCTTGACTATTATTTTCCTTTTAGAATAACCTTTCAATTGTACACTAAAAAATAATGATCCTGTGGATATCTTAAGGAGAATTGCATTTAATCTATCATGAATTCTGGGAAAATTGCTATTATTACAATATTAAGTTTTCCAGTCTATTAACATGATGTATCTCCCCATTTATTTAGTTCTGATTTATGTATTTATTTACTTTTAAAATTTTTAAATTTATTTTGAGAGATAAAGAGAAAATGACTACGCAAGTGGGTAAGGGACAGAGAGAGAGAGAGAGAATCCCAGGCAGGTTCCATGATTTCAGCACAGAGCCACACACAGGGCTGGATCTCACAAACCATGAGATCATGACCTAAGCTAAAATCAAGAGTCAGACCTTTAACTGAATGAGCCACCCAGGTGCCTCTGTTTATTTATTTTTCAGAGAGAGAGACCACGAGTGAGAGAAAGGGGAAGAGGGAGAGAGGAAGAGAGAGAGACTCTTCAGCAGGCTCCATGCTGGTCACGGAGCCCAACGTGGGGATCGATCCCAGAGTTCTAGGACCATGACCTAAGCTGAAATCAATGAGTCAGATGCTCAATCAACTGAACCACCTAGGTGCCCCCTGATTTATTTTTTAACTATAAATTTATCTAACTTTATCTGAGAAATTCTTGCCCAACCTTGAAATTTACTCCTATGCCTTCCATGAGTTCAAATCAGATCAGTGCACTGTTTGTGTATCATCATGTTTATATCTGTATTTTATCACTTCCTACACTAATTCAAAAGGTTTTTTTTTTGTTTTTTTGTTTTTTTGTTTTGTTTGTTTTTTTAATATATGTTTGTCTCTCACACTAGATTTGTTGTCTACTCAAGGGCAGGGATTGTGTCTCGTTTATTTTGGGCCTAATATAATTTCTCACATTGGATGGTCAATAAATGTATGTTTATTAAAACGTGACAAATATTCAGCCATATAAGAATGGTTATGATAATTATGGTAAAACCACGCAACATAGTGTTATATGAGAAATGATTATACAGTTGGTTGCATCATGGAAATATATCTATGGTATTCTAAATAAAAAATTTGGAGTTATCCTCATCCTCCCTGACTCTCACTCCCTCACCTATTTCATCAGTAGATCATGTTGGCTCAGTCCCTATACTACACATAAAATCCTGTCCTGTACCTCTATCCTCTGCACCATCACCCTAGTCCAAGCATCCATCATTGTAACAACCTCCTTTCACTCACCCAGTCTATTTTATAGAGCTACCAAGTAACCAGTTGAAAATACAAGCCAAGGGGTGTTTGGGTGGCTCAGTCCATTAGGCATCTGACTCTTGATTTTGGCTCAGGTCATGATCTCACAGTGTGTGACTTTGAGCCCTGTGGCAGTTTGATCAATTCCATGTTGGGCTCTGCTCTGACAGCATAAAGCCTGCTTAGGATTCTCTCTCCCTCACTCTCTACTCCTCCCTCTCTCTCTCAATAAAAAATAAATAAACTTAAAAAATTAAATATATTAAAAAATAAAAATAAATAAAAATGCAAATCAAATCAAAAGAATACTCCGCTCAAAAGTGATCTGAATCACTTTTCATCTCACACTGAGGAGTAAAAGCCAAAGTCTTTCCCAGTTGACAAGACTACGGATGGACCAGACTAAGACCTTGCCTTATTTCCTAATACATCTACTACACTTCACATCACTTAACTCTTTTTCATCTATAGTAACCTCCGAGGTTTTCCTTGTACATGCTTCTGTTTCAAGTCTTTGTGCTTATTCTTCCCTCTAAATTGGACCCTTCCGTGATATTCAAATAGACTTACTCTATTTGAGTAAATATAGCTTTTGCTTCAATGCCATATTTTCAGTGAAGTTTTCCATGACAAGTCTTGGTATATAAAATGGTATCACTTCATCTCCCTGTACATTAAGATTAGTCTCTTTTGCCCATTTTCCACTCTTGTCTTCACAACCTTTATTGCAAACATCAAATACAATATCATATACAAACATCAAAAATTACAACAAAAATAGTATATATTATCAAACATCTAACATGTCTTACCATGCAGAAGATTGAATAAACACTTTTTGTTTAATGTATTTATTTATTTTATTTATTGTCTATCTCCCCCCACTCTAAGAATGTAAACTCCAGCAATAGAACAGTTTCTTTTCTTTTGTTAACTTCTGTGTCCCTGGGTCTGAAAATAGTTATCTGGCACATGGTAGGAATTAAAAAATTATATTGGATCATGTTAACAAAATTATGTGAATGAATGATATTTGAAGATTATTTTTAAATGGTTTAACATGAAATTATAGAAGGGATGTTTCTGTGTGTTCCTAAATACTATACTTAAGATATTTTTGAGTTCCATACTTATTATCTGATCTATTGCATGCAAGTGTTAAGCTTCTTAGAAAACTTGAATTACGAATAAAATAATAGGAATTATTGATTCATAAAAACATAAATAATATGACTAATATGACTTCTCTACTTACATTTTATTAGATTTTTAAGAGTCACCAAACTATGCCCTTGAGAAAAAAAAAAAAAAAAATAACAAACACTTAGTATATGCCAGACATAAGAAGTGTATGTCAGTTTGCTATTTGAAAGTCATTTTTATAATGCATATGCTTGAAGAGGGATTTCTCTTTAATTGTCATCATATTTCAGATACACAGTGAGAAACCCATTAACTATGACCTTGTTAGAGAAGAAAACAGGGGAATAGTAGAATGATAGAATCATTCCTTGGAAGTGCACAGTTGGCAGTGAGACCAGATTTTCCTAGATCATTAATTACAAATTTCCCATCATTGGTCTTTTTATTTTAAAATGTTCTAATGGAAGCAAATTCAAAAGGCTACCTTTAAAATGTCTGACTAACCATTAATAGCATATAAACAAAAATTATAACAAAACAATTCAGAATATTATTTAGTATTTTTAAATTTTAGATTACTATTGATGCATCACCAAATATCCCAAACATTTTGGATTAAGCCTAATTTATCATTTTTCCCAATTCTGTTATTTATCCAGTTGTTTCTTTGTTTGGTTGCACCTGGGCTCACTTATGTGACTCCCTTCAGCTGCAGGGTCAGCTGATCTGGGAGGTTAAATAAATATGGCTGCACTTACACGTCTGGGAGCTGCTGGTTGGCTGTCAGTTCGGGCGCTGTGGTTCTTCTCTACAAGGCCTCTCCACTTACGGGAGGTAAGGATGGACTTCTTTATATCATAGTTGGAACTGTTTCAACTAGTGAAGGTAGTGAAAGTAGAAGTGATGAGACCTCATCAGGCCTGGGCTCTGGAACTCACACAATGGTACATCCACTACCATTTATTTTTCAGAGCAGGTTATAACAGCTGCCAAGATTCAAGAGTGGTAAAACAGGCTTTACTTTTAACAAGAGTAGCTGCATATGACCTATTTCGTTTACCATGGTATCATAAGACTGTTTCATTGAATTTTGCAAAAAGCTCTAAATGGCAGAGGTAGGGTTTGTTTCTAATAGCATGCAGATTTGTAGATAGAGGACTACTGACCTACTGAAAAATGGAAAAATAGTCCACATAAGAACCCAAGGTGATGTCCAACTACAGAGTTCATTTTCAACCGTCACTTGGTGTTATGATTATTTTTTACCAGAAAAAAGAAGTAAAATATAAGCAAAATAGTTTGTCAAATCAAAATGGAGGTAAAAACAAAATTACACAGTGAATATATTACAAGTATGACTGAGCTTCACTGTGCTTCTTAATGAGTAGAACACAAATATATAAAGCATAATTACTGTCCATAGGGATTTCCCAATCCCAAAGGGAAGATAATATACAAATATATTAAATGGTTCAAACTCCCTTTTGAGATGCATAGTGCCTGGGCATGTTGCTTACTCATAGCATAGCAACCAGGGCATTAGTTACTAGCATTAGCACCCTTGTCACATCAGAGACAAGACACAAGGTGTAATACAAAATCACAAATTTTGAACGGGATTAGATACAAGGCCCCGGCTGAGGCTTAAAGAAAGTAGGATGAGAACCCAGGAGAGATGACTTGTGGGCTCATTTCATACAGCTGAAAAGCAAACTCAAAACAGCCTCTGGGCAAGGTTTCAGGTATTCCTGTTGGTTTTTATTGCAGTGTCTGTGGCCACTAGTTTTAACCGTGCCAACATCAGTTAAAGTTGCTGATGGTATGCAGACACCTGGAACTCCCAACCTTTCCCCCCCCAAAAAAAGTAAGGGCTACATTGAATATTAAAATGCAGCCTGAAATAGTGTCCTAAATCAATGATCCTCAAACTTTAGTGTCTGTTGGAATCACCTGGAGAGCTTGCTGAACCACAGACTGCAAAACCCCGGAGTTTCTTCTGGTTTAGTAGGTCTGAGGTGGTGCCTGGGAATTTGCATCTCTAAGTCCCAAGTGATGCTATGGCTGCTGGTGCAGGAAACATACTTTGGGAAACACTACCCTAAGTCAAACCAGAGCACCACATCAACCTTCAAATGCTACACCCTGAACTATAAATTACCCATACCGGACCACTAGAAGCTGCTGCCATTTTCAAATCTACAAGATCTGGGATTTATCTCCCGGGGTGAATGGCAGCATTAGTATGGAAAGTTGCATAGAAGATGGTTTTAGTAATGTTATGTGAGGGTTAAAGGTATGAATTAGGATGATAACATGAGAAATGGACATAAATTTTGAAAAGGAATATCATAACATTTGAAAGAAAATGATGGGCCTCTGTGACTAGAAAATTACACGCAGTGAAATATTTGCTTCAAAGATAAAGGGAAGCATAGGAGTCCATTTTTCAAAGGCAAATAAATTGGTAGCTATTGAGGTAAAGATTAAAAAACTGTTTTAGACACTACATTTGTGGTAAGGAGAAAATATTTAGTAGATGTTTTGAGATAGGATACTGAAACATAGGGAAACAAGAGTTTTAGGTAGAGATTGCAATGCCATTCTCCAAGAGAGCCATTTTCCAAGCTCTTAATGTGATAAAAGGTAACATCTAGAATTTTTTGTAAAGAAAAGCATATTTCTTCTTTCTTCTAATTTCTAGGTAGTAAAGTTTGGGGTATAGTAGGTGGCCAAAAACATAGTCTTATTGACTACCTGACCTCTTTTAACTAAGGTCTGTTAGTAGTGGAAGGAATTAATAAATATCACTGGAGTTGTCTACAGTGTGCTTTATATGACTTAGAAGTGAATATATTATTGGCAGTAGGAAGATCCATAAGTAAGAGACTTCTTGACCTCTCAATCTTTTCCACATTATGTGTTGCTATATACACAATACATAGAGCAGTGTTCAGAACATAGTAAATTCATAATAAATAACTTTGTAAATAATGTTTATGGTTTTTGAGTTGTGAAAGGATTGGTGATGTTGCAATACTGAATAGAGATCAAAGGCAAACCCAGATTTAACATTTAGGTTGTTAAAATGCAATGCTCATTAATCTTCAGATGGTCCTAATCTCAGTGTAGACCTGTAGACTCTTCATTAAAATTTTTGATCAAAGGGGCATCTAAATGGCTCAGTCAGTTAAGCATCCAACTCTTGATTTTGGCTTGGGTCATGATCTTGCAGTTCATGAGATTGAGCCCCTTGGTAGGTAGACTGCTGACTGAAGCCTGCATCAGTTTCTCTCTCCCTCTCTCTCTCTGCCCCTCCCCTGCTTGCACTAACTCTCTCTCTCTCTTTCTCTCTCTCTCTCTCTCTCTCAAAATAAATAAAAATTTTAAGAAGTTTGATCAGAATTCAGAATAAGCTTAAGTTGGTGTTTGAGTTTAGAAAATAGACTCCTACTCAACCTACCTGTGTACTTGCAGACAGAACAACAGACAGAATGTAACTTCACATTCTCATTTCCATGTTTCTACCTTCATTCAGCCATCTTCACTCAGGATGATTTTCTAGACGTTACAGTCTCTAGGAATTCCTCCATCTCTGTTCTTAAACTTGGATGTCTAACTTGTTGGCACCATCTCCTATTATCCAAGATTCCTAATTCTCTCAATCCATTTTTACTTTGACCTTGTCTAGATTGGCAAGTTTCTTTTTACCCCCAGCTATCCATCTTCTACTTGTTTCATTATTTTTCTGTATAACTTAGGCCCTGAGAAATGTCCCTTCAGTCCATCTCTAATCAAATATCTCATTATTCACTTTCCCTTTTGTCCTTCATGTTATCCTTTCAGAAACATTTATAGAGCAGTCTTATCCTTGAATTATAATTGTTGATCTATGTTTCTCACCTCTGTTATACCATGATATCATTGAAGGCAGGGAGATGTTTACTAATGTTTGTCTAAATCCTCATATTTCAGTATTTTTTAAAGAAAACCTGGAATAATTTGGAAAACTGAAATATGGTGAAAAATTAAAGTGTCCATGATTTATTATAAGAAAGGAAAAGAAATATGTACTTATCCAGAGGAATGTGACTTTAGGCAGGAAGAACAGCTGAGTAAATTCAGAAAAACTGAGCAAAAAAGGCCATTTTATTTATTTTTTTTTAATTTTTTTTCAACGTTTTTTTAATTTATTTTGGGGACAGAGAGAGACGGAGCATGAACGGGGGAGGGGCAGAGAGAGAGGGAGACACAGAATCGGAAACGGGCTCCAGGCTCCGAGCCATCAGCCCAGAGCCTGACGCGGGGCTTGAACTCACGGACTGCGAGATCGTGACCTGGCTGAAGTCGGACGCTTAACCGACTGCGCCACCCAGGCGCCCCAAAAAAGGCCATTTTAGTTAACGTGAAAAAAAACTTTCCAAAAATATCAAAATTCATAAATGTAGATGTAAAATGAATAAGAAAGGATTTCAGACCTTCAGATACTGGATAGAGGATCATGGTGCATATCTGTGCTGTTCTCTGACCACTATGCAGCCACTTCCTTTGATCACAATTCTGAGCATGTCCTTCTGCATTAATAATGCAGTGGATGGCATCATCCATTGTCATTTGTGCCTCTCCTTGGAGTGACTAAAACAGTACAAAATGTATTTCAATATTAAAAGTGTTCAGAATTTATAAGAGGTTAGAGATTATAACATAATTAGTAATATAAGGGTTCAGAGTTCAAAACTATTTAAAATTCATAATATAAAATCAGTAAAACTAAGGTATTTCAAATATAAAAACATATATATGTACATACACTAAGCATACAAAATAGATAAAATATAGGCCAAAGTTAATATCCTAATATTTTTATAAATAAATTACTAAAAATAAAATACTATTCAAAATAAAACCTAGATATAGCATTAAATTAATACATGTATTTAAAATTAGTAAAATTGTATATAAATACAATAAATATGGCAATTGTCTATGCAATACATTTGTTTAAAAATGTGATCTTTAGAAACAAATGGCTTCTATGCGTTTGGCATTATCTTGTGAGAATTTGCGCGTGCGTGTGCACACACAAGAATGGTTGTGCTATACATGCACACACATTTCCATTCAATGGAAAAATTATTTTTGACTCTAGTTGGAGGAGTGTTGAGTAATATGTATTTATGAACTAATTTTAAATATTTTCCTCAAGCTCTTTCATCCTCAATCCCACACATTGGTGGCTAATTTAGAAAAAAGCTTTTCCTTTCTATTGCAGGAATATAAATATTTTTTACTGATAAATCCCTAAAACTACTGTTTCTAGCTTTTTCCAGTCAACTTTATTTTCTTTAGTTTAATCAATTTTATTGTCATCTTCATATTCTGCTTGTCTAGAAAGTCTTATGTATGTATTGATGCCTGACAGTATCCTCCCTTGTCTTTTTCTTTTTCCTCCTCCTCTTCCTTGTTTGTCCTCTTGACAAAGGAGCACAGAAACAGCTATGCACATCTACAGAAATGATACACTTTCCTCCTGCAGTAGTTTGAAAAGCACATTGACATATATGTAAAGCCATGCAGTTATCAGATAGAATTTAATTTAATAATCCTACTTAAAATGCCTTTTGTCACTATTATACCAAGCATTCAAGGATCTAGCTTTAAAGAGAAGACAATCTCTTATGAGAGGATCTCGTTTGTTTTGTTATAATATAGCAGAGTTTTAGTAGTATTCCAGTATCTAATCCTATGCATTTTTACTTTTAAGAAGCATAATATTTATCTACTTACCTTTGAGTCTCCAATCACTTATAGGTTATGCTTTCTTCTTGAATAATTACTTTAGTTTCTCTTTTTGAATTCTTAATTAAATCTCCCATAATGGACAGAAATTCATTATAAATTTCTTGTTTACTTCACTGTTTCGGCTTCAACATTCACATAAAATAATTTCTTGAAAATTTCACTTTGCATAGTCAACATTGGTAGGTAATTGTTGCTTAAGTTATCCTTTCCCATTCATAATTTGGGTTTTTTTTCAATAGTTGGAAAGTTTACAACTCGATGAAATGAGGAAATGGATTTTCTAACCTGTAATTAATTTTTAAACCTTCAAATACTTGGGGGAAAAAATGTTCCAGTGGAAGGAACTGTCTTGCTCAGTACAATAATTCACTAGTTTGAAAAGGATGGAGAGGAGGGGGCACAATACACACGAGGGCAATGGAATTGGCTAGTGGATATTAAGTTGTATTGACATTTTACAGCAAATGAAAAGCAGAACTTCTAATAAAAATTGAAAACTAAGTGTGAAGTTTGAGGGCCTTTGGTAACTTACAAAAGAGCCCTTGTCTGCTGCTATGGGAGAGCAAGAAAATGTAAAGACTAAACTCAGGATTTAATAGAGTTCCTGAGTTTCAAAGACCCATTGAATGTACAGCTGATGAAGATCTGTTATGGTAAAGTTAGGGACCCAGTTCAAAAATCCAGTCTCTCAAATACATAAAATGGGGGCATCTGAAAGCATTACAGTCAAGACGTGGGCTCCCTAGACTCTTTTCAACCCTAAGTTTACAGAGGTAGTCTACCCTTCCCTAATAAGAACTGTCATCTTCCTCAAGTAGAAAGTCACTGAAGAGGCTCCCTAATGGTATCTAACCCACTAAGATCTTTTCCCAACTCTTTGGACACTGCCAACTGTGGCATCATCTAATCAGGCATATCGTAGGCCTAATTAGGGAGGAAAAGTCAATGCCCCAAAAGAGCTGCAAAAATTAGTATATTTAATCAGAAGTAGAAGAGTGCCAGTGGGACTGGTTTAAGAGGATGCTTGGTAATCAAGGAGACTGTAAAAGAGTTTATTAATTAATTTGTGATTCAGAAATAGTATAGAGAGACAATATGTAACACTTTGGTAAAGAACCAGGGAAAGTTGCTAACTAGCTGTTTGAATAATTTCTAGAAACTTGGAAAAAATGTAGATCCTGTTGAGTGATGTGAAAATACTTGAATTCCCATGACAGATAAAGGTGGAAGGGATTAAAAGGTCAGGAACTGGGTATGGTAAAATGAATATATTACCTGAGATCAGAAGAACTACTGCACCATTCACCAGGGTTATCAAGAATGAGCTGGTGAGAGAGGCTTTAATTTCACTAGGAAATTTGGTAGTGGGTGGCTCTTTTCTATAGCTAAGGGCAGTGGCAGAAGTGATCACACAGTTTGGCTTGTTTGGGTGTGATGGGCCTCAAAGATATAGACCTCAAAGAGCATGCAGAAATATCAGACACCAGGTGGCTACAATTATCATAATACCAGCAAGGTCAGAGTTGCAACTCTGGGGGCTGGGCCCACACAGAATAATGCAAATGAATACTAGAGTATGGCATTTCTAAGGGCAAAAATAAGGTAGCCAGTTAGGTATTTCAAAAAAATAATCAAAAGGAAGGAAAATGGATGAATAGGAGTCAAAGGGTAGTTACCTCGATAAAAGTTCAAGGCCCTTTACTCAATTCCTGGGAATGAAACCATTTTCCAACCTTATAATATTGAATGAAAGGGTGGTCGCTAGGAGGAAGGACTCTGCAACCACAGAGTAAGTATATGTATAATAATTCCCCAGGTTTCCTCAATAGACCCTAAAGCCACTGGCTTATGTGTACTGTAGGATGGGGAAAGAGGAATAGCAGACATTTTAATAACTACTGAGAAGAGTCTAGATGACATTAATACCCAGAGGTCAAAACATTATTATAGTCACCTCTTAGAATGGTGGTACATAAGGGTCATGTTTAACATGAAGGTTTGTCTAAAGTCCAGCCTACAGGGGGTCTATAGCATCCACAGACCCACTTGTTGGTCAATTCTCAAGATTCTGAATGTATAATGGAGACTGGCATATTTGGCATTTGGTACAAAATTTTCTATTAGGAGCTTGGCCCGTGGAGGAAGAGCTATTAGAGTGGGAAAGGCCTAATGGGAATTTCTGAAATCTCAACACCTTGGCCAAGGTAGTAAATCAAAAACTGTATAACATCCTTTTGAGATGGAGGGGAAGTGAAGTTTAATGCCACCTTTAAGTATCTCAAGTATGTGAGATGACCGTCCTTGATACACCTTTAGTCAATTGAACAGTCTAGCCACTACAATAATCAAATGAATTCTGGAGAATGGTTGTGAATTAATTACTACAAGCTCAATCAAGTAATAGTCTAAATGTCATCTGCCATTCAGGGATTGGCATTTTTATTAGAGCAGATTAATACCATCTGGGAGCATGGTATGTGTCCTTCGATTGGGTGGGGTGTACTTTAATAGGAAAGAGGGACAGAAACACTACTCATTCATAAGGCATTATTAGACCCACAAATGAAGGTCCATAGTGGCAGAAGTTAAGGCTGTGCATGGGTTCAACAATGTGGATTCCTACTTAACCAAGGCTTGTTGAGTTATTGCCTCCTCTGAATGGCCAGGATGCCAGCAACAGAAATAAATGATGGGCCCTTGATATGTGAAAATAAATGATGAGCCCTTGATATGAAAGAACCAAGCAGCTACTTGGTTGTAAATTTACTAAGCCCTTTCCATTTCAAAGGAGCCTGCAAGCTGTTCTCAAAACCACAGGCACCTACTCTTGGTATGGGCTTGTGCCCAAAAAGTCTCCGCTGACACCACTATCTGGAAGCCTGAGGCTTATGAATTCCTCAGGCATGGAATTTTACACAAGGGAATCTCATTCCCTCAGAAATGAAGATTTGTGTCACTTTACAAAGTAAGTACCCAAGGCCAGCAGAAATGATAGCTGAAGGTAAAGGAAACTAGCAAGTAATATGCGAGCAAAAAATGAGTGATAGTAATAAAGGCCCTCCTTTTTAAGTCTCCCCTTAGAAAATGAGGCCCACTAGAAACCTATAGAAGTCTCCCTCCAAATATGTATGGAGAGGGTTATCTGTGCACCACAAAGTGTCACTTGTGGCACCACTCAATTCTCCCTTCAATAAAGAACTTGCCTCCATCTGCCACAACCTGAGAATCTGCTGCAGCTTTCTAGAAACACCATGCTCTTCATAGGGAAGCCTGGACAAGGAATGTGCACCACGGGGTTTCTCAGGCTTGGCCTTTTCTTTGCTGCACAGGACCTCTATAACAGGGGATCTTTTCTCTAGAGCTCAGTGTTTGGGGGCAAAAACTGAATCAGATCTTCAACCCAGTGTGAAGTGCTCTCTTCCCAGTTCTCCTTCTTAAGCCCTGTTCCTTTCACAGGTGCCAGGTCAGCCTTGCTATTTTAAAGTCTTTTGTTGAGAAATCCTGCTTCCTCCACCTTCATTATTTACAGGTGCCACTTTCATTATTACAACCTCTTGCACTCCTCACTGCATCTCAACATATGTTACCTAAATACTTTTATTGACACAGGGTATGTACATTATAATGTACCCAAGGTCTTTGTATTGGTTCAGCCTTTTACAAATTCATTGCAGAAATATTCCAGTAGTGTCAATTTGCTTACATAAATGTTAGTTCCCAAATTTCAAATCTAGTCATGGTACTTGTTTTCTTAGGTCTTTTCAATATCTTCTCTATACTCTGTTTTTAAGTGCTTCTCTATATAGGGTCAAATTAAGAGGTAGTGTGTATACACGTTTAAAACCACATAGACATCATCACTCATGTTTTAAATATGTTTTACTTACTTGAAGGAATTGTCACTAAAGCTTGTATGTATATTTTAAGGAATAAATGATAAAATATGCAAACTGTAGGGCTAAAACATGAGTCTTAAATGTTGTTTTTGCATCAAAATATTCTGAGCTGTGGACAATATCCCCAGAGCCAAAGTTAATTTTAGCTCAATCTTTTTTTTTCTTTTATGTTTTATTTATTTTTGAGAGAGCATAAGTGGGGGAGGGGTAGAGAGAAAGGAAGACAGAGGATCCAAATTGAGGTCTGCATTGACAATAGCAAGCCCAATGTGGGGCTTGAACTCACGAACCACGAAATCATGACCTGAGCTGAAGTTGGACACTCAACTGACTGAGCCACCTAGGTGCCCCTCAGTCTTAAAAGACTTTGATGATCTTTGAAAACATGAGCCCAACAGGTAAGATTCAAACGCTGGCTGGCTACACAAAAACTCCAGACTTGCTCTTGAAGGTTACTCCTGTGCTACTATATGTGACACTAACCCAAATTCCATCAGATCTTTTCTCATGTGTCTGTGATTTTGTACTTTTCTGTTCTACTTACAATATTTTTGCAAATAGGTCTTGGTAGAAAAGTGTTTTTCATGCCTGTGACATGAGTCTCTATGACTTGCACAAATACAAAGAATAAATTAGTAGTAGAAAACCTGCATGTGTTGGGGCGCCTGGGTGGCTCAGTCGCTTAAGCGTCCGACTTTGGCTCAGGTCATGATCTCGCGGTCCGTGAGTTCGAGCCCTGCATTGGGCTCTGTGCTGACAGCTCAGAGCCTAGAGCCTGTTTCAGATTCTGTGTCTCCCTCTTTCTCTGACCCTTCCCTGTTCATGTTCTCTCTCTGTCTCAAAAATAAATAAATGTTAAAAAAAAATGAAAAAAAAATCTGCATGTGTTAATTGGGCTGAGGCTAAGCAGGATCTCAAAAGACAATCAATGTCTCTGAAATCTACATGACCAAAAGGCCCCAGGCTGATTCCTAATGTTTGAAGGATCTCTTAAGACAGCAGCAGGGATAATAACCAACTTTTGAGTCAGTTTCAACTTGTGAGTCAGAGTCCAGTTTAATGTGAAACTCACTATGTCAGTATGTACTTCTTTGTTACCCAATTGCTACCTCATTTTTATTTATGTGGGCTATGGTGGTTGGAGGGGGGTGTGGGAGAAGGGACTATGAAATAGCTCATGAACACAGAGGAGGAAGTAGGGGAAGAAATACCCAGATGGATACTTATACATATTATCCTTTGTTCTTTCTGTCCCTGGCTTGTTCTCTCTCTCCTTTTCATTCCATCATTACCTCCCCCAGTAACATTTCCTTGTTAACTTCCAGTCTTGTTAATTGTCCCTCATTTGTAACCTGCCCTTAGTTGTTCATCTTCATAGTACCATACTTGGGAGCTTTTTACGGAGGCCAGGGACTTGTCTTCCTTACGCTCAGTGCTTAACACAGAGCTTGTCATTTAGCAAACATGCAGTAAATGTGTAATTGAATAAGATATTTAATTGTTTCAAAAATATTAAATGGTTGCTACCATTTCAGAAAAGGAAAAATTGTATTAACTTTAAAAAATTAAGTGAGGGCAAAACAGGTAATAAAACTTGAGGCTGATACCTGCCTGAGATAGCAGTTAATCTATATTGAGCAAAGTAGTATATAGATTCTACTTACTTTTACCTTAAGAATAATGGAACATTTAAAGTAAAGAGCTAAAAGGCATGTCTCAAACATTTTAGTATGTTTTTAAATATGAGAATTATTCAAATGGAACACAAGAGAAAGAAGTTACCATTGAATAACAGGGACATAAATCATAACCATAAAACAAAGGGACTAATTCAATTAGGCAAAACTTCTTGTGAGTTATTGCTTTGGATACCAAACTTGGATATATTTAAATGCTCAGTTTTATGTCAAAATCCATTACATTATGTTTACCCTTCCTTTTTCATAGGGTAATCAAAGTTTCTGGTATGAAATAGTGATGAAGGGATGTTGGGAAATGTCTGGAGTGTGCTTGCAGTAGAATGATAATTTTCTGAACTGAGGCCGGCTTCTAGGGTTGCTTTCTACACAATAATACCAAAAGCTGGTGGAGCTTATTAACAAGTTGATTTTTATCAAATGACTTTGAATATGTTTTGGAGAAGTTTTTTTCTTCATTATTGTCATAATCAATTTGGGATTTCTGGTCATCCTACCAGAAATGTATATAAAGTTGGGAGACCTAAAGGGACCTAAAATGACTGTTTAGTCTAGAGTAGAGTATTGACTATTAAAAATAGATCTGAACTTTATACCTGGTGGACACTTGACAAACAGAGCCCTGGAGTTTGTGAAGATACATAGGCCTGCTAAACAATAGCGTAAATGAAATTTGAGTATATAAATCAGTTTTGATTGAAGATCCTAGAGCAGTTGTGTGCTAATGAGAAACTCAAATTCCTAGTATATTTTTTTTAATTTTTTTATTTATCTTTTATTTTTTTATTTTTATTTTTTTTATTTATATATGAAATTTATTGTCAAATTGGTTTCCATACAACACCCAGTGCTCATCCCAAAAGGTGCCCTCCTCAATACCCATCACCCACCCTCTCCTCCCTCCCACCCCCCATCAACCCTTAGTTTGTTCTCCGTTCTCAACAGTCTCTTATGCTTTGGTTCTCTCCCACTCTAACCTCTTTTTTTTTTTTTTCCTTCCCCTCCCCCATGGGTTCCTGTTAAGTTTCTCAGGATCCACATAAGAGTGAAACCATATGGTATCTGTCTTTCTCTGTATGGCTTATTTCACTTAGCATCACACTCTCCAGTTCCATCCACGTTGCTACAAAGGGCCATATTTCATTTTTTCTCATTGCCACGTAGTATTCCATAGTGTCTATAAACCACAATTTCTTTATCCATTCATCAGTTGATGGACATTTAGGCTCTTTCCATAATTTGGCTATTGTTGAGAGTGCTGCTATGAACATTGGGGTACAAGTGCCCCTATGCATCAGTACTCCTGTGTCCCTTGGATAAATTCCTAGCAGTGCTATTGCTGGGTCATAGGGTAGGTCTATTTTTAATTTTCTGAGGAACCTCCACACTGCTTTCCAGAGCGGCTGCACCAATTTGCATTCCCACCAACAGTGCAAGAGGGTTCCCGTTTCTCCACATCCTCTCCAGCATCTATAGTCTCCTGATTTGTTCATTTTGGCCACTCTGACTGGCGTGAGGTGATACCTGAGTGTGGTTTTGATTTGTATTTCCCTGATAAGGAGCGACGCTGAACATCTTTTCATGTGCCTGTTGGCCATCCGGATGTCTTCTTTAGAGAAGTGTCTATTCATGTTTTCTGCCCATTTCTTCACTGGGTTATTTGCTTTTCGGGTGTGGAGTTTGGTGAGCTCTTTATAGATTTTGGATACTAGCCCTTTGTTCGATATATCATTTGCAAATATCTTTTCCATTCTGTTGGTTGCCTTTTAGTTTTGTTGGTTGTTTCCTTTGCTGTGCAGAAGCTTTTTATCTTCATAAGGTCCCAGTAATTCACTTTTGCTTTTAATTCCCTTGCCTTTGGGGATGTGTCGAGTAAGAGATTGCTACGGCTGAGGTCAGAGAGGTCTTTTCCTGCTTTCTCCTCTAAGGTTTTGATGGTTTCCTGTCTCACATTCAGGTCCTTTATCCATTTTGAGTTTATTTTTGTGAATGGTGTGAGAAAGTGGTCTAGTTTCAACCTTCTGCATGTTGCTGTCCAGTTCTCCCAGCACCATTTGTTAAAGAGACTGTCTTTTTTCCATTGGATGTTCTTTCCTGCTTTGTCAAAGATGAGTTGGCCATACGTTTGTGGGTCTAGTTCTGGGGTTTCTATTCTATTCCATTGGTCTATGTGTCTGTTTTTGTGCCAATACCATGCTGTCTTGATGATGACAGCTTTGTAGTAGAGGCTAAAGTCTGGGATGGTGATGCCTCCTGCTTTGGTCTTCTTCTTCAAAATTACTTTGGCTATTCGGGGCCTTTTGTGGTTCCATATGAATTTTAGGATTGCTTGTTCTAGTTTCGAGAAGAATGCTGGTGCAATTTTGATTGGGATTGCATTGAATGTGTAGATAGCTTTGGGTAGTATTGACATTTTGACAATATTTATTCTTCCAATCCATGAGCAGGGAATGTCTTTCCATTTCTTTAAATCTTCTTCAATTACCTTCATAAGCTTTCTATAGTTTCCAGCATACAGATCCTTTACATCTTTGGTTAGATTTATTCCCAGGTATTTTATGCTTCTTGGTGCAATTGTGAATGGGATCAGTTTCTTTATTTGTCTTTCTGTTGCTTCATTGTTAGTGTATAAGAATGCAACTGATTTCTGTACATTGATTTTGTATCCTGCAACTTTGCTGAATTCATGTATCAGTTCTAGCAGACTTCTGGAGGAGTCTATCGGATTTTCCATGTATAATATCATGTCATCTGCAAAAAGCGAAAGCTTGACTTCATCTTTGCCAATTTGGATGCCTTTGATTTCCTTTTGTTGTCTGATTGCTGATGCTAGAACTTCCAACACTATGTTAAACAACAGCAGTGAGAGTGGGCATCCCTGTCGTGTTCCTGATCTCAGGGAAAAAGCTCTCAGTTTTTCCCCGTTGAGGATGATGTTGGCTGTGGTCTTTTCATAAATGGCTTTTATGATGTGTAAGTATGTTCCTTCTATCCCGACTTTCTCAAGGGTTTTTATTAAGAAAGGATGCTGGATTTTGTCAAAGGCCTTTTCTGCACCTATTGACAGGATCATATGGTTCTTATCTTTTTTTTTTTGTTAATGTGATGTATCACATTGATTGATTTGTGAATGTTGAACCAGCCCTGCATCCCAGGGATGAATCCCACTTGATCATGGTGAATAATTCTTTTTATATGCCGTTGAATTCGATTTGCTAGTATCTTATTGAGAATTTTGGCATCCATGTTCATCAGGGATATTGGCCTGTAGTTCTCTTTTTTTACTGGGTCTCTGTCTGGTTTAGGAATCAAAGTAATACTGGTCATAGAATGAGTCTGGAAGTTTTCCTTCCCTTTCTATTTCTTGGAATAGCTTGAGAAGGACAGGTATTATCTCTGCTTTAAACGTCTGGTAGAACTCCCCTGGGAAGCCATCTGGTCCTGGACTCTTATTTGTTGGGAGATTTTTGAAAACCGATTCAATTTCTTCGCTGGTGATGGGTCTGTTCAAGCTTTCTATTTCCTCCTGATTGAGTTTTGGAAGAGTGTGGGTGTTCAGGAATTTGTCCATTTCTTCCAGGTTGTCCAATTTGTTGGCATATAATTTTTCATAGTATTCCCTGATAATTGTTTGTATCTCTGAGGGATTGGTTGTAATAATTCCATTTTCATTCATGATTTTATCTATTTGGGTCATCTCCCTTTTCTTTTTGAGAAGCCTGGCTAGAGGTTTGTCAATTTTGTTTATTTTTTCAAAAAACCAACTCTTGGTTTCGTTTGTATGCTCTACAGTTTTTTTAGATTCTATATTGTTTATTTCTGCTCTGATCTTTATTATTTCTCTTCTGCTGGGTTTAGGCTGCCTTTGCTGTTCTGCTTCTATTTCCTTTAGGTGTGCTGTTAGATTTTGTATTTGGGATTTTTCTTGTTTCTTGAGATAGGCCTGGATTGCAATGTATTTTCCTCTCAGGACTGCCTTCGCTGCGTCCCAAAGCGTTTGGATTGTTGTATTTTCATTTTCGTTTGTTTCCATATATTTTTTAATTTCTTCTCTTATTGCCTGGTTGACCCACTCATTCGTTAGTAGGGTGTTCTTTAACCTCCATGCTTTGGGAGGTTTTCCAGACTTTTTCCTGTGGTTGATTTCAAGCTTCATAGCATTGTGGTCTGAAAGTATGCATGGTATAATTTCAATTCTTGTAAACTTATGAAGGGCTGTTTTGTGACCCAGTATATGATCTATCTTGGAGAATGTTCCATGTGCACTCGAGAAGAAAGTATATTCTGTTGCTTTGGGATGCAGAGTTCTAAATATATCTGTCAAGTCCATCTGATCCAAGGTCTCATTCAGGGCCCTTGTTTCTTTATTGACCATGTGTCTAGATGATCTATCCATTTCTGTAAGTGGAGTGTTAAAGTCCCCTGCAATTACCACATTCTTATCAATAAGGTTGCTTATGTTTATGAGTAATTGTTTTATATATTTGGGGGCTCCGGTATTCGGTGCGTAGACATTTATAATTGTTAGCTCTTCCTGGTGGATAGACCCTGTAACTATTATATAATGCCCTTCTTCATCTCTTGTTACAGCCTTTAATTTAAAGTCTAGTTTGTCTGATATAAGTATGGCTACTCCAGCTTTCTTTTGGCTTCCAGTAGCATGATAAGTAGTTCTCCATCCCCTCACTCTCAATCTAAAGGTGTCCTCAGGTCTAAAATGAGTCTCTTGTAGACAGCAAATAGCTGGGTCTTGTTTTTTTATCCATTTTGATACCCTATGTCTTTTGGTTGGCGCATTTAATCCATTTACATTCAGTGTTATAGAAAGATATGTGTTTAGAGTCATTGTGATGTCTGTATGTTTTATGCTTGTAGTGATGTCTCTGGTACTTTGTCTCACAGGGTCCCCCTTAGGATCTCTTGTAGGGCTGGTTTAGTGGTG
>NW_024412376.1:114501536-114504794 GCF_014898765.1 Herpailurus yagouaroundi | reverse complement strand
CCAGTTTCACTATGATATGTCGTGCAGAAGATCGATTCAAGTTACGTCTAAAGGGAGTTCTCTGTGCCTCTTGGATTTCAATGCCTTTTTCCTTCCCCACTTCAGGGAAGTTCTCAGCTATTATTTCTTCAAGTACCCCTTCAGCACCTTCACCTCTCTCTTCCTCCTCTGGGATACCAATTATGCGTATATTATTTCTTTTTAGTGTATCACTTAGTTCTCTAATTTTCCCCTCATACTCCTGGATTTTTTTTATCTCTCTTTTTCTCAGCTTCCTCTTTTTCCATAACTTTATCTTCTAGTTCACCTATTCTCTCCTCTGCCTCTTCAATCCGAGCCGTGGTGGTTTCCATTTTGTTATGCATTTCGTTTAAAGCGTTTTTCAGCTCCTCGTGACTGTTCCTTAATCCCTTGATCTCTGTAGCAAGAGATTCTCTGCTGTCAGCTATACTGTTTTCAAGCCCAGCAATTAATTTTATGACTATTATTCTAAATTCACTTTCTGTTATATTATTTAAATGCTTTTTGATCAGCTCATTAGCTGTTGTTATTTCCTGGAGATTCTTCTGAGGGGAATTCTTCCGCTTGGTCATTTTGGATAGTCCCTGGCGTGGTGAGGACCTGCAGGGCACTTCCCCTGTGCTGTGGTGTATAACTGGAGTTGGTGGGCAGAGCCGCAGTCAGACCTGATGTCTGCCCCCAGCCCACTGCTGGGTCCACAGTCAGACTGGTGTGTGCCTTCTCTTCCCCTCTCCTAGGGGCGGGATTCACTGTGGGGTGGGGTGGCCTGTCTGGGCTACTTGCACACTGCCAGGCTTGTGATGCTGGGGATCTGGCGTCTTAGCTGGGGTGGGTAGGCAAGGTGCACACGGGCAGGAGAGGCAGGCTTAGCTTGCTTCTCCTTAGGTGATTCACTTCAGGTGGGGCCCTGTGGCAGCAGGAGGGAGTCAGATTCGCTGCTGGAGGTTTAGCTCCGCAGAAGCCCAGAGTTGGGTGTTTGTGCAGAGTGAGCAAGTTCCCTGGCAGGAACTGGTTCTCTTTGGGATTTTGGCTGGGGGATGGGCGGGGGAGATGGCGCTGGCGAGCGCCTTTGTTCCCCACCAAACTCAGCTCTGTCATCCGGGGGCTCAGCAGCTCTCCTTCCCTTTGTCCTCCAGCCTTCCCGCTTTCTGAGCAGAGCTGTTAACTTAGGACCTCCCAGCCGCTAAGTCGCACTTGCTGTCGGAACACAGTCCGTCAGGCCCCTCCACTTTTTGCAAGCCAGACTCGGGGGCTCTGCTTGGCTGGCGAGCCGCCCCTCCACCCCGGCTCCCTCCTGCCAGTCCTTGGAGCGCGCACCGCCTCGCCGCCCTTCCTACCCTCTTCCGTGGGCCTCTCGTCTGCGCTTGGCGCCGGTGACTCCGTTCTGCTAATCCTCTGGCGGTTTTCTGGGTTATTTAGGCAGGTGTAGGTGGAATTTAAGTGATCAGCAGGACGCGTGGTGAGCCCAGCGTCCTACGCTGCCATCTTCCCTCTCCCCCCCCCAGTATATTTTTAAACACAATATGGTAATTTATTGATTTCTGTCTGTCTTAATTAAAACCTACTTATCTACACAGAGATTATAAGAGTTTCAAGAGAATAGCATCTATGGAAGGTTAAGTTTCCTGTTGAAACTTTTGAGGATTGTCGAATGAAAACCTTCGTAATTGACTGTATACATGAAGAACATCTAGTGGTCTAAAAGAGAAATACTTAATGAAAAATACAACTGTAAAAAATTGGCATTTGCATTGGATGTTTCAGTATATTTTCTTCTACACAAGCTTACAACAACCTGAGAGTTGTAGACGTTAAATTCTTTGCATCCAAAATTCTGATATTAAGCAGCTTGGGTCATATATATACATACTTGTATTTATATGTTTATATAAATATATGTTTATATTTAAATTTTCATATTCTAGGATGTTTATTAAAACTAATGCATGTTGGGGCTCCTGGGTAGCTCAGTTGGTTAAGTGTCTGACTTCAGCTCATGTCATGATCTCATGGTCCATGAGTTCGAGCCCCGCGTCGGGCTCTGTGCTGATAGCTCAGATCCTGGAGCCTGTTTCAGATTCTGTGTCTCCCTCTCTCTCTGCCTCTCCCCTGTTCATGCTCTGTCTCTCTCTGTCTCAAAAATAAATAAACGTTAAAAAAAATTAAAAAAAAAACTATTGCATGTTAAAGAATAAATTTTTCAAGAATAAGTGTTTATATTAGTTTCAAGCATACAATATATAATTCAACAACTCCATACATTTCTCAGTTCTCATCATAATAAGTGTATCTTAATCCCTTTCACCTATTTGACCCATCCCCCCACCAATCTCCAAAATACATTTTGTGTTTAAAATCTGTCTTCTTGATTTGGAAAGGAAGGCATAGTATTCAAAGGAGATTTATTTTATCTTTGAAATGCCTTTCTCACCATTTCCTTTTCCTCAATTCTCATCACTATCACCTTATCTCTGACCCCTACCATCAACAGATTATTACAGTACTATGTATCTAATCTCTTTACTCCAGGTTATTAGAAGCAACTCCGTAACTTTAAACACTTTTCTATGAGGTAAGAAACACCATACATGAATAGAAAGGTGGAAAAATAAATGCATTAACAAAACACATTTGGATGTAATATACGATCTTTCAAAAATTACTTAATCCACATCTACTTTTACCCTCCAATTTCCATCTCATTCAGATTTGTTAACTTCTGTGCTCAAGTTTCTCTATTACGATCTAGCCTGGAATGTTCTCATTAAAAACAAACAAAACAAAACAAAAAAAACTTTAATGTTTATTATTTAAAAACAACTGCAGAATATATGACAAGAAGAAATAAGCAGTAACTTACAGGAACAGTATGCAGATTACTTTTGATTTGTAACTTGGTATCCTCTCCTCTCAGATATTGGAGCTGATCTCCAGTACTAAACCCAATACTGATTTTTGACCCCCAGTCTGGCAACCAGCCTTTGTCACTTGACTCAAGCCATCACAAATGCCATGGAATTTGTAAGCATTCTCTTCCTACTATTTAGCCTCTACTCTCCTTACTTTCTTTGTCTTTTCTCTTCTCTTCTCTTCTCTTCTCTTCTCTTCTCTTCTCTTCTCTTCTCTTTTCTTGTCTTTCCCCCTTTCCTTCTCCCTTTCCTTTTCTTTCCCCCTTTCCTTTTCTCTTTTCTTTCTTCCTTTCCTTTTCTTTCTTTCTTCCTTTCCTTTTCTTTCTTT
>NW_024412376.1:114480994-114501436 GCF_014898765.1 Herpailurus yagouaroundi | reverse complement strand
CACAGATCCTGATGCGAGGCTCGCACTCCATAACTGTGAGATTGTGACCTAAGCTGAAATCAAGGGTCAGACCCTTAATCGACTGAGCCACACAGGCACCCGTCTTATTTTCATTCTAAATAATAGTAGTGATTCTGTCACTATCCATTACTCAACAATAAAAACATCAACAAAACAGACTTGCTATGTTTTTCCATTTCTGCAGAAGAAAATGTATTAAACCATTAAATGGCAGGACAGGCTTAAATATTGCTGGAATTAAATGTGACAATCCAGGGGCGCCTGGGTAGCTTAGTCAGTTAAGTGTCCAACTTTGGTTCAGGTCATGATCTTAGGGTTGGTGAGTTCCAGCCCTGCATGGGGCTCTCTGCTGTCAGTGCAGAGCCTGCTTCAGATACTCTGTCTCCCTTTCTCTCTTCCCCTCCCCTGTGTACATTCTTGCTGTCAAAAATAAATAAATATTTAAAAATGTATTAAAAATAAAGTTGGCAATCCAAGTGTCCTTTCACTCAAGAGCACTTTACTATGGGGATCTGATTTATATACTGAATTAATTTCCTTCTCTTAATATGCGAGGAATCAGAATGAAGTTCATAAGAGTTTAGAAATATTAGCATAATTATATAAACTGTGTTCTCTAGGTAAACTGCCTGGAGGTCTAAATAGAGTCACTTTAAAACCCATATTTCAGTGGTTCTTGTGACAACCTACTCTTACAGGCCATTGATTGACTGATATAAGTTTCACAGTTCCCCCCCCCCAGGGATCCCTTTAATAAATTGTTCTTATTGTGTGCTCATGAATTATGCTTTCTCTGGGTCTGCAGTTCTTTCTCTCTTTCTCTCTTTGTTCCCAGAGCAACTTATCCTGCTGCTGCCTCTAATCCTAGGCCTCCAGCATCTGCCAAACTCTATAAAGATACCTTCATAGAGGTCTTTGGTACCCACTGAAAAGTCCCTTCTACTTGACTTCATTAGGCTCTACTCTACCAGCTCTGTGCCCACCTATTCTGAGTATAGGTGTTTCCCCAGGCATCACCGCCACTTCTGACCACTTTCAACTGAGCACCACACAGTCTGTCAGGCATGACTGCCCCCCCCCCCAACTAGGTTGCACAGCTTGTTTCTGTTTGGTCTAGTTGATCTCCAAGCTGTATTCATCATAGAATTAAACCTATGCAGCTAACAGCAGAGTGGAGCATCAAGGAGTGAATTCCGTAAAGATATTGAAGGGCATCCCTATTTTCTTTATGATACTATGCGCTTTCTAAAATACACTACCTCAGATATCAAATTCAGTCTCATTACTAACGCTAATTTCACTTTCGATTACTGTATCAGTTTGGGTTCTCTTAGAATCAAATGCCAATATAAGATTAGATGTGCAAAAATTTTACTGGGGAAGAGGCCATGAAGGATGAAGTAGGAGGGTGCTAGAGTAGCAGTGAGAGCCTGAAGCCCAAAGGTGTGCTGACTCCTGTAAAAAGATGGAGGGAAAGAAAGATTGAGTGGGGAGAGTCTCTAACTGCAGCACAGTTCTGGGAAAGCCCTGGCCAGCCAATGTGAAGTCCATGAGGGCAAAGGTTGCCCATCATAGGAGTCCTGAGTCTGGACTGAGTAGGCCAGCTCTAATACTATTCCACTCTACCATGTTAAGTCCTTGCTTAAGAGTAGCCCAAGAGGAAAGGTGGCCTTGCTGTGACCATTCTAGGAGATCCAAAGGGGTGGTAGGTGTTGATATAAATGAACTACCATTTCAGCAACAGGTTGTTTTTCAGGAGGTCTCAGCAGGGCTCCTTCATGGCCATGGCTATCACTAACCTAAAGGGTCACAGCTCCACAGGATGCTAAGGCAAAGTAGATGATAATGCCCATAACAAGTGCATGATCATTTATTTTCCAATCCCATACTGAAGTGTTATCTATCCATATCAAAATTTTCTATTTCTAGGTACTATCACCTCGTCCCTGCAAAACACAGTTATAAGTCTATGGGGATCTAAGTTGAACATAAATCTGGGTTTCAGAATACATGGAATACTTATTCCTTCTGATACCTGAATTTTATTGGGGGCTAATAGTGCCTGGGATTTCAACCAGGATTAGTGCCTTCCTAGGTGGCTCTTCAAAACCTCATGGAAATAAAGTGCTTGATCCTATACCTTGCACATTAGCCCTAGAAGTTTGGGTTCATCTGATGGAAATAGTTTGAGGATCAGGCTGGAAACTCCACTTGCCTATCCCATTCTACTTTATGATAGCAATTTTTTTTTAAAGAAGCACTTTTTCTGTGACTATTCAAGGCCACCAACCCCTTATATTCAATTAAAGTATTCTATTTTGGTAGAGGGAATTAGCAAAGCAGCTCATCTGTTTCTTTGGTCTTTTTCCTAATGACTGCTGTAATAAATTAGTTTATTGTCCAGCATATATTTACCCTGCTTCCTCATCAACTCTTTCTTCATGCTGCATTAGGGCTGGTCTTGACTATGCCTAAAACCATGTGGCAGTGACAGAGTGCGAATTCCCAATCCTCAGTCCTCTGAGATTTTCTACCTTTCTCCATGGAAAAACAAGCCCCAGTGGATGTGGTCCCCCCAGCCTTGTCCCAGGATGAGATTTGTATAGTCAAGCCAAACTCAACAAAAAGCCTGAAGCAGAGTTACCCAAGCTAACACACAGATGTACAATTGAGGAATAACTGCCTACTCTTGCATATTACTGCAGTTTTGTTATGTAGTGAAAACTACTCAAGTAGGTACACCATTATTACCAGTGTCACTGATAAGGAAGTCAGGGTTTTTTGTGACTTACTCCTTTTTGCTCTGAGATCCAATACCTGAGCCTCTTTCATGATAAGTAGCCATCCAGAGCTCAATTACAGCCTTTCCCACATAAGCTGTTTTGTCTCCTGTGCTCATTTTATTTGTGATTAGAATGGGTCATGGGAAATATACACATTAAATAAAATGAAAAAAAGATAAAACCAATAAGGAAAGTAGTAGTAGTTTTCAATTTTCAGTAATGAGATTTAGTGTGAAAGAGTGAACCCTCATCATAAATATGTGCCACCCAGGGAGAAAGATTTCTTAAGGCATGTGTAGGGAAGACTAACTCATGGCCAAGAGCAAATATATACTTTGGAATGCAACATCATCCATTTATAGATAGGCTATTGAACATTTTGTAGAGAATTCATAGAAACAAGACAGATTTAGGGAATTGACCCACCAGGATTAGAGGAATATAGGTACATGAATAAAAATAGTTACTGAACAACTAAACATGTTTTTTAAAGAGTTTTATTGGGGAAATTACAAAAGCTTTAGGAAATACTGTCAATTCTTCTGATGCTACCCAGCAAAATGCAAATTTTAGCAAGCTACAGTGATTTTTGAAGGTTGCAGAAATCGATACTAGACAGAGGTTGGGAGCTTTAGACTAAATCCAATATGTTAGTGAATAAAAGCTTTGTAGTTTAGATATGACAATTTTCCAGGGCACCAGCTTTCTGGGACTCCAGTCATGTATAAACATGTATAAATGTGTATATGTATGTATTTTCATTCAAGAGGCAACATGTATCCACTTTAAACATTCCCATAGTAATAGTGTTCTAGACTTATTTATTTTTTTTTTTTTTTACATCTCATGTTTGTTAATTTTCTATTTCATTGGATTGGTAATAAGTTAAACTGTGCCTTTTCAGTTAAGAGGCTCAGATTGTGTGTGTGTGTGTGTGTGTGTGTGTGTGTGTGTGTGTGTGTGTTTCTTCCTTCATACTTGGTCTTTTTCTCCAATCTTTCCCATGCACATATCCTCTCTGACTATCACAAATCTTTGTGTGGGTAACACGGCAACCAAGCTCACAAAAGCAGCAGACATTTTAGTTGTCTTTTTGACTTGAATTCTAAGTAAATGTCAGAATAGATACAAAAAGAAGGAATTATTATGCTAACTACCAAAAGTAAGTAAATTCTCTGAATTCATGTAAATATTTTATTTCCCAGATTGGCAGAAAGAACATAAATATATATTTGTAAAGGAAAATGTCTATTGTTGATTATGTGTTCTCTTTTACTTTATTAAAAAAGTTAAAGCATAATATCATTTTAAAGCTCTACAGATAGACATGGTCTTTTGTGAAACAATCCCAAGCCTCTAATATTAGAATGCTTAAGAAGTTCATAGATATTTTCTTGCAACTCTTATGAATGAGAAGCTTTGGTTTGGCATTTAAATCTCAAACAGTGACAGTAGAAGATACATTAAAACATCCTCTTGTTTTGCTCTTTTTAAGTAAAGGAAATATATATGTATTTATATTTGTTTTCATACTATCCATACTCTTCAGTACTTTTTTTTGTAATTTTATGATTTATCTTTGAGCTTTTTACAAATCAACATTTACAGAGTATTTTTTCAGAGGAATAGAATTGTTTATGTGTATGCCAGAAGGACTGAAAAATTTCCCCTATTGATGAATATTGAGATTTTTTTTTTAATTTTACTAAGGACATAATTTTGTATGTTTGCTAATTACTTAAACATGTCTAGAATGATGGAGATGTGAGTTGTGTCCGCTTTTCTCTGCAAGTAATAATATGTTCACATGTAGTCTGCTGTAGTTTTGTGCATATGTTGTGCAAATTCTTCCGTGAGAATTGCTTGGACAAGGGTCATGCATATTTATAAATTTGCTAGACATTACCATAAAACCATCCAAATTTTTGGGGCGCCTGGGTGGCGCAGTCGGTTAAGCGTCCAACTTCAGCCAGGTCACGATCTCGCGCTCCGTGAGTTCGAGCCCCGCGTCGGGCTCTGGGCTGATGGCTCGGAGCCTGGAGCCTGTTTCCGATTCTGTGTCCCCCTCTCTCTCTGCCCCTCCCCCGTTCATGCTCTGTCTCTCTCTGTCCCAAAATAAATAATAAAAAAAAAAAAAGTTGAAAAAAAATTAAAAAAAAAAAATCCAAATTTTTGCACGAAAGTTCTCCTCTCCCCACACTATTAAACTATTAAAATTTCAAACTTTAAAATATTTCTGCAGTTCTCACATATGAAAAATATTTTTGTTCTGATTTATATGTCTGCTATGAGTAAGGATAAAAGTCACTAACCATTTCAAATTATTTTTCTGTGAAATACCATTAATTGTACTTTTGGATTTTATTTTCCAATAAAAACATAAATTCTGGACGAATCCAATATAGCAATAAAACAGGAAGTCAAATTGAGAAAAAAAATGTATTTGGATTAATGTTAGGTTTTTAGATGCCCTGGCATCTAAACGTTTATAAAACATTGTCAATTCTAAAGAAAGTCTCACTTCCCCACAGCTGAAGAATGATCTGAACAATTATCAACAGGTTTTATTCCAACTGATACAGTTATAAAAGAAACCCTTTCTATACTCTAACATGCATACATTTGCCTTACAATTGTTGTATCAAAATTATACAATCACTGTGTTTCTTTAAATATACTGTTGCATGTATTTTCCTCATTTCTAATAGTGTAGTCTATTGATGAAAAACTAGATCTCAACTAAAATGTATTCATTTTAGGGACTTCTAAATTTTCATATGTTAAGTACATGTCATTTAACATCATCACATAGTCATGTTGAGAGGAATTTAGATGAAATGCATGCAGTGCAACATGCACAATGGAGAGTTGGCCTCTTAACCCCCTATCAATGGCCGTGGAAGTTATTTCACTGAGGCAACAATAGTAACAAGAGAAACAAAAATCAGCAATTGTGTCCTCTACTTAATCATTTTGAAGATTTTGTGAATTTTAGGAAATTTAAAAATTAACATGATAAATTCCATACTGTATCTCTATTTTCCTTGCACATGATTTATACAAGTAAACCACATTTTATTGAGAACTCTAGGAAAAACATTAGATAGGATTCTAAGATGATAGATAAGAATAACACCAGTGGCAGGCAAAGAATTATCCTCAGTGGTGACAATAAAAGGTAGAAAAGAAGAACAGGACTAAAAGGAAGATGAAGAGATTTTTTTCAGAATTTCCATTTTCTCTTTGAGGTAAATATCTACTGATGGTCATGTGACATTAAAAAAAATATTTACATGTTTTCCTTCATTTTATATTCTTCGGAACAATTTATCATTGTAACTATCTGGTTTTAAAAGTTCATTTTTCCTCTGAAAATAACAAAACATGGTAGTTTGGGGGCAATTCCTTTATAGTCTTCTCTATTTATTCTAATGAAATTAATTAGGTCTCTGTTAAAACTGTTTTATATTACTATCTACTGTTTCTATTACAGTCAATTTGGAACATTGCATTTTTAAATATTTTTTTTCTTTTTGACCTAGGTGTCTATGTGTTTGTCTAGAATTCTATGAAATGGACTCTATTCGATTTTGTGTTTCTAAAAGTTATTTTCCTCCTCTGACTTTTCTTATTTTGCAGATCTGTGATTTCTACCTTACTAAACGTATTAAGTTAGATATGAGTTCATTGATCTTGTTAATTGTTCCCAAGGACCATGATTAGGGCTTATTATTAGATCTATGCTTTTTTAACCATGTCATTGATTTCGTCTTAATTTTGTGTATCTCAGACCAGAACCACTGAGGATAATATCCATAATGGTTACTTTTGTAGTGAAGTCATAGCATATGTTGACTTCAATGAGTTTTGTGGTCTTTATGCCTAAGGCTATGGTCCTTATTAGACCACATTTTGGACCCTGGTAATTAATTGGAAATGCCATAGCTGAAAAATAATCAAGAAAATCTATGCAATTAAGTGTATTAAAAAAAATTCCCCCTGTGCCACAATATCCCATCCCTTGGTTGAATATATTTGTTGTCTCAATTATTTGAGTTGTTCTTTACACAGAATATAAAATATCAAAGATCATAAAGAAACCCTGATCTAGCAAATACTGAGATTTTCAGGAGAAAATATGCAAATAAATTGGGAGTTGGCATGATCAAAAACGACAGAGTATAAAATATCAAATGTCAAGAAATTAGCCATCTTTATGTTAATACATATAGTGTCAATATGAGATAACATACTTAATGATTTGCTCTGCGATGTTAATAAAAGACCTTGCAGTCTTAAATTTTATCATTTGTATTGCAAACTTTGGAATGAAGCCTGTTTCAATAGTTTTCCCCACTTTCAAAAATAGTTACATATTCCCACTTCATTAGACTTTAGTTTAAATTTTATATCTTTCATCTTTCTATATCTATACATCCTCAAAGTTCTACAGCTAGACAGAATAAGAAAGCAATGTCTAGAGAATACTATTTACAGATTAGTTTAAAATTTTATCACATTGTTGGGGCGCCTGGGTGGCGCAGTCTGTTAAGCGTCCGACTTCAGCCAGGTCACGATCTCGTGGTCCGTGAGTTCGAGCCCCGCGTCGGGCTCTGGGCTGATGGCTCAGAGCCTGGAGCCTGTTTCTGATTCTGTGTCTCCCTCTCTCTCTGCCCCTCGCCCGTTCACGCTCTGTCTCTCTCTGTCCCAAAAATAAATAAACATTGAAAAAAAAATTAAAAAAAAAAATTTTATCACATTGCATTGTTCCCTTTGAAAAAGGATTCCAGGGCGCCTTGATGGCTCAGTCGGTTAAGCATCCGACTTTGGCTCAGGTCATGATCTCGTGGTCTGCGCCTGGAGCCTGCTTCGGATTCTGTGGCTCTCCCTCTCTCTGCCCCTCCCATGCTCATGCTCTGTTGCTCTCTCTCAATAATAAATAAACGTTAAAAAATTAAAAAAAAAAAAAGGAAAAGAAAAAGGATTCCAAAAGAGAATTTAAAAAATAAACTGGACACCAACCCCACAACCAAATCCACAGGGATCTTTGCGTGGCCTGTATATAACAGATTCAATGTAATCAATGTTAGTCTTCCTTACACTGAACAAAAATCAAGGAAAGTGAGTTCAAAGAAAACACACATTATTCTCTTTTTGGAACATTAGGCTTTTGTCTTTTTTCCTACAAAGTTAAAATCTCCAATTCATTTAATGTTTCTCTTTTCAGCAGAATGATATGGATGAAAGAGAAACTCATTTTAGTAAAATAGCAACTTTAGATTTATTTATGACTATCCAATGTCAAAAAAAATATACCTTTCTTCAGTGTCAAATCTTACTCTCTAAAAAGTTGATTTTGATATTTTTTCAATATTTTACATTAAAACAGATGATCTCTATAGGCATGTACAAGTAAAAATAATCATTATTTGATTAAATATTTAAGGAATGGATTCTCTGCAAAACAGATCAGTTTTTAATAGGTCTCAACTTACCTAATATTGATCCTCAATCAAAAATAATTTTTTTTCTTAAACTGGAGGTAAGTTTTGATTCATAGAAAAGTTAATTAGCTCATCTTAAGCAGGACTTCTAAAATATGATATTTGGGACATTTTATTTATAATCGCTAAACATTTTTTGAGGAGATAAAATGTTCCTTGAAATAGAGTTTTGCCAAAGTTGGAAACACCATATTAATAAAACAGGCTATAATAGATTATAGTTTGCTTTGGTAACATAAAAAGCATAACTCCTTCTGGAGTTAGGAAAGATTATATGAAGTACACTTAGTTCTGAGGGGAGAGTACAGGGTTTCCAATGACGTGGAATAAAAACAAAGTTATTGGGCAAAAGAAACAAAAAATACAAAGGGATAAGTTACAAGAATATAAAAGGTAATATTAATAACAGCCATAATAACCATAAACTCAACACACGACAGTAATGAGAATTTTAGCATATCCGCAAAATGGAGTAGAGTGGATTGGCAGGGAATGGGGATGTCCGTATAGCTTCAGATAAGAATGGACGGTCCCTTAATTTTAAGAAAGAAAGCCTAAAGTTTTAATTAGAGTTTATAACATCAGTTTTCTCTTCTTCATATGAGAAGATACACATTTACCCAATTTGCTGGGAGAGGAAAACCATTAGGAATCCTTTGTAACAATCCAGAGAAGCATGATGAACACCTGAATCCAGGTAGTGGAACTGGAGGTAGAGGAGAGAAGCAGTAACTGAAATGCATTTTTGAGGCAAACTCAGCATATTTTGTTGATTTACTGAAAGTGGAGTCAAGAAAATAGAACTTAAGGTTGACACCAAGATATCTTATTTTCACAGTGGGTGCTTGGTGATGTCACCACTCAAGGCTTAAAGGAAAAATGACAGAAAATATGATGGGAGGGAAAAAAAGGTTATTCTGCATGTATACATTTCAAAAACCTGAAGAAAGTCTAAAATGATATGTTGCAGAATTAAATACATGGTTTGACTTGGAAAGATAAACAGGACTAGTGATACAGTGTAGAGCAGTAGTTGAATTTATGTGAGGGGAAAATACAACAAAAAGAGACAAAAGATTGATTGCTGGATTTAAGCGATATTTGCAGTAGGAAATATTTTTCTTCGACATAGGAAAACCTCCATCAATTACAGTGAGGGATCTAAGGTAAATTCATAGAATTCCATATCTACTCTGAAGTAGCTTTTACTATATTTTTTAATCAACTAGTATAAAATCTTAAATTGGGCCTATTAGAAGTGTTTCCTGTGTGTTTATTTAAGTCACTCAATCTGTCTATAAAGTTTGAATCTAAGTTGAATATCAAAATAATGTTAATCTAGAAAAATGGTAATTTTTGGCATTTAATAAACTTAAAGTATAAGACCCTAATTTGTTGGTCTCAAATGGAGATTACATTTGACTAGGTCAATTTTGGTTCATGGGTTAAAATCTGAAAGAACCTTAATAAAAAAAAATTTAAATTCTAATTCTTACATATGAAACAAAGATCAAATATAGTCAATGACTACTCAAACATTTTATGAATTCACAAATTCTCTATATAGTAAGTCTAGCTATTTTGTACAAATAGGCTTGCAACAGAACTGATTTTATATGGATGTATAGATTAAATAAAATCTCTATGTGGATTGATATGGTGTTTTTCCAAGAGTGTTAAAAATAGTATGCTGGGGAACATAAATGGAATAATATATTCATAGACCTTTACTTCCCAATTAGAAAAAAAGAAAAACAGAATGTCACTCAATGATTCATCTGGGCAAAACCACTACAGATAAATCCTGAAGGTCTTACTCCTTGTCCATAGGCTGCTACTATCAGGGAGTTAGAGTAGCTAACTCCAATGTAAAATAAGTTAGATACAAATTTAGACTGAGTAGTGTGATTCCTACTTCTCACTTTGGAGAAAACTTGAGAACCTCCTTTAAACTGAAGTTCTTCAGAGAAAGATTTAGTTTGCGTCACTCTTTTCAATCTTTAAGAGATGTTGAAGAACTTGTTGCAAAATAAGTGTTCCATTGGGCTCTAACCTAGATAAACCTGTGAAAAAGATCTGCAAGTCTGTAATGTTTACAAACAATGGGAAAGTAGAGAAGGATGAGTTAACACTCATTTGTGGAGACTTCTCAAAAATGAAGAAAAGAAAAACCTGTTTGTAAGGCATTTATTTGACACTAAGGAAAGAAGACAGATTGGCAAAAAGAAGAGCACCTTAGTTCTAGCCACAATCTTGTTTGTGTTGAACTTCTGCATTAACATTCTGGCTTATCTCTCTGCTTCCAGTCTTGCCCTCTCCCCACTAGAGACTCTTCTTCACACACCTTAAGCCAAAGCTTGGTATTGTTATTTCTTTTTCAAAGTTTGTTTATTTTGAGAGAGAACTGGGGAGGGGCAGAGAAGGAGAGAGGGAGGGAGAGTGAGTCCCAAGCAGGCTCTGCACTGAATGCAATCAATGTAATCAATGGACTTGAACCCATGCGCAGTGAGATCATGACCTGGGCTGAAATCAAGAGTCTGATGCTTAACCAACTAAGCCACCTAGAAGCCCCTAAAGCTTGAAATTCTTTAAATGCAAATAAAATCATGGATCTTTTCTACTCAAAATCTTACAAATATTCTACTACACCCAGAATAAAATTGTAACTGTGCCCCACAGTGTCAAAGTTGTTTTGTGACCTGAAGCTGAAGATTATTGGATGGCTAACACTCTCCATTCCCAGTATCTGTCTTCTCTGCTATCTCTGAGCTAGTAAGACTACAGAAGATAATTCTTCACTTTAAAATAATTTCTTAGAGTTCCTTTCCTTAGTTTTTGTAAAACTTCAAGTGTTTAGAGGAGAGAGAATGAGAGGCTTAAAAAAGGAGTAGAGAGAAGAAAGATGGGGAGAAAGAGAAAAGAGAGTGAGAGTTTTGAATATGGGCACGTAGAAGAATGGAGTGGGAGAGAAATTTTTCTCCTATCCACTCTAAAGTGTGTGCCTGCCAGAACCATTTAGTGGAGCTGCTAAACAGCTTTGTTAAGGTGTTTATCCCCTAGACACAGTTCTGAGCTGTGGGTATTCAGTGGTATAGAAACAAATTCAGAGTATGCCAAGAACACAAGACAGGGTTTCTTAGGCAGACAGTGTTGTGACTCATCTGCATAATCCCCTCACCATGCTCAAGAAGGAGGAAGGAGGAGACCATGAATCCTGGGGATGTCAGCCCTGACAGCTTTATTACAAAGAAGGAGCCACTCAGCTATTATATATTCTGGCATCACTACCCCCAGGCAAGTGAGATCTACCCAATTAAGAGGATACTTGGATTTCTTGCTAATTTATTTCTCTCTAAGGTATAAAGGGGAGAAAGATGAAGATGATGAAACCTATCTGACTATACTAAATCACTATAAGAATTTCGGTCTCTTCATCAGTTTCTTTAGGCTACTCAGGACTATGGGATATAAGAAGATGGAGAGAAGAATGGATTTTCACTTTTCATTCCATGCTCATCAGGGTTACTTTTCAGTACACACATAGGTACTATCCGTGCTATTGTCCTTATTCTCTCATCCCTTCTGTCTTTCTCTCTTGGCCAGTCTCAATCTCTTTCTCTCTCTCAATATCACTCTTTGTCTCTCTCTCTCACCTTCTTCCATTCTGTTAATGGGAAAATATGCTAGTCAAGTTGTCACTTTATTAAAAGTTAAAGTAAATTTAAAAAGCCATGTTGTAGTGATTCATTCTGCTGTTGTCATCTAGTATCTGTCTGCCCAGTAATCATCCGTCCATCCATCATATTCCCATATTAAAAAAATAGGTATGCTGGTATTTTGATTAAATCGTTTATCTTGTTTTTTTTTTTTTCTGAGTCAGAAGTGGGACCAGTTAGAAGCAGATAAGAGAATTAAAACTGCAATTAATTTTTATGAATTTTAAAATTGAAAAATGCATGCCTAAAAACTAGGAGAAAGATTTGCTAAATCTTGCTATTGCTAAATAAGTTTCAAGGATTTTATTTCCAGATTAGATTACTCTAAGTGTTAGAACTACATTAGGTGTAGTTAGATTTAGATTCTGCTAATCAAAAAGGAGAATGTGGGAGTGCCTGGATAGCTCAGTTGGTTAAGCATTGGAGTCTTGATTTTTGGCTCAGGTCATCATCTCAAGATTCGTTAGATTGAGCCCTGCATCAGGCTCTGTGCTGTCAGTGAAGCATGTTTGGGATTCTCTCTCTCTGCCCTTCCCTGGTGTGCTCATTCTCTAAACAAACAAACAAACAAACTTAAAAAGAAGAATGTGGTCAGAAAAGTAAGCAACTCTCAGAATATTACTGAAAATAGGGAAAAATAGTATAAAGTATTATAAAATGACCTACTCGTGTGTGTGTGTGTGTGTGTGTGTGTGTGTGTGTGAAATATTCCCTCTGGCTCTGTCCTAGGGAACAATAGTGGAGGCAAAGGAGTAGATGAAGTGATTATTTCAGTAATAGTTAAATGATAATGATGACTTAGGCAAGAAGACAAGAGTACCATAATGGAGCCCTCTAAGGTGGCCAGATTCAGATATAGTTTGGGACAGAGTAATCAAGACTTCCCAATAAATTGATTTTGGACTGTGGTAAAAAGAGTTGCGGGGGAAGAATGTTAGTGTTAGATTTAAGTGGTAATGTAATCATGTTGCTAATTACTGAGACACAAAAACTGACCAGAAGGTAGATTGCAAAATACTAGATACCAAGAGGTATCAAGAGGTCTTTAATGAATTTGTTTAGCTTAGATACATAGTAGACATTCTGTCCTCTACACAGACAACTCCAGGAGTAATAATGTACATGATATTCAGTGAAGACATTTTTCATAGAGACAGTCAAATGGATATCTTAAGCTGGATAAACAAGTGTGAAGTTCAAAATTGGAGGTAGTTTTTAAAATCTGTCTAATGTGTGTGTTTAAAGGAATGTCATTCTATGGGGCGCCTGGGTGGCGCAGTCGGTTAAGCGTCCGACTTCAGCCAGGTCACGATCTCGCGGTCCGTGAGTTCGAGCCCCGCGTCGGGCTCTGGGCTGATGGCTCAGAGCCTGGAGCCTGTTTCTGATTCTGTGTCTCCCTCTCTCTCTGCCCCTCCCCCATTCATGCTCTGTCTCTCTCTGTCCCAAAAATAAATAAACGTTGAAAAAAAATAAAAAAAAATAAAGGAATGTCATTCTATAATATAAACCTTCAAAGGAGTAACGGAAAAGAAGGGAACTCAGAAGTAATCCCTGTTGCACTTAAGTGTTTAGTGGATGAGCCATGAATGGAACATAGCAAAAAGTCTAAGAGAAGTCTTTGAAATAGGAGGAAGTCTGGAAAGCAAAATAAAAACGTGTTTCAAAGAAGTGATTATGTTAACAGTGTCTGATGGGGCAGGGGAAGTCAAATAAGATGAGGACTTGACAGCAAGGAAACTAATGGAATGTTTGATGAGAAAAATCTCCTGCAGCAGAGGGGAAGAAGAGACAACTGTAGTGGGTTGTAGAGAGAATGGGAAGCAAGCAAGAGGGGAAGGCTACTAAGGAAAACTCCTAAGAGTTTTGCTGTGAAAGGAAGCAAAGCATTCTATTTATGTTGGTGATAGACTTAGGGTTGAGAAATTTTTGCACTTGACTCTGTTGGCTTTGTTTCTTTTAATTTTTTTATTTTTAAATATGGAACCTAATGATGGGGCGCTTGGGTGGCTCAGTCAGTTGGTAGTCCAACTTCAGCTCAGGTCATGATCTCACAATCCATGAGTTTGAGCCCCGTGTCGGTTTCTGTGCTATAGCTCAGAGCCTGGAGCCTGTTTCAGATTCTGTGTCTCCCTCTCTGCCCCTCCCCCACCCACTCTCTGTCTTTGTCTCTCTCAAAAATAAACATTAAAAAATATTTTATTAAAAAACATTTTTAAAACATTTATAAAAATTATTTATTAAAAATAAATATGGAACCTACTGAGATATTTATATACCTTTGAAGATGATCTAAGAGAGTAAGGGAAACTGCTAAGAATATGATGAAGAAAATGGAAACGAAAATCTCTTCCTTTAGCTCTAGGGGCAAGATCCATGACACGTGGAGCTTTTGGGCTTTGATGGATACAAAAATGAGTCATTTATTGGACTAAGAGGGAAGGACATAAATGGCAGATTAGTAGATATGAATGTAGGAATATTAAATAGTTCCTTAATGATTGTTCATAATTTCTCAGTAGAAAAATCATAAGAGATAGATATGAGAAGTTGGGTTTTGAAGAGTGGTAAGAGTGTAAAATACTTATTTTGTAAAATGGGAAATTATACATTTTAGTAAAGCATAGGCAAGACAACGGTAAGTGCCCATTTGTTATTTGTTGGCATAAACATAGTGAGAAAAGTGAGTCTTCTGAGGTTTTCTATTTTTCTTTTTCTTCTTGGAAACTTTCAGCTGTTTTGGTGAAGAAAAGGCAGCTCCTGAGTTTAAGCAGGACCAGATTTGGTGAGACATATGGTCATTAGAGCTATTAGTAAATGCTCCAATTTTCTCCCCTCCCAAGTACCTAATAAGATTGTACTTTTGTAAGGAAGAGAATAATTGCATTTATATGACTTTTTTTTCCTCAGATTTGTAAGCCAATTTGACATATATTACTACTGGATTAAGCTGTAAGAGCCATTGTATAAATTTTTCACATCTTCTCTGCTATAACTACTAGAGATGTTTTTGCTAGTTTGAGTTCTTAAGAGATATGGATCAGAATGCAATAATTTCCAGGAATAAATCTTTATTTGATGTGTTTATTGCTGAGTGTTGGTTGTTGCTATAGTGTGACTAAAAGTACCCTAATACAGTAAGCTAATACAAAGAAAAGAGAAGAAATCAAAGGAACTAGGACTATTTATCAGGGCCTGACTTTCATACTGTGCAAATAATCTAAGGTGCATAAAAAGAAAGGTAAGTTAATAGAGAAAAATATAGCAGGCTCAATGGATTGGATGTCTGAATAAAGTTGAAATGTATTTCTTTAATTGGTGGAAATAGAGTAAATGACCTAAAAAGTGGGTGATTGTTATAGAGCACAGAGCTTGAAATTGAATTTCAGAGATAATTCAGTTGGGTGTGACACAGACTTGGTTATTACTCTGGGGATGTGTTGTTGAGGTTGGGTGGATGGAAAGATTATTAAAAGTGAGGAGGTGTAAGATCTGAGAGGCCAGGATGTAGATGGATGTCTCGTAGGCATTGCAAATGGAACCAATCATATTTTACATAAAAGTATACATTACCTGCCAAAACATACAAGATAACTTACAACTTCTATGGTCTTGTCTCCTACCAAGACCAACCAATCTTCTCCTCCAGGTTCTTCATTCTAATTACAGAAACATCCCCCTTTATAAGTTACGCTGTGTTCTTCTGTGAACCTAGACCTTTGTAATCCCTTTTTTCTATACCAGAAACTCACTCTCCTTCCCAGGCTCACTCTGCTCCAACACACTTTCCTCAGTAAATATAGCATTTGCTGTTGTTGTTTTTTAAGACTCAATGTGAACAGTGTTTCCAGTGGAAATATTTCTCATCAAATTTATCCACTCCCGCTTCTAAAACTAAGGATCTTACTGGCTTCATAGTACCGTGCTGTATTTCCTGTCACAGTATCCTAAGTGTATATAAATTTTCTACCTGCCTTCCTAATGTAAGATCTCTTTTTTGTTTATTTTGAGACCTTTTGATATTAGAAAATGTGTATTTTTGCCTTATGTATCCCACTTAGCAGTGAAGTTAAGCCAGTTGAATAAGTTGGTTAGTCAAACACTATGACTTTGAAAGAATTAATCTATAGAAAACTTTTTTAAAATTCTTGGACATAATGGTAAGGCCCCCAGTATTTTTGTCTAAATAAAGAACACTTCTTTTTTTTATTTATTTTTTTAATGTTTGTTTATTATTGAGAGACAGAGCATGAACATGGGAGGGGCAGAAAGAGGGGGAGGCCCAGAATATGAAGCAGGCTCCAGACTCCGAGTTGTCAGCACAGAGCCAGACGCAGGGTGCAAACTCAGAAACCAGGAGATCATGACCTGAGATGAAGTTGGATGCTCAACCAACTGAGCCATCCAGGGGCCCCTAAACAAAGAACACTTTTTAAAGTAAAGGCTCTTATCTTGGAAATGAAAGGCTAGGTTACAGAAACAGTAGTAGCTAGTTTCCTTTTTTTTTTTTTTTTTTGATTTATTATTTTTTCTTTATTTTGATTATTTGCTTCTGGGAATGACTAATTAAAGACTCAAATTCCTAGACTAAATCTCATGACCTTGGCTTTCCTTTATCAATTCAAATCATGAATTTGCTTTTTTGTATCTATGCCTTTATTTCTTTTTTCATAAAAGTGTATGTTGTCATGTACGTAGAAATTTGGTCAACAACTATATCTTTGACAAACTTTACAAAAAAAATTAAGCACCTTAGAGCAAATGCACTATTATTTGGTTAAAAATGGCAAGACTTTAAGGTAATGGACACTGAATTTTATTAAGTTCTCTTTAAGCTTCTCTAAAAGGAAAAAAAAGGGGGGGGGATCAGAATTGAGATCTCAATGAAGTGGTCAAAATGAGAGTTCAGTAAAAAGGAAAACCATCAGAGCATCCATCTATAAGAAACATAATTTCATTTTGTGGAAGCAAAACAGATTGGTGAAATAATTGTTCTTGTTTGTGTTCTCAGTTACTTGGGTCTTGATGTGCAAATTTTTATTTGTTTGTCTTTGCTTTGGCCAAAGTGCATGATAAAATAGATTAAAACTGTTCCGAGGATAAGTAAGAAACACCCTAAACTGTTTTTCAAGTTCTGCTAAAGTATTTTGAAATACATCCTGTCTTCTTTTTAATTAACTTTAAGAAGGGAATTTTGAAATGTGATATAAAGCAAAAACGTGCTATTTGTGCAAACATTAGATTGTCTTTCCATATTAATTACAAATTCAGAAATATAGAAGGTGGAACTGTTTTGCAATGTAAAATTTTTGTTAAAAAATTTAAAAATTGCTAAAAATAAAAATAATTCTATAGTGTTCCATTTCAAGCCATTTTAGGAAAGCAACAAATGTATTTTATTGTGTTAACCCATAGGTTAAATGTCATAATGAGACTAGAATATTCAACTTTTTTTTTTCTGAGTGATCTTTAACAATCCTTCAGTAGTTATAATCCTTACTTGTCATGGTCAGTTTTATGTGTCAACTTGACAAGATTATAGTTCTAGTTTTTAATCAAACAGTAATCCAGGTGCTGCTATGAAGGTATTTGGTAGATGTGATGGAAATCCATAATAAATTGACTTTCAGTAACAAAGATTATCCTTGATAATCTATGTGGCCCTGATTGATCATTTGAAAGGCCGTAAGAACAGAGGTAAGGCTTTCCTGGGTAAGAAGAAATTATGCTTGTGAAAACAGATTCAGTGTGTGCCCAGCCATTCCAATATGCTCTCCTATTATCCTGTTCTCTGAAGTCAGACTTGCCTGGTCAGTTCTCACAGACATGTAAGCTAATTTTCAATAAAACCACTCTATCTATCTATCTATCTATCTATCTATCTATCTATCTATCTGTCTATCATCCTATCATATATAATCTGCTGTGCTCACATGCTCTCTCTCTATACGTGTATATATATAGGTGTGTGTGTGTGTGTGTGTGTGTGTGTGTGTGTGTGTGTGTGTAAAATCTGCTTTTGTTCCTCTGGTTACACCTACTCAGAATTGTCAAGGAGGTTCTTATTTATGCCCACACCTAATTCCCTCTCTGAGTGTCTTAGAACTTTTAGAGCCGACCTGTATATTCCTGTTCAAGGCTTCGCTTCTGACCAGGAGTATTAATAACCAAATTGTGAATTTATATGGTATAAGAAAGCAACAGTAACCAAAAATGAGTTTTTAAATAGAAAAAAATATCTCATATATAATTTCTAGTGTGCCTCTGAATAAAGTTGAAAGGCTAAAGAAAACCAGAATAATAAAAGAGAAGGATTTTATTGATAATTCAAGAACTAAATATGAATTGTTTTGCTCAGGAACAACGGACAAATAAAGATTAGTTAATGCATATGACCTAATACGGTAGACTTTTTAACACTTTTTCAGAGAAGCTTCAGGTTCACAGCAAAATTGAGACTATACAGAGATTTCCCATATACCCTCTGTCCTCACACATGCAGAGCCTCCTCCATGATCAAATCCATTCACTTCCACGGTGCTACATTTGCTACAAATTGACATACCTAAATTGACACATCATAGTCACCCAGACTCCACAGTTTGCGTTACAGTTCACTCTTGCTCTTGTACATTCTGTGGTTTGGACAAATGCATAATAGCTTGTAACCATAATTATAGTGTCATACAAAGTAGTTTCAGTTCCCTGAAAATCCTCTATGCTCCACCTATTCATTCCTTCAACCTCTGACCACCAAGAATTGTTTTATTGTTGCCATAGTTTTGCCTTTTCCAAAGTGTCATATAGTTAGAATTATACAATTTGTAGACTTTTGAGGACTTTTTTTTCCCACTTATTTGCATTCAAGATTCCTTTGTGTCTGAAATGGATTGATAGCTCATTTCTTTTTGGGATGTACTAAAGTTTGTTTTCCATTCAAGATATTTTGGTAGCTTCCAAGTTTTGACAACTAGGAATATAGATGTTATAAACATCTGTGTGGAGGTTTTTGTGTAGATATAAGTTTAGGTAAATACCAAAAGGCGTGGTTGTTGGATCATATGGTAAAAGTTTGTTTAAGATATTTTTAATGTTTATTTTTGAGAGAGAGGGAGGGAGGGAGGGAGGGAGAGTGAGAGCGAGAACAAGCAGAGAAAGATGGAGACACAGAATTTGAAGCAGGCTCCAGGCTCTGAGCTGTCAGCACAGATCCTGGTGCATGCCAGGCTCAAACTCACAAACAGTAAGATCATGACTGGAGCCGGAGTTGGATGCTCAACTGACTAAGCCACCTAGGCACCCTAGTAAAAGTATGTTTAATTTATAAGAAACTTCCAAATTGTCTTCCAAAGAGGCAGTGCCATTTTGTATTCCCATCCGCCCATTTTTAATAAGGCTGATTGTTTTCTGTTCAATTTTAAGAGTTCTTTGTATATTTTGGATAATAGTTTATTAGGTGTGTCATTTGCAAATATTTCCCCTAGTGTGTGGCTTTTCTTCTCATTCTCTTGACAATGACTTTTACAAAGCTAAAGTTTTCCATTTTAATGAGATCCAATTTACCAATTATTTCTTTCATAGATTGTGTCTTTGGTGTTCTCTAAAAACTGATTGTGGGGGCACCTGGGTGGTTTAGTCAGTTGAGCGTCCGACTTCGGCTCAGGTCATGATCTCATAGTTTGTGAGTTTGAGCCCCGTGTCGGGCTCTGTGCTGACAGCTCAGAGCCTGGAGCCTGCTTTGGATTCTGTGTCTCCCTCTCTCTCTGCCCCTCCCCCACTCTCTCTCTCTCCCTCAAAATTAAATAAACATTAAAAAAATTAAAAACTCATTGTGATATGCAAGCTTATCTAGATTTTCTCCTATGTCACTTTGTAGAAGTTTTGTAATTTTGCATTTTACATTTATGTCTATGATCTGTTTTGAATTCATTTTTGTGAAGGGTATAAAGTTTCTGTCTGGATTCTTCTTCTTCTTCTTCTTCTTCTTCTTCTTCTTCTTCTTCTTCTCTCTTTTCTTTCTTTTCTTCCTTCCTTCCTTTCTTTCTTTTTCTTTTCTTTTTTTCTTTTTTTTTCTTTTTCTTTTTTTTCTTTTTCTTTTTCTTTTTTTTCTTTTGGATGTGAATGGCCAGTTGTTCCAGAACCACTGGTTGCTTCACTATATTTCCTTTGCTCCCTCATCAGAAATCAGTTGACTATAAAGATCTATTGCTGGACTCTCTCTACTCTTCCATTTATCTTTTTGTCTATTTACTTGTCAATACCACACTATCTTGATAACTATAACTTTATAGTAAGTCTTGGAGTAAAGTAGTGTGAGGCCTCCAACTTTATTTCCTTCAGTATCGTGTTGGCTATTCTTGGTCTTTTGCCTTTCCATATATATATATATATATATATATATATATATATATATATATATAT
>NW_024412376.1:114463962-114480894 GCF_014898765.1 Herpailurus yagouaroundi | reverse complement strand
ATATATATATATATATATATATATATATATATATATATGTCAAAATCAGTTTGTTTATATCCAAAAAAAATAACATGCTCAGAGTTTTATAGGGATTGCATTGAATTTACAGATGCAGTCGTATGATGTTTTCCCTTACATGTTTATAACATTTGAAATAAAAATCATACTGGAAAAGTTCTAGATCTGGGCTTTCTAATAGAGCTTTTTTTGTAGTGATGAAAATGTCCTATATCTACATGCTAAAACTGTGCAGTCTATCAGCCACATGTTTCACCAAGCACCAGAAATGTTTAGTAGGATTCAGAAAGTAAATATTTTAATATGATTTTAATTAAGTAAAATGTAAGTATCACCTATAGCTATGTCTACATTTGAATATCATAGATCTCGAGCACAAAATCTTTCAACGTTTATTTATTTTTGGGACAGAGAGAGACAGAGCATGAACGGGGGAGGGGCAGAGAGAGAGGGAGATACAGAATCGGAAACAGGCTCCAGGCTCTGAGCCATCAGCCCAGAGCCCGACGCGGGGCTCGAACTCACGGACCTCGAGATCGTGACCTGGCTGAAGTCGGACGCTTAACCGACTGCGCCACCCAGGCGCCCCTCGAGCACAAAATCTTAAAAAATATTTTTTTAATTAAACAGTAATTCAGAAAAAAAAAAAAACAATTCTTGACTTTCTACCAACACCAATGCAAAATTTTATAATTAGTTCTTTGGGAGTGTGTGTGTGTGTGTGTGTGTGTGTGTGTGTGTGTGTAGCATTTATTTATCAAATAGAATCCATTTGATATTTGTATTGTACTAAGTTAAAATACTCAAGTCACAACTCATAATTTCCACTGAATATATTGACTTTAAAAATTAGAAATTTGAAGAACATATTCATAATTTGATAAATGCTAAAGATCTTAATAGCCATATTTTTCTCTCTACTCTCTTCTCTAAATTTTACCACTTCAACTTCTTCTTAGAAAAATATTGTTCTTTGTGTGTATTTATTTATTTAAATTTGAGCATAGTTGACATACAATATTACATTAGTTTCAGGTATACAAGTTAGTGGTTTGACAGATTTATACATTTTGCTATGTTAACCACAAAGATAGCTACCATCTGTCCCATTATGCCCCTCCTACAGTATCATTGACGATGTTCCTTATGCTCTGCTTTTTAGCCCCATGACCTACTCATTCCATAACTGGAAGCCTAATCTCCCTCTCCCTGTCACTGGTTTTGCCCAACCCCCACCCCTCTTCTGGAAACCATCAGTTCTTTATATTTATAGTTCTGAATCTGCTTTTTGTTTATTTATTTTTTAAATATCTCATTTATAAGTGGAATCATATGGTATTTGTTTCTCAGTCTGACTTATTTCACTTATCATAATTCCCTCTGGGTTCATGCATGTTGTTTCAAATGGCATGATCTCATCCCTTTTTATGGCTGTGTAATATTCTATTGTATGTATATCTGTGTGTGTATATATGTGTGTGTGTGTGTATAGACACACGTGTGTGTATATGTATATATATCTATATAATCTATATGTAATATATCTATAATCTGTCACTCTTTGCAGATAACATGATATTATACATAGAAAATCCTAAAGACCCCACCAAAAAACTAGAAGCAATAAACAAATCCAGTAAAGTGGCAGGATACAAAATTAATACCCCCAAATTGGTAGCATTTCTATACACTAACAATGAAGTCAGATTTAATACAATCCCTATCAAAATACCAACTGCATTTTTCACAATGCACAGAAGACCCTGAATAGCCAAAGCAATCTGGAGAAAATAATAATGAATATATCTATATATCTATATCTATCTCTCTATCTCTATATATATTTATATATATACTACATAATCTTTATATATACACATATCTATCTATCTCTATATATGTATATACACACACACACATATATACATATATATACCACATAATCTTTATTTACTTATCTAGTGATGGACACTTAAGTTGCTTCCATGTCTTGGCTATTATAAATAATGCAGAAATAAGCATTAGGGTACTTATACCTTCTCCAGTTAATGTTTTCATTTTCCCTGAGTAAATATCCAATAGTGGAATTACTGGATCATGTCATTTCTATTTTTAATTTTTCGAGGAATCTCCATACTTTTTCCACAGTGGCTATATCAACTGACATTCTCACCGAGAGTGCACAAAGGTTCATTTTTCTCCACATCTTCACCAACACTTGTTTCTTGTCTTGATTTTAACCATTCTAATTGGCATGAGGTGATATCTCATTGTGGATTTGGTTTTCATCTCCCTGAGGATTAGTGATGTTAAGCATCTTTTCATGTATCCATTTGCCTTCTTTGGAAATATGTCTATTCATTTCCTCTGCCCATTTTTTAATTGGGTTGTTTCTTGCTATTGAACTGGCTAGGTTTTATAAATTAACCACTTACCAAACATATCATTTACAAATATCTTCTATTTAGTAGGCTGTCTTTTGTTTTCTCAGTAGTTTCCTTTGCTGTGAAAAAGCTTTTTATTCTGATATAATCTCTCCATCTATCTAAATATATATCATCTATATCTATCTATATCTATGCCAGTACCTATATCTACATCTGTTACTTTAGGAGACACATTTAGAAAAATATTGCTATGGCTGATGTCAGAAAAATTACTGCCTGTGTTCTCTTCTAGGATTTGTATGATTTCAGGTCTCACATTTAGGTCTTTAATTCATTTTGAATTTATTTTTATATATACTATTAGAAAGTAGACCAGTTTTATTTTTTTACATGTAGCTATCCAGTTTTCCCAGCACCATTTGTTAAAGAGACTGTTTTTCCCCATGGTATATTTTTGCCTCCTTTTTCATAACTTACTTGACCATATGGTCATTCTGGGGTCTCTATTCTCTTTCACTGATCTATAGGTCTATTTCTATGCCAGTACAATATTTTTTTTTTGATTGCTACATCTTTGTAGTGTGTCTTGAAATCTGAATTTATGGTACCTCCAGCTTCATTATTTTTTTCTCCAGATTACTTTGGCTATTCAGGGTCTTCTGCGCATTGTGAAACATGCAGTTGGTATTTTGATAGGGATTGCATTAAATCTGACTTCATTGTTAGTGTATAGAAATGCTACCAATTTGGGGGTATTAATTTTGTATCCTGCCACTTTACTGGGTTTGTTTATTGCTTCTAGTAGTTTTTTGGTGGGGTCTTTAGGATTTTCTATGTATAGTATCAAGTTATCTGCAAATAGTGATAGTTCTCCTTCTTTACCAACGTGGATGCTGCTTATTTCTTTTTCTTTCCTGACTGCTGTTGCTAGCATATCCAGTAGTATGTTGAATGACATCCTTGTCTTGCTCCTGATCTGAGAGGGAAAGCTCTCAGTTTTTCACCATTGAGTATGATGTCAGCTGTGGGGTTCTTCTTATTTGGCCTTTATTTTATTAAGGTATGTTCCCTCCCTTTTGTTGAGAGTTTTTATCATGAATGGATGCTGAATATAGCCAAATGCTTGTTTTTGCATTTATTGAGATGATGTTAAAATTTTTATTCTGTTTTGTTGATGTGGTGGATGACATTGGTTGATTTGTAAATGCTGAACCATCCTTGTATCCTGGAAACAAATCCCAAATGATCATGGTGGACGATCATTTTAATGTATTGTTGTATGTCGTTTGTTAATGTTTTGTTCAGAATTTTTGTGTCCATGTTCAGCAGGGCTGTTGGCCTGTGGTTCACTTTTTTGGGGTGTCTTTGTCAGGTTTTGATATCAGGGTAATGCTGGCCTCATACAATGTATTTGGAAACTTTTCTTCCTGTTCTATTTTTTGAAATAGTTTGAGGAGAATAGGTATTAGCTCTTTAAATGTCTGGTTGAATTCACCCGAATAAATATTGTTCTAGATTCTCTGAGTAAATCAAGAAGTGTCTCTATTAATTAACAAGTTAAAAAATTATTACTTTTCAATACTTTCAAAGTAAAATATTCTTAACATGTAAGAAATTACTTTTCAGATATCCACATTAATGTCAAAGATTGCTACCAATATTGGTGCACATAGTCATGGAGGTATTATTGAAAAAATTAAGCTTTCCTTGGTTTGTGATTGTAAATTTTTTCTTCAGAATTTCAAGAAATAAATTTCTATATTATTTAAGTAAATTATTAAATTCTGGATTGCTAAGTAACAAGAGATAGAATATTTTTCCAACACAGGAATTATCTGGTTTTCATCTTAATAGCACAATAAAATATTTTTATAGTTTGTATTGCTTTTATCATTACAACTCAGTATTTTACAATCATGAGTAGATTTTTAAACAGCGTTTCTTGGTATTGAGTATAGCTGTATTCATTTCACAAAAGAGAAATCTCAAAGATCTAATTTAAATTATTGTACAAAAGCCAATACAAGGTAAAATTTAATCACTAAATTTTGGATTTTAACTTCCATGTCACAGTGCATTAGAAACACTAGCAAATATTAAAGCAGTGGGGCTGATTTAATGCCCTCCTCAGAGTGAGTCATTCATGTCAACATTTAAACAATATATATTTTACAAATATTTATTTTTCAAGAACTTATGATAGCTGACAGAAGATAGGGACACACTCTGTTATGTGGAATTTAAATTCAATCAATTATGGGATTTTAATTTACCCATGCTATGCTAAATATTGTGGAGTATACAGCAGAAAATGAGATGTCCTCAGAGTCGAAAATCATACTGGGCTCATTTGTCAAATGTCTCTTGAATTCTGATAAGCACCATTCAAGTGAGTATCTAAGGATAAACTACACTGAGCTCATTAATAACAAGTTTCTTTTATTCTTACAAGCACCTTTTGAACAAAGGTTGTATGTCAGAAACTATTAATAAAAAATGTTTAAAGTAATTTATTTCAGAAAATAAGATTTAGTTCAAAAGAAGTCTAATTATCTGTAGTTCTCAAATGAATAGCCTCTTGATTGGAGAAAAAACAAAATAAATCAAGGAAATATGTTATTAAAATGTCTCATTAAAAATGTTGCCATAATGACCTATTGTTCAACAAATCCTTACTGCCTGTCCATTATGAGTATATATTTGTGAATAAAAATAAAAGGTTTTCTTATATACTTAATGTATATATGGTAAACTGGCTTAATTATTATTATTCATTTGCCATTTGTTTACAAAGCATTCACTATATTATTTTCTGATAATAGAAATAAGAACCCCAAATTATATATATATGATATATAGATATAGATATCAAACTCTAGGACCATATTACCTAACTTTATACTTTTAATATTTTGAATTTAGTGAGTAAAATTATTACTCTTATTTGCTAAGACTGTGATTCGGAGTTGTTAACTGACTTTTTTTTTTTTTTTTAAGATAATAGAGCTAGTGATTGATAACATTAGACATTTCACAAAGACAGAACATTTCTGTCACCACAAGGATCCTTCACGTTTCCTGTTTAATAACCAGACCCACTTCCCTGCTGCTACCTCCTATCCTTAACCCCTGGAAGTCACTAATCTATCCTCTAATTCTATAATTCTTTTCTTTCAAAAATATTTTATAAGTGGAAATGTACATTGGATTGGCTTTTTCCAGTTGGCATAATTCTTTGGAGATTCACCCAAGTTGTTGCATAAATGTTTTCTTGTTGTTGTTGAGTAGTGTTATGTGGTATGGTTGTACCAAAGTTTGCTTAAACACTCACATGTTGAAGAACATCTGATTTTTTCCAGTTTTTAGCTATTACAAACAAATCTCTAGTCATTCGGGGACAAGGTTTTATGTGATTATAGTCTTTATCTCTCTAGGACAGATGCCCAGAAGAGCAATTGCTGGTTTATTTTATCACAGTTGCTTATTTAGTTTTTAAAAGAAATTGCCAGACTGTTTTCCATTGTGGTTGCCCCATTTTACCTACCCATCAGAAATATATGAGTGAACCAGTTTCTCTGCTTCTTACTAGCATGTGATATTGTTGCTATTATTTTAGCAATTCTGGTAGATGTATAGAAGTATTTCATTGTGACTTTACTTTGCATTTCCCAAGGTGTTGAACACCTTTTCAAGTACTTCTTTGCTCTCTATATCTTCTTTAATGAAATGTTTGTATCTTTTGCCTTTTTTCTTTTTTTAATTTTTTCATTTCTTATTTATGAGACACAGAGAGAGGCATAGAGGAACAGAGACAGAGCACGAACAGGGGAGGGGCAGAGAGAGAGGGAGACACACAATCCCAAGCAGGCTCCAGGCTCTGAGTTGCCACCACGGAGCCCAATGCAGGGTTCAGACTCACAAACTGTGAGATCATGACCTGAGTCAAAGCTGGACACTTAATGAGACAGCCACCCAGGTGCCCCTCTTTTGCCCATTTTCAAATTGAATTTGTTTTTAATTTTTGAGTTTTGAGAGTTGATTATATGTTTTATATATTAATCTTTTGGTGGATATGTTGTTTGCAAATATTTTCTCCCAGACTGTACTTTGCAGTGTCTTTTCATCCTCTTAAAAGGAACTTTTGTGGAGAAAAATAAATTTTGATGAAGCCCAATGTATCAAGTTCTTTGGCATTAAAGAACTCTATACCTAACCTAGATCTCAAATTATTTCTTCCTAAAAGTTTTATACTTTTATCATTTAAATTTAAGTTAGTGACCCATATTGAGTGTGCTCCATATAAAGTGTGAGCCTTAAGGCAGGTTCATTTTTTTCTCTTTGGATAACCAGTTGTTCCTTACCATGTGTGGTAGGCTATGCTTACCACGTTTAATTTCTTTTGTAACTTTATAGAAAAAAATCACTTGGGCATATTTGTGTGGTTCTATTTTTAGGTTCTATATTTTGATCAACTGATATATGTGTCTTGCCCTTTGCCAATACCACACAAACTAGCCATATAATAAATATTCAAATCTTACAGATTAATTTCTCCCACATCAATTATTATAGTTGATTTTCCATTCCATATATGTTTTAGAATTATATTATTTTGTCTACAAAAAAATCTCACTAGGATTATTTTGAGGAATTGTGTTAAACCCACATAACAAATTTTTTTAATGTTTATTTTTTGAGAGACAAAGAGAGACAGAGCATGAGCAGGGGGAGGTGAAGAGAGAGAGAGAGTCACGGAATCCAAAGCAGACTCCAGGCTCTGAGCTGTCAGCACAGAGCCTGATGTGGGCTCGAACTCCTGAACCCTGAGATCATGACCTGAGCTGAAGTCAGATGTTTAACTGACTGAGCCACCCAGGTGCCCGAAACCACATAACAATTTGATGGAGAAGTGTTCAGTTTTCTAGAATATGAATATAGTATGTCTCTCTATTTTTTTCCGGATATTCTTTGATTTCTTTCATCATCATTTTCTACTTTTTATCATACAAGATCTGAATATGTTCTGTTAGATTTGTCCTACAGTATTTCACTTATTGAGTGATTCTATTTTTTAATTTTATACTTTTATTATTTTTAGCGAAAAACTTAATACTATGGTTTTTATCTTTAACATGTTAGAGGCCACTTTTTTACTGTTGAAGTATAATTAATATACAGTGTTATATTAGTTTCAGGTATACAACATATTGATTTGCCACTTTTATATATTATTCTATGCTCAGCATGGTAAGTGTACTGACCATCTATTGCCACACATGTTATTACATTATTATTGACTATGTTCCACATAGTGTACTTCCATCTGTTACTCATTTTATAACTGCAAATTCATACCTCCTTATCTCCTTTATCTATTTTGGCCATCCCCACCTCCACTCTGGCAAACACACTTTGTATTTAAGAACTTGTTTTGTTGTCTAGATTCTACATGTAAATAAAATCATATGGTATTTTTCTTTGGCTTATTCCACTTAGCATAGTACACTCTACTTCTGTCAGTGTTGTCACAAATGGTAAGATCTCATTCTTTTTTGTGGGTGAGTAATATTCTAGTGTGCATATGCAAACAAACCACATCTTCTTTACCCATTCATCTATTGATGGGCACTTATGCCACTTCTGTATCTTGCTTATTGTAAGTAATGCCACAGTGAACATAAGGATGCATATTTGAACATAGCTTTTTTGTGTTCTTTGGGTAAATAGCCAATAGTGGAATTATTGGATTGTATGGCATTTACATTTTTAATTTTTTGAGGAAACTCCATACGATTTTCCACAGAGTTTGCACTAATTTTGCATTCCCACCAACAGAGCATGAGAGTTCCTCTTTTTCCATATCTTCAGCAACACTGTTTTTTTGGTTTTGGTTTTTGTTTTTTGTCTTTTTGATCGTAGCCATTCTGACTGGTATGAGGGGATATCTCATTGTGCTTTTGATTTGCATTTCGCCAATGATTAGTGATGTTGAGCATCTTTTCATGTGTCTACTGGCCATTTCATATGGCTATTTCCAATTTTGGGGGAAAAAATGTCTATTCAAGTCCTCCGCTCATTTTTAACTCGACTGTTTTGGTTTTTTTTAGTTTTGTTTTTTGGTGTTGAGTTGTGGAAGTTCTTTACCTTTTATTACATGTTAACCCCTTATCAAATATGTCATTTCCAAATATTTTCTCCCATTTAGTGGCTGCTTTTACATTGTTTGGGTGATTTCCTTTGCTGTGAAAAAGCTTTTTACTTTCGTGTAGTCCTGATGGTATATTTTTTGCTTTTGTTTCCCTTCCCTGAGGAAACATATCCATACATATACTGCTAAGGCTGATTGTTCAGGAGATCACTGCCAATATTTTATTTTAGGAGTTTTATGGCTTCAGGTCTCACATTTAGGTTGTTCATGCATTTTGAGTTTATTTTTGTATATGGTGTAAGAAAGCAGTCTGGTTTAATTCTTTTCCATGTAGCTGTCCAATTTTCCCAGCACCATTTGTTGAAGAGACTGTTTTTCCTCTTTGTATATTCTTGCCTCTGTTGTTGGTTGAGTTACAGGGTTGATTGGTCTTTGCTTGAGTTATAGGGCTAATCTATCTTTGTCACAGATTAATTGACCATATAGGTGTGGGCTTATTTCTAGGCTCTCTATTCCATTGATCTTTGTGTCTGTTTTGTGCAACTACCATACTGTTTCCCTTATTATAGTTCAAAAAGCTTATCTTGAAATCTGGAATTGTGATCCCTCCAGCTTGTTCTTCTTTCTCAAGATGGCTTTGACCATTTTAGGTCTTCTGTGGTTGCATACAAATTTTAGGATTAATTGTTCTAGTTCTATGAAACATGTTGTTGGTATTTTGGTAGGGATTGCATTGAATCTGTAGATTGCTTTGGGTAGTTATACAGGAGTATGGTGTATCTTTCTATTATTTATGTTGGCATCAATTTCTTTCACTAATGCCTTATAGTTTTCAGAGTACAGGTCTTTGACCTCCATGGTTAAGTTTATTCCCAGGTGTTTTTATTATTTTTGATACAACTATAAATGGAACTGGTTTCTAAACTTCTCATTCCGCTTTTCATTAGTGCATAGAAATGCAACAGATTTCTGTATATTAATATTGTATCTTGCAATTTACTGAATTCATTTATCAGTTTTAGTGGAATTTTGGTGGAGCCTTCAGAGTTCTGTAGATAGTGTTATGTCATCTGTAAATAGTGAGCATTTTACATTTTCCTTATCAATTTGAATGCCATTTTTTTTTCTTGTTTGAAATCTTTGGCCAGAACTTCTAGTAGACTTACCAATGTTGAGCTTCATTGTCTCCCAAGCTAAGTGAATTGAAAACCATTCCCTTGTGTGACATCCATAAAAGTTGGCACACTAGATGTATGTTCTAACCTCTATGCAGATCTAGGAGAAACTGAACATTGGACGTTCCCTCCTGACTGTAAGTTACTGGGCCTGGTGTCAGGTTTATGGAATGAATGTGTCTCATATCTTCATACCCATTTCACTGTAGGTATTTTCTCAATCCTCCAGTGTATAGGAACCACTCAACTTATTTCTAGATTTCTCTGAGGGAATCGATTCATGCTTAGATATACATTTGGTGTGTCTATGCTAGGAAGAAAAGTCAGAAGCCTCCTACTCTACCATCTTGCTGATGTCCCTCATTGAATGATTTTAAATGATTTTATATTTAACTCTGGTGTCCACATATTCATTAACAAATACAGGAACACTGCATGTGTTCATCTCACATTTGTAATCTTGCTGAATTCACTTATTCTAAGGTTTTGTTTTTGCTTTTTTATTTTGGGGCTTTTTTTATATTGAAATTTATATGTAAGCCAGAGTATGAGGTCGTTTGCAAAATAGTGAGAGTTTCATTTCTTCCTTTCCAATCAGTATGTTTTTGTATTATTTTCTTGCCTTATTGTGGTGAATAGAACTGACTGTGATGGATTATACTGATTGACTTTTGAATATTGAAACTTCCTTGCAATCTTAGAATAAACCTTAATTCCTTCGGGTGTACAATCATTTTTAATTATTACTAAATTTTATTTTTGAACATTTTGTTGAGAATTTTTGAATCTAAAACTTATAATAAATACTGATCTGTAGTTTTCTTCTATTTGGTCAGGTTTTTTTTTTTTTTGTTTTTTGTTTTTTGTTTTTTTTGATCACAGGAGTAGTAGCTTAGAAAACAAAATGGAAAATGCACAAACCTCTTCTATTTTCTGGAAAATATTGTATAGGGTCAGTGCTGATACCTCTTTAATATTTGGCAAATATTCTTTTTGAAACTGGCTGTGCCTGGAGGTTTCCTTTTTTGAAGGTTAAAATTTGTATTTAGTGTTTTCAATAGTTAGGATATTTGAATAATCTTTCATACTGGATGAATTGGAATATTGGTGCTTTTTGAGGAATCATTTCATTTTACCTCAGTTGTCAAATTTATGTTTATCGTAGTGTTCTTACTATCTTTTTGATCTTTGCAAGCTCTGTAGTGGTATCATTTGTTTCATTCATGATGTTAGTAATTCATGTCTTCTCCCTTTTTACATTGCTAGTCTTTTAAGTGGTTTTCCAATTTTATTTATCTTTTCAAAGAATTGGTTTTTTTTTCCCTTTTCAAAGAGGTTTTATTGCATTATTTTTTGTGAGGAAAATTTCATTGATTTTTTAAATCTCTTTTTTCATTCCTTATGAATATCCTTGTATTTTGGTTTTGTTGTTTTTTGTTTGTTTTTAGGTTTCTTGAAATGGGAGTTTGAATTATTGATTTGAAGCGTACTATTGTTCTAAATATTTTTCTTCTTTAGCCAGTTAATATGGTCAATTACATTGGTTGACTTTTGAATATTGAACTCGCTTTATATCCCTGAAATAATACTTAGTGTTAATGCTATAAATTTCCTTCTAAGCACAGCTTTTGCTATTTCACACCAGTTTTGATATGCTCTATTTTCATTTTCATTCAATTCATTGTTTTGTTTCTCTTGAGATTTCCTTTCTGAACCATGATTATTTAGAAGTAAGTTAATTTTTATATATTTGGAGATTTTCATATGATTTATCTATTTTCAGTTTGATTCCATAGTTTGAAAACACCTGGAATGTGTTAAGTTGCTGAGATTTTATTATTAAGTTGCTGAGATTTATTTTTTTTATTAAAAAAAATTTTTTAATGTTTATTCACTTTTGAAAGAGAGCACAAGTAGGGGTGGGGTGAAGGGAGAGGGGGGCACAGAATCTGAAGCAGGCTCCAGGCTCTGAGCTGTCAGCACAGAGCCCAACGCAGGGCTTGAACTCACAAACTGCAAGATCATGACCTGAGCTGAAGTTGGATGCTTAATCGATTGAGCCACCGAGGCACCCCACTGCTGAGATTTGTTTTATGGCCCAGGCAGAAAAATATTTAACATCACATTCTACCTGTATCTACATTCTGCATTCTTTTTTAAATTGAAGTAGAGTTGACAATTTTGGTTTCAGGTGTACAACAGTGATTCAATAGGTCTATATGTTACACTATGCTCACCACAAATGTGACTACCATCAGTCACCATACACCTCTATTACAATATTATTGACTGCATTCTGTAAGGTGTAACTTTCGTTCTCATGACTTTTCCTTCTATTACTGGAAGCCTGTACCTCCCACTCTCCTTCACTCATTTTGTCCATTCCCACAACCCCTCCCTCTGGCAACCATCAAATCTGTTTTTATGCATTTGTTTCTGCTTTTTGTTTGTCTTTAAAATTTTACATGTCAGTGAAAACGTAGGGTATTTGACTTTGTCTGACTTACTTCACTTGGCTTAATACCCTCTAAGTCCATCCATGTTGTTGCAAATGGCAAAGTGTCATCCTTTTATATGGCTGAGTACTATTACATTGTGTGTGTTTTTGTGTGTATATGTGTGTGTTTCCATATCTTGTCTATTGTAAATAATGATGCAATACACATATTGTAAATAATGCTTCATTTATCTTTTTGAATTAGTGTTTTTGTCTTCTTTTGGGTAAATTACTAGATGATAGGATATTTAATTTTTTGAGGAATGTCTATACTGTTTTCCACAATGGCTACATCAATTTACATTGCTACCCACAGTGCATGAGTGTTCCTTTCTCTCCACATATTCACCAACACTTATTTATTGTCTTCTTGATTATAGCCATTCTGATACATGTGAGATGATATCTCATTATAGTTTTGATTTGCATTTCCCCAATGATTAGTGATATTAAGCTTCTTTTCATGTGTCTGTTTGCCATCTGTATGTCTTCTAGGGGGAAAAATGTCCAGTTTCTTTGTCTTAAATCAGAATATCTTGTTTTAGTGTCGAGATGTGTAAGTTATTTATATATTTTGGTATTAACCCCTTACCAGAAACATAATTTGTGAATACCTTCTCCCATTCAGTAGGTTCCCTTTTGTTTTGTTTATGGTTTCCTTTGCTGTATAAAAGCTTTATATTTTGGTGTATACCCAAGAGTTTATTTTAACTTTTGTTTCTGTTGCCAAAGGAGGCATATCTAGAACAATGTTTTTGTACTTTTGGGGAGATACAAAGGAAGTTGAAGAAAGGTTTAAGTAGGGAGAAAAGTATACTATGGTAATTCAGTGTAAGATAGTTAGACCTGTTTTGGAAAGTGTATAGAAATTTTTTAAATAGTTGAAGTGTAACTTTCAAATTTCTCAATCTCCAAAAGTTATTGTAACTCCAATACACTAATGATAGATGTTAATCACATTGTGAATAAGTTCTTTAATTTCTCCAAATTTTACTTTCACACAAGATTTTTTTCGAAATAGTTGAACATAATGTAACCTGCTGAATATATGTATAAATGTGCCATGCAGTGATAATTAAAAAGATTCTAGGGACTATAGATAAGGACCCCATCATTGCTACAGAATTTGGTGGATTGGAAGAAGGCTTTAGCTAAACTGAAGGCATAGGTAGGGTAGAAAGTTGGGGTGACAGACTTCACATGAAATCAAATGAGAGAAAGAGCCATGCTGACATCACTAGTTTAGGAAAATGAGTGGAAAATATCTAGAGGAAAATAAATCTTTAAAAAAAAAAAAAAAGAAACGCCAGAAGTTAACATATTGCTCAAACTAAATGTAATTCCAATACAGGGATTTTAAATTCTTACTTAATAATTCTCTTTTTGGAACCTTTCATTCTAAAAATAATGTATTTTCTGAGCACCTGGGTGGCTCAGTCAGTTAAGTGTCCCCCTTATGATCAGGTCATGATCTCCCAGTTTGTGAGTTCGAGCCCCACCTTGAACTCTGTGTTGACAACTCAAAGCCTATAGCCTGCTTCGGATTCTGTGTCCCCTTCTCCCTCTGCTCCTCCCCTGCTCACTCTCTGTCTTTCAAAAATAAACGTTAAAAAAATTAAAAATAATATATCTTTTCTGATTCATACATCTCTAGCTTTCGAAGCCTTAAGAACTGAGGATAAGAAATGGATATCGTTTGATGTAGTTTCTATTCTTACTGCGTTCTCAATAATAATTAAAAATTTTCATTTTATGTGGTCATCAAAAAAAGTTTTAATATGCATCTATTGGTGTTAAATCCTCTGTTATATGCTAATAGAGACTTATTTTACATTCTCTGCTAACTGCCTTCTTAGAACAGTCAGGAGTTGTTTTCAATTCAGTGTTTTCTTGGACTAACGTAATTCTTGGAGGTTATAAGAAGATGAATCTGTACCTAAACTAAAACATGCTTTCTTATAAGAGAGAATAGTAGTCTATTAATGTACTGCTTTGTGTGACTTGGAGTTACAGTAAGTTTTGGAGAAATTGAAAAATTTTAAAGTTGTAGCCCAACAAAAGATTTAAGGAAAAAGAATTTTGTGTGCCAGGTTTAAAATAAAGACATCGGATAAAAGCGACTTTAATTGTGTGATATTAAGCTAACTAGTGGACTATCTCTGCCTAAGCTTATTTAATACAACCTAGAGTTGCTTTGAATAGTAATTATTTTTAACTGCATAGCATAGTAGTGGGCACACTTTAGGTACTTCTAATTTTTATTTATCATCATTCTCATATTTTCATTGTGTTGACAAAAATAAAGTCCTGAGGAAAGACCTGGAACAGGAAGTATATGAATGCTTGACAGGGATATAGAATTAATGTACATAAATCTGTGGCATTTCTACACACCAATAATTGAATAACAGAAAAGTCAGGGAATCACACCAATTTACCATTTCACCAAAAACCATAAGATACTAGGAATAAAACTAACCAAAAAGGTAAAAGATCTCTACTCTGAAAACTATAGAACACTGATGAATGAATTGAAGAGGACACAGAGACACAAAAACATTCCATGCTTGTGGATTGAACAAACAAATATTGTTAAAATATCTATACTACCCAAAGCAAACTATACATTTAATGAAGTCCCTATCAAGATAAAACCGGCATTTTTTCTTACAGAGTTAGAACAAACAATCCTAAAATATGTATGGAACCACAAAACCCCAAACACAGGCAACAACGTCTTTGACATTGTCCATACCAACTTCTTCCTAGACATGTCTCCAGAGGCAAGGGAAACAAAGGCAAAATGAACTGTTGGGGCTTCATCAAGATTAAAAACTTCTGAAGAACAAAGAAAATCATCAACAAAATGAAAAGGAAACCTGTGATAAGAGAGAAAATATTTGCAAATAGAAATCTGATAAAGGTTAGTAACCAAAACTTATAAATTTTTTTAAACATTTACTTGTTTTTGAGAGAGAGAGCAGAAGAGGGGCAGAGAGAGAGGGAGGCACAGAATCCCAAGCAGGCTCCAGGCTCTGAGCTGTCAGCACAGAGCCTGATGTGGGGCTCAAATTCAGAAACCATGCAATCATGACCTGAGTTGAAGTCGACGTTTAACCGACCGAGCCACCCAGGTGCCCCAGTAACCAAAACTTATAAAGAACTTACCAAACTCAACCCCTCAAAAACAAATAATCCAACTAAGAAATGAACAGAAGACACGAATAGACTTTTTTTTTTTCAAAGAAGACAAAGAGGTAGCTAACAGACACATGAAAAGCTACCCAACGAACTCATTATCAGGGAAATACAACTGAAACCTATGATGGGATGCCACCTCACACCTGTCAGAATGGCTAAAATTAACTACACAGGAAACAACAGGTATTGGTGAGGATGCAGAGAAAGGGGAACCCTCTTACCCTGTTGGTAGGATTGCCAATTGGTGCAGCCACTCTGGAAACCTATATGGAGGTTCCTCAAAAATTTAAAAATAGAAATATTCTCTGACCCAGCAATTGCAATACTAGGTATTTATCCAAAGGGTACAAAATACTCATTTGAAAGGATGCATGAACTCTGATGTTTATAGCTGTGTTATCAACAATAGCCAAATTATGGAAAGAGCTCAAGTGTCCTTCAACTCATGAACAAGAAGTGAGGATAGGAAGATGGCGGCATAGGAGGACGCTGGGCTCACCGCGGTCCTGACGCTGATTACTTAGATTCCACCTACACCTGCCTAACTAACCCAGAAAACCACCAGAAGACTAGCAGAACAGAGTCTCCGGAGCCAAGCGCAGACGAGAGGCCCACTGAAGAGGGTTGGAAAGGTGGAGTGGCGGTGTGGCAGTGTGCGCTCCATGGGCTGGTGGGAGGGAGCCGGGGCGCAGAGGGGCAGCCTGCAGGCCAAGCAGAGCCCCCGAGTCTGGCTTGCAAAAGCAGAGGGTCCAGACTGAGTGTGTTCCCACAGCAAGCGCGACTTAGCATCTGGGAGGTCATAAGTTAACAGCTCTGCTTGGAAAGCGGGAAGGCTGGAGGACAAAGGGAGGGAGAGTTGCTCAGCCCCCGGACGACAGAGCTCAGTTTGGCGGGAACATAGGCTCTCACCAGCGCCATCTCCCTCACCCATCCCCCAGCCAAAATCCCAAAGGGAACCAGCTCCTGCCAGGGAACTTGCTCGCTCTGTGCAAACACCCAACACTGTGCTTCTGAGGAGCCACCCCTTCGGCAGCTGGTCTGACTCCCTCCCGCTGCCACAGGGCCCCTCCTGAAGTGGATTACCTAAGGAGAAGCGAGCTAAGCCTGCCCCTCCTGCCCCCGTGCACCTTGACTACCCACCCCAGCTAATACGCCAGATCCCCAGCACCACAAGCCTGGCAGTGTGCAAGTAGCCCAGACGGGCCACGCCACCCCACAGTGAATCCCGCCCCTAGGAGAGGGGAAGAGAAGGCACACCCCAGTCTGACTGTGGACACAGCGGTGGGCTGGGGGCAGACATCAGGTCTGACTGCGGCTCCGCCCACCAACTCCAGGTATACACCACAGCACAGGGGAAGTGCCCTGCAGGTCCTCTCCACGCCAGGGACTATCCAAAATGACCAAGCAGAAGAATTCCCCTCAGAAGAATCTCCAGGAAATAACAACAGCAAATGAACTGATCAAAAAGGATTTAAATAATATAACAGAAAGTGAATTTAGAAT
>NW_024412376.1:114263814-114453962 GCF_014898765.1 Herpailurus yagouaroundi | reverse complement strand
AAATAAAATAAAATAAAATAAAATATTGAATCATTATGCTGTATACCTGAAGCTATTATTGTGACATATGACAATTATATCTAATAAACTTACTAGATATATTTGGAGTACATACTTGAAATACATAGTATTTAACAATACCAATATTTAACTATAGAATAATTGATCCTTATTTACTATTGGTAGCACATCTTTAAAATAGTATTATATGTATTTTAAAAAATCCCCTATCACACACTCTATTTATTCAATATACTCTTAGAATAATTTACAGGGAATGATTTACTAGAAACTTTCTAGGAATTATGATTATAAAATCAGCCTCAGTCTCTGTTTATTGTATCCATTACAGATATAACATATGTCCTTTCTGATAGTTACATAAGAAATATTTAGTTTTAATAGAACTTTATCTCTTTTTCAGGTTCCATTTGTGGAATTATTTTATTTTATTTTTTATTTTTTTTTTTTAATTTTTTTTTTCAACATTTGTTTATTTTTGGGACAGAGAGAGACAGAGCATGAACAGGGGAGGGGCAGAGAGAGAGGGAGACACAGAATCGGAAACAGGCTCCAGGCTCCGAGCCATCAGCCCAGAGCCCGACGCGGGGCTCGAACTCCCGGACCGCGAGATCGTGACCTGGTTGAAGTCGGACGCCTAACCGACTGCGCCACCCAGGCGCCCCTGTGGAATTATTTTAGTAAGAGGTAAAATATTATTGGAAATGAAATTCCAGGGCAAACAATGGGATCAGATAGTGTCAGTTATTGCCCTTTTGGGTCCTCAGTAACCCAGGCAAATATTTCCATTTGAAAGACTGATAATAGTTGTCCTTCAGTGTTGTACCTTGTATTGACCATTAGTTAAGAAATTATTCCCATAGATCTCTGATAAATTAAACAATACCCCACCTTTTTTCCCTCCCCCTCTTTCCCTCTTTCTCTGTCTCACACACACCACACACACACACACACACACACACACACACACACACACACACAATGTGGGTTACCACACTTTTCTAAGAATCTCAAAGCTTTCAGAAAGGTGATGACATATCTAATGATCAAGGCTGGGCACACAAGAAAGCCATTTGTTCATACAACTAATTTCTCATGTAAAATATATTAAACTTAAATTAAGCTCTCTTATGTTTTCTATCTTCATAAGCTGATCACTGTGCCCAAAATAGTTCTTTCATCCTACCTTATCCCAGAGTCCACTTGCTAATGTCTACTTAGAGTTAAAATAGAATTTGCCAAGAGCAATATTCCCTCAATCTGCCATTAGATTATGAAAGGTGTCCTTTGTGCTGATTAGTCTTTAAAGAAAACTTTTTCAATGTACTCATCATTGGTTTTCTGTCTGTCTGAAAGGTTGAAATTTCCTTCAGGGAAAAATAATTTCCATAGTCTAGTGCCTAGCAAAACACTAGGGTTAAAAAAAAGCTGTTAATAGAATAAATGAATGCCTATCTTAATATAAAAACTCATGGAAATATTTGATAAATTACTTTCTTACATCAGCAGAAAACATATTATAGCTTGCTATTATCATTTATTTTTTTTAATATGAAATTTATTGTCAAATTGGTTTCCATACAACCAGTGCTCATCCCAACAGGTGCCCTCCTCAATGTCCATCACCCACCCTTTCCTCCCTCCAACCCCCCATCAACCCTCAGTTTATTCACATTTTTAAGAGTCTCTTATGGTTTCTTTCTCGCCCTGTCTTCTTCGCCCCCCCCCCCAATGGTCTTCTGTTAAGTTTCTCAAGATCCATATAAGAGTGAACACATATGGAATCTGCCTTTTTCTGTATGACTTATTTCACTTAGCATAACACTCTCCAGTTCCAGCCATGTTGCTACAAAAGGCCATATTTCATTCTTTCTCATTGCCATGTAGTATTCCATTATGTATATAAACCACAATTTCTTTATCCATTCATTAGTTGATGGACATTTAGGCTCTTTCCATGATTTGGCGACTGTTGAAAGTGCTGCTATAAACATTGGGGTACAAGTGCCCCTATGCATCAGCACTCCTGTATCCCTTGGGCCAATTCCTAGCACTGGTATTGCTGGGTCATAGGGTAGATATATTTTTACTCTTTTGAGGAATCTCCACACAGTTTTCCAGAGAGGCTGCACCAGTTCGCAATCCCACCAAGAGTGCAAGAGGGTTCCTGTTTCTCCACATCCTCACCAGCATCTATAGTCTCCTGATTTGTTCATTTTAGCCACTTTGACTCGCGTGAGGATGCATCTGACTTTGGTTTTGATTTGTATTTCCCTGATGAGGAGTGATGTTGAGCATTTTTTCATGTGCCTGTTGGCCATCTGAATGTCTTCTTTAGAGAAGTGTCTATTCATGTTTTCTGCCATTTCTTCCCTGGATTATCTGTGTTTTGGATGTGGAGTTTGGTGAGTTCTTTATAGATTTTGGATACTAGCACTTTACTGTCATTTACAAATATCTTTTCCCATTCTGCCAGTTGCCTTTTAGTTTTGTTGATTGTTTCCTTTGTGGGGCAGAAGTTTTTATCTTCATGATGCCCCAAAAATTCATTTTTGCTTTTAATTCCCTTGCCTTTGGAGATGTGTCAAGTAAGGAATTGCTGAGGCTGAGGTCAGAGAGGTTTTTTCCTGCTTTCACCCCTAGGGTTTTAATGGTTTCCTGTCTCACATTCAGGTCCTTCATCCATTTTGAGTTTATTTTTGTGAATGGTGTAAGAAAGTGGTCTAGTTTCATTCTTCTGCATGTTGCTGTCCAGCTCTCCCAGCACCATTTGTTAAAGAGACTGTCTTTTTTCCATTGGATATTCTTTCCTGCTTTGTCAAAGATTAGTTGGCCATACTATTGTGGGTCCAATTCTGGAGTCTCTATTCTATTCCATTGGTCTGTGTGTCTGTTTTTGTGCCAATACCATGCTGTCTTGATGATGACAGCTTTGTAGTAGAGGCTAAAGTCTGGGCGTGTGAAGCCTACTGCTTTGGTCATCTTCTTAAATATTACTTTGGCTATTTGGGGTCTTTTGTGGTTCCATACAAATTTAGGATTGCTTGTTCTAGGTTCGAGAAGAATACTGATGCAATTTTGATTGGGATTGCATTGAATGTGTAGATAGCTTTGGGTAGTATTGATATTTTAACAATATTTATTCTTCCAATCCATGAGAATGGAATGCTTTTCCATTTCTTTCTATTTTCTTCACTTTCCTTCACAAGCTTTCTATAGTTTTCAGCATACACATCTTTTACATCTTTGGTTAGGTTTATTCCTAGGTATTTTATGATTCTTGGTGCAATTGTGAATGGGATCAGTTTCTTTGTCTTTCTGTTGCTTCTTTATTAGTGTATAACAATGCAATTGATTTCTGTACATTGATTTTGTATCCTGCAACTTTGCTGAATTCATGTATCAGTTCTAGCAGACTTTTGGTGGAGTCTATCGGATTTTCCATGTATAATATCATGTCATCTGCAAAAAGTGAAAGCTTAACTTCATCTTTGCCAAGTTTGATGCCTTTAATTTCCTTTTGTTGTCTGATTGTTGATGCTAGAACCTCCAACATTATGTTAGACAACAGCGGTGAGAGTGGACATCCCTGTCATGTTCCTCATCTCAGGGAGAAAGCCTTCAGTTTTTCCCCATTGAGGATGATATTAGTTGTGGGCTTTTCATAAATGGCTTTTATGATGTTTAAGTATGTTCCTTCTACCCCGACTTTCTCGAGGGTTTTTATTAAGAAAGGATGCTGAATTTTGTCAAATGCTTTTTCTGCATCGATTGGCAGGATCATATGGCTATTGTCTTTTATTAACGTATCACTGATTTGCGAATGTTGTACCAGCCCTGCATCCCAGGAATGAATCCCACTTGATCATGGTGAATAATTCTTTTCATATGCTGTTGAATTCCATCTGTTAGTATCTTATTGAGAATTTTTGCATCCATATTCATCAAGGATGTTGGCCTGTAGTTCTCTTTTTTTTGCTGGGTGTCTGTCTGGTTTCAGAATCAAAGTAATGCTGGTTTCATAGAATGAGTCTGGAAGTTTTCCTTCCCTTTCTATTTTTTTGGAAAAGCTTGGGAAGCATAGGTATTATCTCTGCTTTAAATGTCTGATAAAATTCCCCAGAGAAGCCACCTGGTCCTGGACTCTTATTTGTTGGGAAATTTTTGATAACTGATTCAATTTCTTCACTGGTTATCGGTCTGTTCAAGTTTTCTATTTCTTTCTGTTTGAGTTTTTGAAGTGGGTGGGTGCTTATGAATTTGTCCCTTTCTTCCACATTGTCCAGTTTGTTGGCATATAGTTTTTCATACTATTCCCTGATAATTGCTTGTATTTCTGCAGGATTGGTGGTAAAAATTCCATTTTCATTCATGATTTTATCTATTTGAGTCCTCCCCCTTTTCTTTTTGAGAAGCCTGGCTAGAGGTTTGTCAATTTTGCTTATTTTTTCAAAAAAAACAACTCTTGGTTTCATTGATCTGCCCTACTGGTTTTTTAGATTCTATATTGCTTATTTGTGCTATGATCTTTATTATTTCTCTTCTTCTGCTGGGTTTGGGGTGTCTTTGCTATTCTGCTTCTATTTCCTTAAGTGTGCTGTTAGACTTTGTATTTGGGATTTTTCTTGTTTCTTGAGATAGGCCTGGATTGCAATGTGTTTTCCTCTGAGGACTGGCTTCGCTGCATCCCAAAGTGTTTGGATTGTTGTATGTTCATTTTCATTTGTTTCCATATATTTTTTAATTTCTTCTCTAATTTCCTGGTTGACCCATTCATTCTTTAGTAGGGTGTTCTTTAACCTCCATGCCTTTGGAGGTTTTCCAGACTTTTTCCTGTGGTTGATTTCAAGTTTCATAGCATTGTGGTATGAAAGGGTGCATGGTATGATCTCAGTTCTTTTATACTTATGAAAGGCTATTTTGCGACCCAGTATGTGATCTATCTTGGAGAATGTTCATGTGCACTCGAGAGGAAAGTATATTCTGTTGCTTTGGGATGCCGAGTTCTAAAAATATCTGTCAAGTCCATCTGATCCAATGTATCATTCAGGGCCTTTATTTCTTTATGGACCATGTCTAGATGATCTATCCATTGTTGTAAGTGGGGTATTAATGTCCCCTGCAATTACCACATTCTTACCAATAAGGTTGCTTATGTTTGTGATTGTTTTATATATTTGGGTGCTCCTGTATTTGGTACATAGACATTTATAATTGTTAGCTCTTCCTGATGGATAAAGGCTGTAATTATTAATGCCCTTCTTTATCTCGTTACAGCCTTTAAAGTCTAGTTTGTCTCATATAATTATGGCTACTCCAGCTTTCTTTTGACTTACAGTAGCATGATAGGTAGTTCTCCATCCCCTCACTTTCAATCTGAAGGTGTCCTCAGGTCTAAAATAAGTCTCTTGTAGACAGCAAATAGATGGGTCTTGTGTTTTTATCCATTCTGGTACCCTATGTCTTTTGGTTGGAGCATTGAGTCCATTTATATTCAGTGTTATTATTGAAAGATATGGGTTTAGAGTCATTGTGATGTCTGTAGGTTTCATGCTTCCAGTGATGTCTCTGGTACTTTGTGTTCCTTGCAACATTTCACTCACAGAATCCCCCTTAGGATCTCTTGTAGGGCTGGTTTAGTGGTGATGAATTCCTTTGTTTTTTGTTTGTTTGGGAAAAACTTTATTTCTCCTTCTATCCTGACTTGCTGGATAAAGGATTTTCGGCTGTGTATTTTTTTCTGTTCATCACATTGAAGATTTCCTGCCATTCCTTCTGGCCTGCCAAGTTTCAGTAGATAGATCTGCCACTGGTCTTATGGGTCTCCCTTTGCAAGTTATAGCCTGTTTATCCATAGCTGCTTTCAGGATTTTCTCTTTATCCTTGTATTTTGCCAGTTTCACCATGATATGTTGTGCAGATCGATTGAAGTTACATCTGAAGGGAGTTCTCTGTGCCTTTTGGACTTCAATGCCTTTTTCCTTCCCCAGATCAGCGAAGTTCTCAGCTATGATTTGTTCAAGTACACCTTCAGCCCCTTTCTCTCTCTCTTCCTCTTCTGGAATTCCTATTATATGGATATTGTTCCATCACTTAGTTCTCTAATTCTCCCCTCACACTCCTGGATTTTTCTATCCCCTCTTTTTCCATCATTTTATCTACTAATTCACCTATTCTCTTCTCTGCCTCTTCAATCCAAGCTGTGGTCACCTCCATTTTATTTTGCACCTCATTTATAGCATTTTTAGCTCCTCATGACACTTTCTTAGTCCCTTGATTTCTGTAGCAATAGATGCTCTGCTGTCCTCTATGCTTTTTTCAAACCTAACAATTAAATTTATGACTATTATTCTAAATTCTTGTTCCTTTACATTGCTTAAATCATTTTTGATCAATTCGTTAGCTGTCGCTACTTCCTGGAGTTTCTTTTGTGGAGAGTTCTTCCATTTTGTCATCTTGGGTAGTCCCTTCGGTGGCTCCCAACTGCAGGGCACTTGCCTGTGCTGTCCTGAGTAACTTGTGTTGGTGGGTGGGGCCACAGTCAGACCTGATGTCTGCCCCCAGCCCACAGCTGGGGCCACAGTCAGACTGGTGTGTACCTTATCTTCTCTCCCAGGGGTAGGACTCACTGTGGAGTGGTGTGGCCCCTGTCTGGGCTGATTGCACACTTCCGGGCTTTTGGTGCTGCTCAATGGTATCTGGCTTTTTAGATGGGGTGGATCTGCAAGGATCACAAGGGCAGGAGGGGCAGGCTTAGCTAGCTTTGCCATTGGTGGTCCCCTGTGGGAGTGGCCCTGCAGCACCAGGAGGGATGGATCCACAGAAGCACAGCATTGGGTTTTTGGGAGGTGCAAGGAATTTCAGTGACAGGAACTGGTTCCCTTTGGAATTTTGGCTGGGGGATGGGAGAGGGAGATGGTGCTTGCCAGTGCCTTTATTTCCCGTCTGAGCTGAGCTCTGTCTCCCAGGGCTCAACAACTCTCCCTCCCTGCATCCTCTCACCCTCCCAGCTCTCCACTCTCTGAGAGCAGAGCTGTTGACTTTTAACATTCCAGATATTAGCTCCTGCTGGCTGTCAGAACTCACGCAGTTCGGCCCCTCTGCTTTTGCAAGCCAGACTCTGGGATTCTGCCTTGCCAAGCAGGATGCCCCTCCACTGCCCAGGCTCCCTCCCACCAGTCCCACACCACCTCTCCACCCTTCCTACCCTCTTCTGTGGGCCTCTTATCTACGTTTGGCTCCAGAGAGTCTGGTTTTCTGGGTTATTTAGGCAGATGTGGATGGAATCTAAGCAATCAGCAGGAGGTGGTGAGCCCAGCATCCTTCTACGCCACCATCTTCCCCTCTCATCTTTGATCATTATTTAGAAAGTAGCACAGGTTAAATAGCAAATAAGAGAAAATTATCAATGGAAATTTTATGATATCCTCCACCCAACTTTATACCTTAATAACACGTATTTAGCTATTCAGCATTAAACTTTATTTATTTATTTAGAGAGAGACAGAGACAGCATGAGTTGAGGAGGGGCAGAGGGAGACAGAATCCCAAGCAGGCTCTGTGCCCCAAGCACAGAGCCCAAAGCATGTCTCAAACTCATGAAACTGTGAGATCATGACCTGAGCTGAGACCAAGAGTCAGATGCTTAACCCACAGGGCCACCCAGGCTCCCCTTTCAAGATCTCTTTTAAATCCAGATAACTGAGGTTGCTGATCTGGGCCTGAGCTTTACAACACTTGAAATGGCTCTTCTTTTGTCAATATCCCCAGAGCAAGGAGTTCACAGGCATAAAAGGAGATAGTCTTTTGCACCTTCTCCTCTAGATCATGCTTCAGATATCTGTTTTTATGGAATCTTCTGCCTACAGAACCAAAAAGTTACTTCTAAACTTCTGTATGATTTCTGCTTATTATCTTCCTTCCCAAATAGTTTAAGATATTCTTTAGATTTTTATTGTTGGCTTTTCATAGTTGCATTAATGATTTCTATTTTAGTCTCTGATATTCTAAAAGAATGAAAGATGTTTATATGAGCCTCAGGTCCAATTCATTTTATTTCAAGTTTAAAATATTCCCCAACTTAGGCCATGATTTTCTGGTTCAATCCTGAAATAAACTAATTTTAATTATCTTAACGATTTGTCTTCCCTAAACTTCTCAATGTCATTTGGTGTCTCTTGGGTTCCACAAAAAATAGATATTATATTGTTCTTTTTAAACATTTTCTTCAGGACTTTCTTGTGTCAGCCTATAGTTATTATGTCTACATGTTTTTAAATCAATATCTCATGACTTGTATGCCAGAGCTTAAGGGTGAAAAAAGTGTCTCTCTTCTCTGGCTATTCTTATTCTTTCCAAAAACATTCTACTCAAGTATATGTCCTCAAAGAAAAAAGGAAATAAATATGAAAAATAGGCATTTATTTTTTCCGAAGCTGGATTTAACCTGACATAGATGCTGTGCAATGACATTACCTAAGAACATACACTTTGTTTTGCATATATGTGGAAGTTGGAAATGTAATCCTCACTGCTCCTGAGGACTGTTCCGAAAACATCTGGGAATGTGTCAACTCTTGCTACAGCCAAGCAGGGTATGCAAAGAGAGAAAGCATTCCTTCAGGAGGAATTTAATGTGTTCCCAGCACTATCTCTTCTCACGGTCTTCCTCAACCAACCTCAGTGGACTTAATGTTGATTTTCAGTTCTCACAGATCTAAAGTCTCTCTAAATGAGATTTTGGAAAGAAGGCAGCTCAAGACTATGCACATGTGTGTTTCATGGCCTGCTTTTCTTATTATCCCTAAACATCTTCAGAACAGAGGGCATTCACTGTGTTACAATTCACATTATTCTGTTTTGTATTATTTCCATCTTTTTTATATAAAATTCTACCATATAAAAATATGATAAACTAAGGAAGTTACATGTTTGCTTTTTGTCTCTGTGGTCTGAAGGAATTATTCTGGTTGTTGTTGTTGATGCAAGTTTTGAAAGGTGGTTTTGTTTATCTAGACATAAACAGATATGTATCCATTATGCAGCAAACCAGTACATTAATAATACACATGATTTTGAAATACATTGAAATAAATGTAAGGATCTGAATGGAGACAACCACATTATTTATCACAATATTTCAATGACTTTTGAAAATAAAGAACCACATATAATTATATTTGTGATTTAAGCCTGCCTTTTCCTTTGCTGAGGTCACAATGTATCAATATGTTAAGACAGTGGTAATATTATAATCCTTGTAAATATATTGTTATCTCCCCATGATTGTAGCATACCTCTGATAAAAGATATCCAATATACAGAATATAATATACATAGTACATAAAAATACACTTAAATTGTAAACGTGGATAATTAATATTTCATATTAGAGTTGTTTTTTTGTTTGTTTGTTTTTTTTGCTTTTCTCACAATGATGACTTAAGCTAAGTATTTTTCTGAATAAGTTACTACATAGCTTCTCATTCCAAAACAACTACTTGCCAGCTGTAGGACTTCTAGCAAATTATTCAAACTCTAAGTCTTTGTTTTCTCAACTGTAAAATAAAGAATAGGATCTTTCTCACAAACTTACTCCTAGGATTGAATAACTTATATGTTAAGCTATAATGTTATAATGTTATAATGTTATATTAGAAAGTTGATATGATGGTGATGAGAATAATGGTGATGGTAATGATGGCAATGTTGCTAAGATAAAACATGTTTATAAACTCTGACTAGACATATTACTCAGGTAGTAGGAAATGACCTGCTAGGATGTTAGGCCATATCATACATCATCATCCTTTTGGATAGAGAAATAATATTCATTGTAAATAGGTTTGTGTAACCTTTGAAAGTGGTTGGGCAAGAGAATACTAATAATTTCAATTACATAATTATCTATGAAACATAAGTTATAGGAGATTATGTAACTTTTAATATATGATTCAGATATGTGCAATATGGGAGGTCAAGAACAAGTAAAAATAATCTGTTATATTTAAAACTTTCTATACCTTTAATGTCACATTTATAGAATACTAGTGATAGCTTTTACATGGATAAAATTGGATGATGAAGATAAAATTTAATATGTTATTTCTTTGAAAATAATATATAGTGGATCTTAAATTTTTCATCTCAGTATATAAGACTTATAAAATAAAAACAAAAATTATAATTTCGGATCAGATTATTTTTGTCTCTTAAGTGGTATTAACTGCTTAAACAATGTCATACACATTGTTAATAAAACTTCATAGTTTCGTTTTTGACTTAAAAAATTGCAATATAATGGGATGCCTGGGTGGCTCAGTTGGTTGAGTGTCCAAACCATGATATCATGGTTCATGGGTTCGAGTTCCGCATCCAGCTCTGTGCTAACAGCTCGGAGTCTACAGCCTGCTTCAGGTTCTGTGTCTCCCTCTCTCTGCTCCTCCCCTGCTTGTGCTCTCTGTCTGTCTCTCAAAAATAAATAAATGTTAAAAATTTTTTAAAATTGCAATATAGTATTCATTGAATAAAATATATGTACTGCTTAATGAACTGTCACACAGTGAATTTTCATGCTACAACCATGAAGCTCAAACATAGAATATCAGTACTTCATAAACCCTCTTCACGTCCTTCCCAAACATCTCCGTAACACCACCTCCACAAATAACAATTATTTTAATATTCAATATTCAGCACGACAATTTTTGAACATTATGTGTCTGGAATTATACAATATTCTTTTGTGTCTGACTCCCAAATTTTGGTTTGTGACATTTATTCATGTTGCTTTGGTAACTATATTTTTTTCATTGCCATTTTTGTATAATATTCTGTGATATACATACTTAGTAAGTTTTCAAAGCGTTCAGTTAATATAAAAGTGAATCCAGTACCAGAAAATGTGCTCTTATTTCACAGCAAAGTAGGTGAGTAAGAATTGGTAACTATGAAAGAAAAAGAAAACAGATACAATAGTATTTTTAAGAAAGTCTGATTCTGTTTTAGTTTGGAGTTTTATAACAAGATGCTACAGACTAGGCGACTGAAACAACATAAATTTCTCAACATGGTGGTCTTGAAGTCTGAGATAGATACCAGCATGGTGGGTTCTGCTTGTAACTCTTGTTTCATTGCTTGGCAGGGGAGGGGTGGGGGTAGAAGCAGAGAGAAATAATAAGAGAGAGAGAGTGAAAGGGTCTCTTCTTATATGGGCACTAATCCCTAACTATGTCCAAAAGACCCTATCTCCTAATACCATCATATTGTAACACATAGGGTTAGCATTTCAATATACAACTTTGGAGGAGGCATGAATATTCAATACATAGCAGTTTATTTCCGTAGTTTTGGATCTTTACATATTTTCTCACTTTATCCCATTTTGCATTTTTCTTGTCTTCTCAAGGATAGGGTTGACAAATTTCACTGACAATAATATAGGTCCCCAGTTAAATCTGAATGTCAGAAGTACAGAAAAAAAAGAAGAAAGAAAGGAAAGAAAGAAAAGAGAAAAGAAAAACTTCAGTATAAGTATGGTATACAGGACATAGAGTAAAAAGAAAATATTCATTTTTTTTTGCTCTGACATTCAAATTTAACTGGTGGACTATATTTCATTTGTAAACTGCATGCAAGGGATAATATGTACATACTAATATGAATGGGTTGTTCTTCTGAAGCATATATGAAATTAATTGAAGTTCCTTGTGTGCTATGAACTAACAGTTTTATATCTATTTGAAAAGCTGAACTTTCTTCCAGATTACAAAAAAAGCTTAATAATTTTAGGTAACAACCCTATTTTATATAGAGTACCATTATTCATAGTAAAAATAAACAGAATAGTTGCAAATGTACAATTTTCAAAAATGTGTTGGGGATAATGGTCAATGAAAAGTCTGTCAATTTCTTATAAAAATAGATAAAATGAAACACTAATTCAAAATCATATATACAACCCTATGTTTACTGAAACATTTATATAGCCCAAGATATGGAAGAAACCTAGGTGTCCATAAATAGATAATACATGTGCACACATGCGCGCGCACAAACACACACACACACACACACACACACACACACACTCCTGAATGAAATGTTACTCAGCCATAAAAACAATAAGATCTTGCCATCTGCATTGACGTAGATGGACCTAGTGGCTGTTATGCTTAGTAAAATAAGTCACACAGAGATAGATAAACACCCTATGATTTCACTTACATGTGGAGTTTAAAAAAATAAACAGGAACAGATCCATAAATACAAAGAACAAACATAGTTGTCAGAAAGTAAGGGGGTGGGGAAGGGTAAAATGGGTTGAGGGGAGTAGGGGATACAGACTTTCAGTTATGTAATGACTAAATCATGGGATAAAAGATCAATGGTATACAGTGGTATCATTGTATGGTGACAGATGGTAGCCACACTTGTGGTCAACATAGCATAACAAAGTTCTCGAATCACTATGCTAAAATTTATGTTACATTGTGCATCAACTATACTTTAATAAAAGTGAAAAGGAAAGAAGAATTTCTATGAACAATATAAGGAAAAAACCCTTGGTCATTGACATAAACTTTAAAAAATGACAGGAAAGTGGCACTGGGGTGGCTCAGTTGGTTAAGTATTGGACTCTTGATTTCGGTTCAGGTCATGATCTCACTGTGGGTTTGAGCCCCATGTCAGGACTGTGCTGACATCACGGACCCTGCTTCTCTCTCTCCCTCTCTTTCTGCCCCTCCCCTGCCAGTCCTCCCTCTCTCTCTCTCTCTCTCTCTCTCTCTTCTAAAATAAATAAATAAACTTAAAACAAAAAGTGACAGGAAAGATGGAAGGAAGAAACATGATCAAGGAATCTAGCCATTCAAGATCTGTATCAAAAATAAAAGACTTAAAAATGAAGAAACTATAGATAAAAGAGCAGTGTAAACAGTTTTTCCTCTTAAACATGGATTAATATCTAGATAACAGTTAAAATTATCATTAAATTAAGATGGGCACTTGTGATAAGCACTGGGTGTTGAATGTAAGTGATAAATCACTAAATTTCACTCCTGAAGCTAATATTACACTGTATGTGTTAACTAAATGTAACTTAAAATGTTGAAACTACAAAAAAAGTAAAAAACAAAAAAAAAAATCCAAGAAGATAAATATTTTCAATGTTGGGAGTGAAAGAAAAGTGATCCTGGAACTAAAAACCAGAGCTGAAGAGTGAGGAAACATATGAGTGCTATTGACTTCACTGCAGCAGCTGCTGAGCGGCTTTCAATAAGACATGTATTTACAAAGAAATATAATGATTCCAATCACATTAATTTTTGCCAAGGTATCTTTTTTAAATTAATAGTTAAGGAAACTTAAGTTTTAAAAAAGTAGTATTGTTTGCTCTGCCAATAGTCATTCTTTCACTTGTAATTCAACTGCTTTTTCTTGTATTAATTTAATCATCCATATTCACATTACCGCATATGATATAGTCGTATTCTTATGAACGTATTTTAATCTGACTCTCCTAGTTTTTCTCTAAGTAAATTAAGGTGTTGAGAAAGATACTAACCTAATTTTAATAATGATGTCTATTTTCTATTTTTTGGTAGTGAAAATTAGAGCAATTATTTTTTCTTTTCATATATTCAGTTTGTTAAAATAAAATGTTAATATTTTCAAAAATAATTCTAATTTTGTTTTTTGTGGAATATTATTTATTGTTATTAGCAGCCAGGGACTTGTCTCAATGCTTGAAGGAAAGAGAAAAAAATTGTAGGAGAAAGATAAAAAAGGCAGGCCTCTCATTATCTTTTAAAAATATTCTAAAAGTAAACATACATTTGGATTTGTGTAAAGTAAGTAGAAGATCAGTCAAAACATATTTCAACAAAGGTCCCTATTTGATTTTCACAGTTTTTTTTTTAAATGAGCACCAGGTATTGGATGTGTTTTTCCCTCAAATGTAGCTAAGCAACGATTCTTTATTTAAGGTTTAGTGTGCACCACTTTGTATAGAATCAGAGGTAATTTACACAGAATAAAATAACATAATTTGTGTAGGGACTACATAGCAAAGACATAGAAAATTTTAAACATTCTTAATATTGCCCTAAGCATTGTGTTCAAAATTTAAGAATTTCGAACATTTTTGTTTGCTGATCAGATCTGGTACTAAAACCTTGAAAGGATCTATAACCACAGTTTATTTTTATTTTTTTTTTATTTATTTATTTTTACTTCTAACCTGGAATAAAGGGTAGAAAGAAAAAGGCAAGTTATTACATGGAGCTATGTGAGCCTGTCATCTTTCTTTGGGATCTGCCACAAAGAATCTCATAATGAAAAACGGTAATGATGTACTTCAATGTGAAGAAGTTGGACCCACTATTCCAAAGGTTGATTTGTGATTTTCACGTTATGATTTTTATTTTTGTATTAACATCTGCTCATGGAGATGACAAGTTGGTGTGGGAATAAGGGGCTTAAACATATTCTCAATTGAGTTAATGGGTGTTATATTATCTCCTATTAAAAAAAAAAAGTTGGCTTTAAAAATTCAGTGCTAATATCTATGTCACAGATTTGCCCAAGAGGGAATTTTACTCTGGTTTCCTATGGGATATAGTAAATGCAAATAATATTTTAAATTGTCCTATATTAACAGATGGTCCGGCAGAGGATTTTACTTCAGAGATTCCTGTTTGACTCTAGATTGCACAAAGTGGGCTGAGATAAAATAAGAGAGCTGCAAATCTTCTACTTCACATTAATTAGATAAGGGGTGTACAGTCACATCAAGGTTTGAAGACTTTGGAAGACAGCAGCTGTATCTGAAACCTACCAAATAGCATTTAGGAAGGTTGAAATAATAGACTATGTGGAAAATAAAAATTAATTACTGAGGGTTATCAGGGAAGTCAAGAAAATTACAAGGATTCACAGCAGATTGGGTCAAAAGAACAAACTTTAGAGCATCAAATATGGCAATTTTAAGAAATTGACTGCATAATGTAATCCAATGTTTAGAAGTTAATTTATTTAGATAGTTCTTCTACTTAACATATCTGCAAAGGAAGCCTTGGGCAAGTATTTCCTAAATCTCACATCACTCCAAGATATATCAAATCTCTAGTTACCTGTCTTCATTTATACAAACGTTCATACAAATTTTCCAAAGTTAGAAATACGGCAAAGGGTCACCATGTATCTTTGCAAAGCTATCTTAAGCATTGTCCAAAAAGCCTGCCTAAAAGTATCGGAATCCAAAGGAGTTTCTGTTATTTGATTTTTTACTTGCTGTTTATTACAATCCAATATCTCTAATATTGGATGCTACCTTGAAAACTGATAATTTACAAATATTTTTTTTTGTCTGGTAGAAGTACTCATCATTTCTATTTGGTAAAAAAGATAGCTTCAAAAATAGTTTTATAATAAAAAATAGTTTTATAATCAACTTTGCAAATATATTTTAGTTCTACAACAGAATTTTGGCAGTGTATTGCTAATTGTTATACATACTTTGGTCACCCACATTATCTTATTTTCTTTTGGGGATTTTAACTTTTTATTTAAATTCTAGTTAGTTAACATATAGTGTAATATTGGTTCTAGGAGTAGAATTTAGTGATTCATCACTTACATATAACACCCAGTGCTCATCCCAACTAGTGCCCTCCTTAATATTCATCACCCATTTAGCCCACTCCCCTGCCCACCTTCCCTCCAGCAACCCTCAATTTATTCCCTAAATTTAGGAGTCTGTTTAATGGTTTGCCTGCTTTTTTTTTCATCCCCTTCTTATGTTCATCAATTTTGTTTCTTAAATTCCACATAGGAGTGAAATCATATGATACATGTCTTTTTCTGACTGACTTGTTTTGCTTAGCATAATATATTCTAGCTACATCCACATCATTACAAATACCAAGATATCACTCTTTTTGATGACTGAGTAATATTCTACAGTGTGTGTGTGTGTGTGTGTGTGTGTGTGTGTGTGTGTGTGTATAAACATATATATGTGTGTGTATATAAATCTCACTTTTTTTTCAATACATGAAATTTATTGTCAAATTGGTTTCCATACAACCCAGTGCTCATCCCAAAAGGTGCGCTCCTCAATACCCATCACCCACCCTCTCCTCCCTCCCACCCCCCATCAACCCTCAGTTTGTTCTCAGTTTTTAAGAGTCTCTTATGCTTTGGTTCTCTCCCACTCTAACCTCTTTTTTTTTCCTTCCCCTCTCCATGGGTTTCTGTTAAGTTTCTCAGGATCCACATAAGACTGAAAATGTATGGTATCTGTCTTTCTCTGTATGGCTTATTTCACTTAGCATCACACTCTCCTGTTCCATCCACGTTGCTACAAAGGGCCATATTTCATTTTTTCTCATTGCCATGTAGTACTCCGTTGTGTATATAAACCACAATTTCTTTATCCATTCATCAGTTGATGGATATTTAGGCTCTTTCCACAATTTGGCTATTGTTGAGAGTGCTGCCATAAACATTGGGGTACAAGTGCCCCTATGCATCAGTACTCTTGTATCCCTTGGGTAAATTCCTAGCAGTGCTATTGCTGGGTCATAGGGTAGGTCTATTTTTAATTTTCTGAGGAACCTCCACACTGCTTTCCAGAGTGGCTGCACCAGTTTGCATTCCCACCAACAGTGCAAGAGGGTTCCCGTTTCTCCACATCCTCTCCAGCATCTATAGTCTCCTCATTTGTTCATTTTGGCCACTCTGACTGGCGTGAGGTGATATCTGAGTGTGGTTTTGATTTGTATTTCCCTGATGAGAAGCGACGCTGAGCATCTTTTCATGTGCCTGTTGGCCATCCGGATGTCTTCTTTAGAGAAGTGTCTATTCATGTTTTCTGCCCATTTCTTCACTGGGTTATTTGTTTTTCGGGTGTGGAGTTTGGTGAGCTCTTTATAAATTTTGGATACTAGCCCTTTGTCCGATATGTCATTTGCAAATATCTTTTCCCATTCCGTTGGTTGCCTTTTAGTTTTGTTGGTTGTTTCCTTTGCTGTGCAGAAGCTTTTTATCTTCATAAGGTCCCAGTAATTCATTTTTGCTTTTAATTCTCTTGACTTTGGGGATGTGTCAAGTAAGAGATTGCTACGGTGGAGGTCAGAGAGGTCTTTTCCTGCTTTCTCCTCTAGGGTTTTAATGGTTTCCTGTCTCACATTCAGGTCCTTTATCCATTTTGAGTTTATTTTTGTGATTGGTGTGAGAAAGTGGTCTAGTTTCAACCTTCTGCATGGTGCTGTCCAGTTCTCCCAGCACCATTTGTTAAAGAGACTGTCTTTTTTCCATTGGATGTTCTTTCCTGTTTTGTCAAAGATGAGTTGGCCATACGTTTGTGGGTCTAGTTCTGGGGTTTCTATTCTATTCCATTGGTCTATGTGTCTGTTTTTGTGCCAATACCATGCTGTCTTGATGATGACAGCTTTGTAGTAGAGGCTAAAGTCTGGGATGGTGATGCCTCCTGCTTTGGTCTTCTTCTTCAAAATTACTTTGGCTATTCGGGGCCTTTTCTGGTTCCATATGAATTTTAGGATGGCTTGTTCTAGTTTCGAGAAGAATGCTGGTGCAATTTTGATTGGGATTGCATTGAATGTGTAGATAGCTTTGGGTAGTATTGACTTTTTGACAATATTTATTCTTCCAATCCATGAGCAGGGAATGTCTTTCCATTTCTTTATATCTTCTTCAACTACCTTCATAAGCTTTCTATAGTTTCCAGCATACAGATCCTTTACATCTTTGGTTAGATTTATTCCCAGGTATTTTATGCTTCTTGGTGCAATTGTGAATGGGATCAGTTTCTTTATTTGTCTTTCTGTTGCTTCATTGTTAGTGTATAAGAATGCAACTGATTTCTGTACATTGATTTTGTATCCTGCAACTTTGCTGAATTCATGGATCAGTTCTAGCAGACTTTGGGTGGAGTCTATCGGATTTTCCATGTATAATATGTCATCTGCAAAAAGCGAAAGCTTGACTTCATCTTTGCCATTTGGATGCCTTTGATTTCCTTTTGTTGTCTGATTGCTGATGCTAGAACTTCCAGCACTATGTTAAACAACAGCGGTGAGATGGGCATCCCTGTCGTGTTCCTGATCTCAGGGAAAAAGCTCTCAGTTTTTCCCCATTGAGGATGATGTTAGCTGTGGGCTTTTCATAAATGGCTTTTATGATGTGTAAGTATGTTCCTTCTATCCCGACTTTCTCAAGGGTTTTTATTAAGAAAGGGTGCTGGATTTTGTCAAAGGCCTTTTCTGCATCAATTGACAGGATCATATGGTTCTTCTCTTTTCTTTTATTAATGTGATGTATCACATTGATTGATTTGCGAATGTTGAACCAGCCCTGCATCCCAGGAATGAATCCCACTTGATCATGGTGAATAATTCTTCTCATATGCTGTTGAATTCGATTTGCTAGTATCTTATTGAGAATTTTTGCATCCATATTCATCAGGGATATTGGCCTGTAGTTCTCTTTTTTTACTGGGTCTCTGTCTGGTTTAGGAATCAAAGTAATACTGGCTTCATAGAATGAGTCTGGAAGTTTTCCTTCCCTTTCTATTTCTTGGAATAGCTTGAGAAGGATAGGTATTATCTCTGCTTTAAACGTCTGGTAGAACTCCCCTGGGAAGCCATCTAGTCCTGGACTCTTATTTGTTGGGAGATTTTTGAAAACCGATTCAATTTCTTCGCTGGTGATGGGTCTGTTCAAGCTTTCTATTTCCTCCTGATTGAGTTTTGGAAGAGTGTGGGTGTTCAGGAATTTGTCCATTTCTTACAGGTTGTCCAATTTGTTGGCATATAATTCTTCATAGTATTCCGTGATAATTGTTTGTATCTCTGAGGAATTGGTTGTAATCATTCCATTTTCATTCATGATTTTATCTATTTGGGTCATCTCCCTTTTCTTTTTGAGAAGCCTGGCTAGAGGTTTGTCAATTTTGTTTATTTTTTCAAAAAACCAACTCTTGGTTTCGTTGATCTGCTCTACAGTTTTTTTAGATTCTATATTGTTTATTTCTGTTCTGATCTTTATTATTTCTCTTCTTCTACTGGGTTTGGGGTGTCTTTGCTGTTCTGCTTATATTTCCTTTAGGTGTGCTATTAGATTTTGTATTTGGGATTTTTCTTGTTTCTTGAGATAGGCCTGGATTACAATGTATTTTCCTCTCAGGACTGCCTTCGCTGCATCCCAAACCGTTTGGATTGTTGTATTTTCCTTTTCGTTTGTTTCCATATATTTTTTAAATTTCTTCTCTAATTGCCTGGTTGACCCACTCATTCTTTAGTAGGGTGTTCTTTAACCTCCATGCCTTTGGAGGTTTTCCAGACTTTCTCCTGTGGTTGATTTCAAGTTTCATAGCATTGTGGTCTGAAAGTATGCATGGTATAATTTCAATTCTTGTATACTTATGAAGGGATGTTTTGTGACCCAGTATATGATCTATCTTGGAGAATGTTCCATGTGCACTCGAGAAGAAAGTATATTCTGTTGCTTTGGGATGCAGAGTTCTAAATATATCTGTCAAGTCCATCTGATCCAATGTCTCATTCAGGGCCCTTGTTTCTTTATTGACCGTGTGTCTAGATGATCTATCCATTTCTGTAAGTGGAGTGTTAAAGTCCCCTGCAATTACCACATTCTTATCAATAAGGTTGCTTATGTTTATGAGTAATTGTTTTATATATTTGGGGGCTCCGGTATTCGGTGCGTAGACATTTATAATTGTTAGCTCTTCCTGGTGGATAGACCCTGTAACTATTATATAATGCCCTTCTTCATCTCTTGTTACAGCCTTTAATTTAAAGTCTAGTTTGTCTGATATAAGTATGGCTACTCCAGCTTTCTTTTGGCTTCCAGTAGCATGATAAATAGTTCTCCATTCCCTCACTCTCAATCTAAAGGTGTCTTCAGATGTAAAATGAGTCTCTTGTAGACAGCAAATAGATGGGTCTTGTTTTTTTTATCCATTCTGATATCCTATGTCTTTTGGTTGGCGCATTTAATCCATTTACATTCAGTGTTATTATAGAAAGATATGGGTTTAGAGTCATTGTGATGTCTGTATGTTTTATGCGTGTAGTGATGTCTCTGGTACTTTTTCTCACAGGATCCCCCTTAGGATCTCTTGTAGGGCTGGTTTAGTGGTGACGAATTCCTTCAGTTTTTGTTTGTTTGGGAAGACCTTTATCTCTCCTTCTATTCTAAATGATAGACCTGCTGGATAAAGGATTCTCGGCTGCATATTTTTTCTGTTCAGCACATTGTAGATCTCGTTCCAATCCTTTCTGGCCTGCCAAGTTTCAAAAGAGAGATCAGTCACGAGTCTTATAGATCTCCCTTTATATGTTAGGGCACGTTGATCCCTTGCTGCTTTCAGAATTTTCTCTTTATCCTTGTATTTTGCCAGTTTCACTATGATATGTCGTGCAGAAGATCGATTCAAGTTACGTCTGAAGGTCGTTCTCTGTGCCTCTTGGATTTCAATGCCTTTTTCCTTCCCCAGTTCAGGGAAGTTCTCAGCTATTATTTCTTCAAGTACCCCTTCAGCACCTTTCCCTCTCTCTTCCTCCTCTGGGATACCAATTATGCGTATATTATTTCTTTTTAGTGTATCACTTAGTTCTCTAATTTTCCCCTCATACTCCTGAATTTTTTTATCTCTCTTTTTCTCAGCTTCCTCTTTTTCCATAACTTTATCTTCTAGTTCACCTATTCTCTCCTCTGCCTCTTCAATCCGAGCCGTCGTGGTTTCCATTTTGTTTTGCATTTCGTTTAAAGGGTTTTTTCAGCTCCTCCTGACTGGTCCTTAGTCCCTTGATCTGTAGCAAGAGATCCTCTGCTGTCCTCTTTACTGTTTCCAAGCCCAGTGATTAATTTTATGACTATTATTTTAAAATCAGTTTCTGTTATATTATTTAAATCCTTTTTGATCAGTTCATTTGCTGTTGTTATTTCCTGGAGATTCTTCTGAGGGGAATTCTTCCGTTTGGTCATTTTGGATAGTCCCTGGCGTGGTGAGGACCTGCAGGGCACTTCCCCTGTGCTGTGGTGTATAACTTGCATTGGTGGGCGGGGCCACAGTCAGGCCTGATGTCTTCCCCCAGCCCACCACTGTGGCCACAGTCAGACTGGGGTGTGCCTTCTCTTCCCCTCTCCTAGGGGCAGGATTCACTTTGGGGTGGTGTGGCCCGTCTGGGCTACTTGCACACTGCCAGGCTTGTGGTGCTGGGGATCTGGCGTATTAGCTGGGGTGGGTAGGCAAGTTGCACGGGGGCAGGAGGGGCAGGTTTACCTCGCTTCTCTTAGGTGATCCACTTCAGGAGGGGCCCTGTGGCAGTGGGAGGGAGTCAGATCTGCTGCCAGAGGTTTGGCTCCGCAGAAGCACAGAGTTGGGTGTCTGCGCAGAGACAGCAAGTTGCCTGGCAGGAGCTGGTTCCCTTTGGGATTTTGGCTGGGGAATGGGCGAGGAGATGGCGCTGTCGAGCGCCTTTGTTCCCCACCAAACTGAGCTCTGTCGTCCGGGGGCTCAGCAGCTCTCCCTCTCTTTGTCCTCCAGCCTTCCTGCTTTCTGAGCAGAGCTGTTAACTTATGACCTCCCAGACACTAAGTTGCGCCAGGTGTTGAAACACAGTCCGTCCGGCCCCTCCGCTTTTGCCAGCCAGAGTCAGGGTCTCTGCTTGGCCGGCAGGCTGCCCCTCCGCCCCGGCTCCCTCCCGCCAGTCCATGGAGAGCGCACTGCCTCGCCGCCCTTCCTACCCTCTTCCGTGGGCCTCTTGTCTGTACTTGGCTCCAGAGACTCCATTCTGCTAATCCCCTGGTGGTGTTCTGGGTTAGTTAGGCAGGTGTAGGTGGAACCTAAGTGATCAGCAGGACGCAAGGTGAGCCCAGCGTCCTCCTACACCGCCATCTTCTGACCTTCCCTGATTCATATTTTATATATTGCCAAATGATTACCATAGTAAGTCTAGTTAACATTCATCAATCTACATAGTTATAATTTTTTTCCTTGTGATGAAACTTTTAAGATCTACTCTCATAGCAACTTTCAAATATGCAGTGTTATATTAACTTTAGCCATCATGCTGTAAGTTACATCCTCATGACTTATTTATTTTATAAATTGGAGTTTATACTTTTTGACACCCTTTACCTATTTTTGCCCACCCCGGACATCAGGCAACCACCAATCTCTTCTATGAGCCCATTTAAAAAGATGTTTTTTTCGGGGTGCCCGGGTGGCTCAGTTGGTTAGGCATCCGACTTTGGCTCAGATCATGATCTCACAGTCTGTGAGTTAGAGGCCCCCGTCAGGCTCTGTGCTGACAGCTCAGAGCCTGGAGCCTGTTTCAGATTCTGTGTCTCCCTCTCTCTCTGACCCTCTCCTGTTCATGCTGTCTCTCCCTGTCTCAAAAATAAATAAACGTTAAAAATTTTTTTTAAAAATAAAAGATTTTTTTTCTTTTTGATTCTACATATAAGTGAGATCATAAGTATTTTGTCTTTGTCTAACTTATTTCACTTAGCATGACACCCTTAAGGTCCATCCATGTTGTCACAAGTTGCAAGATTTACTTTTTTATGACTAAATAGTATTCCAGTGTATAAATGTAACACATTTTCTTTATCCATTCCTCCACTGATGGGCAGTTAGGTTGTTTCCAAGTCTTTCCAAATATAAATAATGCTGCAACAAACATTGAAGTGTGTATATCTTCTCAAGTTAGAATTTGTTTCTTTTCAATAAATCCCCAGAAGTGGAACTTCTGGATAATATGGTAGTTCTATTTTTAATTTTTTGAGATAACTTCATACTGTTTTCCATAGTGGCTCCAACAATTTACATTCCTACAAGCAATACGCAATAGCTCCTTTTTCTCCACATTTTTGCTAAGACTTGTTATTTCTTGTCTTTTTGATGATAGCCATTCTAACAGGTATGACATAATATTTGTGGTTTTGATTGACATTTCCCTGATGAGTTGTGATATTGAGTGCCTCTGTTGGCCATCTGTATATCTTCTTTAGAAAAGTGTCTATTCAGATCCTCTGCCCATTTCTTTTTAATGGAATTGTTTCTTAGTGAGTTGTAGGACTTATTTATAGATTTTTTATATTAACCCCTTACACATAGATAATTTGCAAATATTTTCTCTTTTCTTCAGTAGCCTTTTCATTTTTTTGATGGTTTTCTTTGCTGTGCAGAAGCTTTTCAATTTGATAAAGTGCCACATGATTGTTTTTGCTTTTGTTGCCTTTGCTTTTAGTGTCAAATAAAAAAAAATCATCTCCAAGACTTATGTAAAGCAGCTCACAGCCTGTTGTTTCTTCTAGGAGTTTTATGGCTTCAGTTCTTACATTCAAGTCTTTACTCCATTTTGAGTTTGTGTATGGTATAAGGTAATGATCCAGTTTTATTCGTTTGCATATGGCTGCCCAGTTTTCACACTATTTATTGACGAGACATTCCTTTCTACATTGTATATTCTTGGTTCCTTTATTATATATTAATGGACTGTATATCATAGGCTTATTTCTAGGCCCTCTATTCTGTTCCATTGATCAGTTTTTGTGCCAAAACCGTATAGCTTTGATTACTGTAACATTGTCATATAGTTTGAAATCAGGAAGTATGATGCCTCCAGTTTTGTTCTTCTTTCCCAAGATTGCTTTGGCTATTCAGGACCTTTTGTGGTTTCATACAAATTTTAGGATTGTTTGTTCTATTTATGTAGAACTGCTATTGGAGTTTTGATATCTATTGCATTGAATCTGTAGATTTTTTTGGGTAGTATGGATATTCAAACAATATTAATTCTTCCAATCCATGAGTACAGAATATCTTTCCACTTATGTGTGTCTTTTTCCATTTTCTTTCATCAATGTCTTATAGTTTTCATTGTATAAATCTTTCACCTTCTTGGTTAAATTTATACCTGAATGCTTTTTTTTTTAAATGCAATTATAAATGTGATTGTTTTCTTAACTTCTCTTGCTGATAGTTTACTTTTAGTGAATAGAATTGAAGCAGATTTTTGCGTATTTATTTTGTATCCTGCAACTTTACTGAAGTTGTTGATTATGTCTAATAGTTTTTGATGCAGACTTTAGAGTTTTTCTGTATATAATATGTATTCTGCAAATAGTGACAGTTTTACTTTTTCCTTTCTTTCTTTTTTTTTTAATGTTTATTTATTTTTGAGAGACAGAGAGAGGCAGCATGAGCAGAAGAGGGCAGAAAGAGAGAGGGATACCCAGAATATGAGGCAGGCACCAGGCTCTGAGCTGTCAGCACAGAGCCCAATGTGGGGCTCGAACTCATGAGGCATGAGATCATGACCTGAGCCGAAGTTGGATGCTCAACCGACTGAGCAACCCAGGCACCCCTACTTCTTCCTTTCTGATTCGGATGCCTTTTATTTCTTTTTCTTGCCTAATTTATCTGTCAAGGACTTCCAGTACTATGTTCAATGAAACTGAAAGTGAGCATCTTTGTCTTGTTCCTGATATTGGAAGAAAAACTATCAGGTATTCTCCATTCAGTATGATGTTAGCTGTGACTTGTCATATGTGGCCTTTACTACACTGAGGTATATGTCCTCTTTGGCACTATGTTGAGATTTTCTATGTAAATAGATGTTGAACTTTGTCAAACGTTGTTTCTACATCTATTGAGATGATCATATGATTTTTATTCTTCATTTTGTTGGTGTGGTATATCACACTGATTTGTGGACGGTGAACCATTCTTGGATTTCTGGAATACATTCTACTTGTCCATGGTGTATGATCCTTTTAATATATTATTGGACTCAACTTGCTAATATTTTGTTGAGAATTTTTGCCTCTGTGTTCCTGAGGGATATTAGCCTATTATTTTCTTGTGGTCCCCTTTTCTGGTTTTGGTGTCAGAGTAATGTTGATACCCTGGCATATCTTTAAATAATCAACATTTATATAAATTCCATAATATGAGTTAGGAAGGGCATGTTGTTTCCAAAGCATGAGGAAAAGTAAACACTTCACCAGAAATTATAGGTAAAACTATTGTTCTAACATTTTTGTTACTAGTTAATTAAGCATTAATTTGTAATGTGCAAATTGGCAGACTGTCTTCTGAGTCTATTACTTGTATTAATTTATTTGAAACTCACACTGATTCTATAAGGGGCACCCTATTAGGCTAATTTACAGATGAGAGAACTGTGGCAGGGGTAGATTACATTATAAAAATTTGTCTAAAATCATACAATTAATGTTTGGGGGAACAACCATATAAAAATAAACTACAATCCAGTGACCCCTGTGTCATGCTTTTGAAACATAAACTACAATCAATGATTACATAAATTTTTTGAACCCATAACTTCTGAACTCAACCACAGTGCTTTATTACACCTTTATAAATAATTGAAACACCTTCATATGATTTGTTGAAAATACATGAATAATGTCCTTGGGCTGATCATAATCCCTCTAAAGAATCAATAATTTATTGATGGATTTATTGAGGTATTTTTGAAGTATAGTTGAACAATGTGAAACAGTTTTGAAATGTGTCTTTATACCTGGTTAGGTGATCTACTCCATAGCACTGTGCTCTTTATGTGCTCCTTCTAATACATATCTAGGTTTTATTTATTATAATAGGGATTTAATAAGTGATCATCTATGTCTTAAGAGAGTCCAAATCTACTTTACATATTGGATCCCATAACTGTTGAAAGGTCTTTATGAATCATTATTTGTTGACTGCCTATTATGTTGTGGACACTGTGTGATATTAAAAAAAAAAATGTAATGCATTTCTACCTACAGGGACTTGCACACTAACTGGAGAGTAGTCATATGCTCCTGGAAGAATTTAAAGAATTATCTTGGGATCCCAATTGTTTGTCTTCTCCTTCTTCTCTCCCAGTTTTCTGGCTTCCAGGTTTTTTTTTATTGTTTCCTAACAGCTTTACCATTCTCTACTCTGTTCTCTTATTTATTACTTTCTTCAGTCCTATCATTAAGTCAATCATTTAGTGGGATTAAAAGATGCTTCATCTCCTAAAATGGATGGGGTCCATATAAGTGTTTATCTCTGGATAGAGATAGGACAAATAGCAATGTATCAAAAAGCTTAAACATTTGTATCATTATCTATGTCTATATACCTATATATATATCTATATTTTACACATATATCTATATTTTACACATGACACAAGCTGACTAAAAAAAGGAAATCAAAGGATAATGATATCGTAAAGAAGCTTTTTATAGAAACAAGTCATTTATTGATTCTACTTTCCATGTATTTTACAAGACCTATATCAAAAGCATTAAGCTAGGTATTGGAAACAATATTGATATTTACTGTTCATACTGAACCACACCATACCCCCTTCAATTTCAATCCCTTCTTCTACATTTTCCTTTTTTTCATAATATGTGGATTACTAAAGATACTATGTAGTCTGTTAATTTGTTTATTATAGGCCTATCCATGCCAGAAGGACCGTGCTCCACAAGGACAGAGATTTTTGTTTTGTTCACTAATATATACTAAATACCTAGAAGATGCCTGGTATATATTGAGCTCTCAATAAATATATGTGTAAATAGGATTTCTATATTGATGATCCTTCTCTGATGCATTTTATAGAATAGTTGGAAATTCAGAAAAGTGTATGAGGGTTATTTCAAAGGGGTAAGTCAGAGTTATTTCAAGAAAATATAACAGGGATCAGAGAAAATATGGACTAGAAGTTGTTTTTGGTTGTACGATAAGACAATTTGAGTAGGTTAAAAATAGCAGAATCAAGGTTTTGGTTTTTTTTGTTATTGTTGTTTGTTTACAATAATGACAATATTGTTATATGTTTGGTTAGCTCAGGGCTTTAAAAAGCATGAGAAAAATCCAGCTGAAGGAAAGAATTTGTGTGAGATGGGTCATGTAAGAAACAGAATGTAACACTTGTTCAGTTTAAGTCCTTGAAACAAAAGTGTTTATGATCATAGGGTTGGTAATATTGAGTAGTGTATACTTTTGGGCCACTCTTTTAACTGTTGACAAGAGTGTAATATATTCACAAAAGACAAAGGCAGAGATGCATATCCTTTACCTTGGATAAAGAGTATATTTATCAGTACATTGTTTAGCATGCTGAGAATTCAATGTTCTTCAGGGTATCCATAGCCAAAAAGAAAATTTAATGATAAAAATTAACTAATCGGCAATCATTTTGAAAATAAACTTCATCGTACTTCAAATTTACTTCCCTCTCCACAATAGAAATAGACTCTACACACTAGTGACTCTGCCAAGGTTTTAACATTCAGTAATATCCCACCAGTGCACACTAAAGAAAATGGAAAGCAAATGCCATGCCAAGATTAGACGTTTGTAGTTCTGTCTGCCTTTCCAACTCTCATCACACTCAGACACCAGGGACTGAAACAACATCATTTTAAACTTAAAAGTAAATTTTGTCATGTGAAAATTGCAGATGAAATAAATCCTAGATAAGCATGCCCTTTTCTCTCAGGGAAAAAAAAAATAAACTGGATTATAAGGATCAAATTGCCCCACTGCTTAGAGACATGTTCAAATATTCAGTTATGCACTATGCATTTGCAATTTATGCGTTCTTATTACATTCCTGTTTTTGTCATGTACTAATGCTAGATAAACAGATTCTCTGCAAAATAAACTCTACTTAAGAGATGTTAAGGTTAGGACACATGCATTTGAAAGCCAGCAAATGCAAATTAAAGCTACCTCTTGGTACCTAAACTGCCCTTCTGGGCAAGAAAACACATTGCCAAATGCAGGAAAAGAGATGAAAATTAAAAAGTTAACATGCCTACAAAATTGTGTCATGTTTGCAAAAATTAGAAACATCAAATTCAGTTATTTGACTTTTAGGGTGCAAAAGTGTCTAGTTCCAAGTACTAAAATCAGTAGCAGAGACATACAGCATGTATTTTACATGTGTACTTTTAAAAAAATACTAAGTAGCCAATATTTTTCTGCTCTTGGAATATGACTTATGTTTCCAAAAAAATATGACAAGATGACAATAGTGGTAACTGAATTCTATTTTATGGTTATAGTTCCTTAAGAATTATAGAAGCATGACACATTCTAATTTTTGTTTTTGTGGCAGGTTTATTGAGATATAATTTACAGACCATCTAATTTACCCATTCAAAATGTATAATTCAATATTTTAGTTGATTTAGTATTTCCTTTAGTATTAGAATTGAGTATATTCTCTGAGCTATATAGCCATCATCGCAACCAATTTTGAAATATTTCCATCATTCCAAAACCAAACACTACACTCTTTAACTATCAGCCACCAGACTGATTAGAAAATATATTCTAGCAAATCTAAGTACTGGCCATCTACCACCCAGGGTTTGCTATTGTTGTTTGTGCTTGTTTCGGGAGTGCCTGGATTATTGTAGTGCCATCTATTTCCCCAGCGGTGTGGAGCTTGTAGTGGTGTTCCTCAGGGGTGCAGCCCAACAGTCACAGTCACCTGGGGTAACAACGGTTTGAGCAGGGCTCTCTGTCTCCTTTCCGACCGCACACAGTAGGTAAGCACCACTAACTTAGGTAACCACTAAGCTACTTTCTGTTCTTATACATTTCCCTCTTCTGGGCATTTCATATAAATAAAATCGTGTGTGTGTCGGAGGGGGGGGGTGGTTATGAGTGGCTTCTTTCCCTTAGCATGTTTCTAAGGTTTATTTATATTGCAGTGTATCAGTACTTCATTTTTTATGGCCAAATATACTCGTGTGTATATAAACCACATTTTGTTTATCCATTTGCTAGTTGATGTGTATTTGGGTTGTATATTGTGAATAGTGTTGTTATGAACATCAGTGTACAGATTTTTGTGTGGATATTTTCATTTCTCTTGAGTATATACCTAAGATTGGGATTGCTGGGCCAAATGATAACTCTATATTTAATATTTGGAGGAACTGCAAGACTGTTTCACAAGGTGACTATGCCAATTTATGTTCCCACCAGGGAAATGTGAGAGTTCTGATTTCTCCACATACTCACCAATACTTCTTACTATCTATGTAGATTAATTAATCCAACAAATTTCTAAAGTATTCATCCATTATTTCTTCATGTACTTTTTCTTCTCCTTTCTCTTCCATCTCTCTTTCTGGGACTCCCATTAAGTACATGTTAGTTCTCTTAATGCTATCCTACGTTTATCTGAGGGTCTGTTCATTTCTCTTAATTTCTTTTTCTCTCTGTTCTTCAGATTACATAATCTCTATCTTCAAATTCACTGATTCTTTGTTCTGCTAGTTCAAATCTGTTGAGTCCCTTTAGGTTTTTTGTTTTTTGTTTTTTTTTTTTAATCTTATTTACCTTTGAACTCCATTTTTTCCATTTGGTTCAATTTTTCTTTCTTTCAGTAATTTCTATATCTTTATTGCCATTCTCTATTTGATGAGGCTTTGTCATCATCTCTGTCTTTACTTTCTTTACTTCTTTAAACACAATTCCCTATAGTTCTTTGAAAAACTTACAATGGCTCCTTTAAAATCTTTGTTGAATCTGACCACTGGTGGCTCTCACAGGCAGTTTCTGTTGCCTGATTTTGTCCCATGTCAAAATTTCCCAGTTCTTATAAATATTTATTGTTGGAAACTAGGGATTTTAGAAAATATATTCTAGCAAATCTAAGTACTGGCCATCTACCGCCCAGGGTTTGCTATTGTTGTTTGTGTTTGTTTCGGGAGTGCCTGGATTATTGTAGTGCCATCTATTTCCCCAGCGGTGTGGAGCTTGTAGTGGTGTTCCTCAGGGGTGCAGCCCAACAGTCACAGTCACCTGGGGTAACAACGGTTTGAGCAGGGCTCTCTGTCTCCTTTCCGACCGCACACAGTAGGTAAGCACCACTAACTTCTAGTTGATCTCTCCATCTTCAGCAATGCTCTTAGGCATAGATTCCTCCACAGACTGATCCAATTTAAACCTGGCTCATTTGTAGGGATGGTTTTTGAGGTCAGTGTTTGAGATTTGTTCTCACCCCCCAGCAGAATGCCCCACAGCTGTCTCCTTTTCTCTCTGATGAACTAGCTAATAAGCCTTTGGGTTTCCTTCCATCTCCAGTCGAAGGACCAGTCTTTTCCTAATTGGTTTTTTTCCCTACGCTTTCCATTGTTTTTAAGAGCATCCTCATGCTTAGCGTCCCTCTTTGTTTCCAATCAAACTATTTATTTAGGGAGGAGCTACATGCTTCTCTATCTGGACACTATTTTGAAGTCACGGCTGTGGAATTGGGGGAGTGATGGTGGCATACTTCTCTCTGAGTGCCACCTCTGCTTTAATAACTGGGTATTCAATGGAGGAAGTGGTGATTACCTCAACCTCTGGTCTTGTCAGCCTTCCTATCCTGATTTATAGTCTCCTCTCTATGGATAAGACAGGAGGAACAGGGGTCCTATATTGTTAGTACACAGAACCCAAGCTAGTACCTCAATCCTACAAATGGGAACTGAACAGAGAAAGGGAGTCCCTGCATCTTGGCTGCACCCGTTAGGAATCTAGTCTAAGAGGTCCTGGGAAGACAAAATGTAAAATGTTGATGCCCCACCCCTGACTGGGAGCTAGGGGGGTAGAGCTATGTTCCTGGTTTCTCCTGCCTGGGGTAGAGTTTCCATCATACTCAGGTGGGAGGGCCAGGGGAGGGAAAAGGCTATGGTTTAAAATGTCACAGACTCTTGTTGTTTATAGGGATTTTAGTAGAGTTTCTTGAATAAATATTTATTTGCTATAAACTCTTGGGACTATTTTCAGAGACTTTAATTTAAAACAATGTCACCAGTTTTTCTGGAAAATAGATCCACAGAGCTCCTCATGTTGCTCTTCTAGAAAAGGTAACCTCAACCTTTCATCTGGGATTCATTCATTTGGAATGCAAATCGTTTCAAATTTTCATGTTCCAAATTATGAGAGATTTCTATTGTGCTTTCTTTTTAAAAATTTTTTAATGTTTATTTAGTTTTGAGAGACAGAGAGAGACAGAGCGTGAGCAGGGGAGGAGCAGAGAGAAAGAGAGCAAGACACAGAATCTGAAGAGGCTCCAGGCTCTGAGCTGTCAGCACAGAGCCTGACGCTGGGCTGGAACTCACAAGCCTTGAGATCATGACCTGAGCCATAGTCGGCGCCCAACTGACTGAGCCACCCAGGTGTCCCTCTATTGTGCTTTCTAAAGCACAGAAAGACTAATCCCTAACTTTTAGTCTTCTGCATGATCAAAATGGCTAACATATCTAGTTATAAAGTAACCAAAAGGAAGAACGCTTAGCTCTGTAATTGCTAGATTCCTTCTAGTGATAATAGTAACAACTTTCACCGGCATGATGCTTTTCAAAGCGCACACACTGTTCTAAATTAATCCTGACAGTAAAATTTTCAGATGGTTTATTATAACTCTTGTTTTACAGATAGGGAAACATGGGAGATACTGACTGTGCTTCTCCCCCAGAGCCCTTCCTCTGCTCTGTCCTGCATTTCAGAGGCTGACCTTCAGGCTACACTTTCCACACACCATTGCCACCTGGATTCTGGATGGGAGCAGACCAGGGTACCACGCTGGGAGATTCAAGGGTATAGGAAAGAGAAAAGCCAGGATATTTATCCTCCTCCTTCTCTGCCTCTCAGTTCTCTCCTTCCATTTTCACCACCTGTTACATCTCTTATATAGTTCCAAATGCCATCAAATAGGACCACTCTATTGCTACGTTTTCTGAGTAAAGTGGACCCTGAATTCCAGTAACTCTGCTCCCTCCTTTTGACTGTCTGGGCTTGGGCTTCTAGTAATTTTCTCCTGGAGTTCATCAGTAGGAACCTTACTTTCTCGTTTTTTGGTCTCCCATCTCCCTCATCTTCCATGTAGCCAAGTATCAAAATTAAAAACCCCTTTGTTTTAAATAATCAGTGGCTTATCTTGTGAGTTAGGTTCTCACTGAAGCAATTGCTTAGATGTTAAATGTCAGAAAGGAAACTTGAACCCAGTATATTTGAATCTAACCTCAACACTGTTTCTACTTTTATAGCAGAGTAGCCTTTTTGACTCAGTCCAATGTTGAACATGTTTGGGAAGAGGGTATTCCTTTTAATGTAGAGAGACAATAAAATATAACACTTTGTGGAGTGACCATTCCTAAAATTCTGTGTGCTACAAATAATATAAATGTTACTCTTAGTTCTCTGATTATTCAGGAGATATTACTAAATCTCCTCATGTATTCTTTTTGTTCAAGTTAAAAAGCAAATGAGATAGTATTACAGAATATGGTTACATTTGATATAATATTACTTAATAAAGGTCAAATTGAAAGTATTTAGCCACCTTTGCCCCTATGTAACTAACCTCTGATTTGTTTCAAATGAGTTGGCACCAAAAAAAATAGTTTGGCAATCCACTATGTTTTAATAAATTGTCACAATTCATATATAGGGCAAAGAACATAGCTCATGAAAAAAACTATTTAAAAATCACTAAAAATAATATCTTTTATGAATATATTTTAATATGTATTAATATTATTTATGAGTCCATATCTCAGACTGTGTATTTAGTCACGGAAAATATACATTTTGCTTATTGTTTGCAATACATATTAATTCTTTCTCTTTTCTGATTAATATTTGAGAGAGGACTCTCAAATAGTAGAAAGGTTAAATATACCCCACTTATGCATACATACTCACACATGTATGCTCCATCTAATTCATGAATACTATCTTATTAAAGAGAATTACAATGCAGATGACTATATTAAGCTGATTTACCTTTTAAAAAATTTTTTAATGTTTATTTTTGAGAGAGAGAGAGAGACAGAGCAAGATCAAGGGAGGGGCAGAGAGAGTGGGAGACACAGAATCTGAAGCAGGCTCCAAGCTGTCAGCGCAGAGCCTGATGGAGGGCTCGAACCCACGAACAGTGTGATCATGACCTGAGCCAAAGTCACTCAACCAACTGAGCCATCCAGGTGCCCCAAGCTGATTTACCTTTAAGCTCACTTTACCATTTTTCTTAAAAGGGGTACTAGTTTGGTTCTAAAAGTACAGTAACAAGGAAAACCAATACCCCCTTTGTACCCATAATTTGTATCTTTCTTTGCCTTATCTAGTGGCATATAATTATGTCATTTCAACCTAATTCTTTTTCCTTCTTTATTATTATCATGCCATCAGCAAACATATATTAAGTATGTACACATACAAACTCTGGTTACCAGAAATGTCTTGAATTTAAAAAGGCAGTTAATATCCCTTTCCAGCTAACAAAATCAAATTAAAATCTATACGTGTCAAAACAGAACAAATTAGGAGATGGCTAATATACTGTATATCTCTACAAACACTTAAGCGTGCATGCACACACACACCAATCTAGACACCAGCATACATGATGACAAAAGTCCTAGAATTTTTAACCAAATTTGTATGCTAAGTGTTCCGGAAAAGCAGGTTAAATAAGCAATGACTTCTTATTATAGATTCCCCAATTTAAATAGCTACAATAAAGCCATCTGGGCATATCCACAGATGCACAGCTTGGCAGCAAGCACAGCAGTTTACAGAAGGTCATATGCTAAGTTTGGACATCCCAGCATTCCCTCTACACTAAATTGTCAAAGCCAGATTATGAAGAAAAGAGTTGTGAATGTAATGCACGTGTATAGTTAGCAGTATTTTTGCATTTGACATGTTTGAAATCGACTGCAGTTTAAGGATGTAGTTATGTACTTTCTAACACCACAGTGGACACATAATGGAAAGTCATTTCAGAGTAATACCTTGAAAGACTTAGTTCTGTAAGTCAAGTTAGTTCCTTAAATGTGTAATTCAAACTTATGCCTTGACTGATTTTGTGATTCAGTCCACGATTAGGTTTAATTTCTCTTGTTTATAATAATAAAGAGAAGATAATCACAAAACTGTCATATTTCTACATGGAATTCTAATTCTATGCATGTGTTTTAACCATGAAATGAATCAAACTCCTATAATTTGGATCATGTTAAGGATATAAACAATATGAAATAGGACTGGCACACAACAACTGACAGAGGGTAGGGAAAATGTGTCCTAGTAAGTGGTAAATAGAAGCCAGCTTGGAATTAACCTATTTGCTACTGGTAAATCAAAAGTCTTTGATATACACAGATAGTTAACTGAATAAGAATAGTAGTAAATCCTTAAAGCAGAAAAGTCTGTGACTCACTAAACTTTCAATAACAGCCCTTTGTTTTCAACACTAATTGACAAAAAACAAAAATATTGTGTTCCTGATCTATTATTTTTACAAAGCTATCAACAACATGTATCCAGTGTTGTGTAAAAGCTTTTGGACCTTGCCCCGTGGTTCTTAACGCATTTTACATTGATACTCAACACCCACCAACACACACACACACTTACTCATACAAAAACCTGGAATTAAAAAATGTTTTATAAACATACATCCCCTTACATGATGGCAATCTGCTCTATTCTGTTCGATTCAAATACATTCTATTCTGCTCTATTGAATTTGATTTATCAATGAGAAGCTCAACCCACTAAATTGATTTCATGATCCACAAATGAGTCATGGACCACAATTTGAAAATTAATATTTAGGCTATAATAATCACATTTGGTTAAGCCACAAAAATATATAATAAAAATAGTCTGAATCATCACATAAACAATTTAGACAATCATACAGTGAATAGAAGTATTTAACTTGATTCTCTTTAATTATAAAAAAATAAAATGATTAATACTGTTCATCTGAGAGGTAGGTATGATTTGCAGTGTGCTACTCATTATCTGTAACCACTTTTTCTCCTCAATTAAATGGATTGTATGTATAAAGAGGGTTTTTCCTCAAAGAATCTTGAGAAGTGAATATGGAATGAAATGCATAAAAGGAAAGAGAATTAGAAACATTGATGAAAAGGATGGAAGTAGAATGAGATCAAGAGAAGAAAATAATACAAAAGAATACAAGGCAAAAAAGAGAAAATAAGATAAATATATGCAAAATATTTGAAAAATCAATAAAGAATAAAGAAATGTGATGCCACTGCTGTGAAATGAGAAAATGTCAGTATCAAGAACATTTTGCAGAATTTACTAATTACTCAGCGCTTCTTCCTTGTCAGATGCTTCTCTACGTGGTGAACGTATGCTAACTTGCTTGTAGTCTCAGAACTACCTAGAAGGCAGGTGTAGTTTTTATCCCCATTTCACAGAGAAGCAAACCAAGGTAAGGCTTTCCAGATCACACAGCTTGCAAGTATTAGATTAATCTATGAGCACAAATTGTCTAGCCCCAAAGCCCACACTTAATTACTACCTCATACTTCAAAGTTAGTACATTATAAGTGATACAAAACTGTATTCATGTTGTGAATAAGGAACTTTTTTAAGAGTCCTGCAAGGCAGTAAATGGGAGAGTCATGCTTCAAATCCACATAAGTAAATTTAAAGCTTGTTTTCTTAAGAACTCTATTCTACAGACTTACTATGAACATTCACTATGCCCCACACACTCTGCTTCATGCTTTATCCAGTTTGTAATATACCATTTAATTCTTACAAAGACCAAATAGAAAGCTGTTATCTCTATGTTGTGTATTTATGAAGACATTCAGATACATATGGTTTAATATCTTACGTAAAGTCATGCCAGTAGTAAATGGAAGAGCTGAATTCAAAGTGAGCCCATCTGACTGTAGTATATTTAATCTTAACTAGTATGGTGTAATACTCATTAACAGGGATATTCCAGAGGATATTGTATTTGCAATATTGTGTTTAATATCATAGGTATTACATATTTCATGGAAGCATATTGAAATGGAGAGAATTAAGGATAATAGTAGAGGAAAAAGGGACCATGCTTGCTGGAGGGTATTTATAGCTATTACATTTAACAGTGAAATAAAGAGCTGTGGGAGTTCATTAGTCCCAGTTAAGTTGTACATAGGTCTACTGTTCTGGAAAGTGATATAAGTACAATGCAGAACTGTGAGCACAAATTAACAGTGAAGCATCATGATTGGTTATTGGACACAGTGAAAATCCTTCAAGTTTATTCATACCAAAGACCAAGATAAGTTCCTGACATACTAAATAATTAACAAAGAAAATGAAAACCAAAAACATTATATATCTATACATATATATATGAGTTCATATTATATCTAGAGTATTTTTGAGACAAAAAATGTCAAAAAATCATTTAAAAATCTGTTAAACATATGTACATTAAAAAAAGAACACCTTAATATAATCAAATGCAATTAAGCAAGAAACTTGGAAAAAATTAAGTATTTGCAAATATGGTTAAGCAAGTGTTGCTGTTTAATCAATACAATGTTCATAAAAATTAATAAGAAATACATTAAAATATCCCCAGAAAAATAGGCTTCAAAAGGAAAAGGAGAAAAAGTTGTACTTAGGAGACACATGACCTTTGATTATGCATGGATATAAGTCATAAAAGAGTGGGCCCTTTATGTGGCTTCCTAATAATTAAGAGTTTAGGCTCCAAAATCTGACGGACCTGGGTTTGAATCCATATTCAGTCAACCTCATAACAGTTATGTGGTCCTAGTCTAGTTAGCTTTAAAAGTTCCTTCAGAAATGTGACTGCTTTTAACAATGGCTACCCACCCCCCTTCTTATTTAATTATACACCGTTTCTGTCTTTTAGGAAATTTTTCAGTTATAATTTCTGCATGATTTTCTCACATTACCTCTTATCCATGTTGACCTGCTTCGTATATATTTCTTATAAATATCTTGCATTCCCTCCTATCTTCCTTTTGTTGTCTGTCTCTTAGTCTTTTATTGGCCTATCCCTATATCATGAAGAATATTTAATGGAGGAACCATATAAATAAGCATAATTAATACATATGAAAGAGACCATATAAAGCACAAGAAGGTAGGACAAATTTGGAAATTTTCAGAGATCTAAAGAAGATAGGATTGCCATATACAATAGCAACACTGTTAAATTTGAATTTCAAATAAATAATATTTGGAGCATACTTATACTAAAAAATGTTTTTAGTAAATGTGCCAGTCATAAAGGGCATGCAACAAATAAAACAATCCTAACATCCTCTTTAGGATAAATAAAAATTCCTCTTTATACTAGAGCTTTTTGGAAGTTGACTAAAATGACAACCTAGGAACTCAGGGAGAAACGAAACTGACAAAAAATGCTAAAACAATTTAAACTACTAAAAAGAAAAGAATGAGGTATAAAGCATGGAACTGGATTTAAAACTCTTCCTGGGTCAGAAGCTATAGAAAAGTCATACAAGGCAGGCAATTTTGTTTAGTACAAATAAAATGGCTGACTCTAAGATATATCAGATATGACTTACAAGATTTATTGCAAGATTGAGTCACCAAGACAAAAGGAAAAAAAGATTTGTGATTATGTATAATCCAAAGAGATAGAAGTCTAGATGAGATATTTATTTATGAATGGAACCAGAAGGATGATGCAGTCTGTCAAGTCAAAAGTATGTCAAATGTATTAGTTTAAAAGGATGCAAGTATCCTAAAATATTCGTAGGACAATGTTAACCACATGGAAGAGTAGTTTTATCAGCTTTTATTAAAGACAATAATTGTATCAAGCTTTTTTTTGTAGGCATAAGAATATTTTTCCTAGAAAATTGTATATACCAGATTAATATGTAAAATAGACCATGGTGAAATTGGAGTGGTGGATGCAGTTGAGGAGCTCAAATGCCCAATAAGGACCATATTAGAAATTTAACAGCCTTAACCACTGTAATGATGGATTCCCTCACTATGTAATAAATTCAAACATAAGCATGCAACTCAAAATTGTAAAATAATTTGGAGTCTCAAAGTGTTCATTGATTTTTATTTTCAAACATAATTTTAAAAGTTATTTTTCAACGTTTTGGAATATTTGCTTTTTTTTACAGAGTAGTTTTTTTTAAATGTATTCATTTATTCTGAGACTGAGAGAGTAAAAGTGGGGGAGGAACAGAGGGAGAGAGAGAGAGAGAGAGAGAGAGAGTTTCAAGCAGGCTGCGTGTTGACAGCGCTTGATGCAGGGCTCAAACTCACGAACCATGAGATTATGACATGATCTGAAACCAGGAGACAGACACTTAACTGACTGAGCCACCAAGGTACCCCTGGAATATTTGCTTTTTACCAGTAGTTTATACAAGGGTCTCCTATACATCCTGAATAACTAAGTGATAGTAAAGACTATGTTATCTCTCCTTCTTCCTCCAAAGGGAGCTCCAAAGAACAAGAATATATATTTGATCAAAAATATATTTGGAGAAAAGGCAGGTAATTCAGTAAAAATAACAGGAACTATGAGCAAGAAGAAACAAGTTGGGAAATGTGGGGTCAGACCCTGATTTTCCTTACTGTTGTGTTTTCAGAACTAAAAATTTATTTTGCAAAATCTAGAAATGTTACATGGAAATCATCTAATTTTTGTGATAATAGGGAGTTATTACAGGGGGAGATAAGAATAAGAAAAGGAGCAGAAACCTAATTTTTCTTTCCAAGTGGCAAAGTATGAGTATAATTTGAAATAGAATGCAAAGGCATCTGTCACATAAAGGAGATATAATGTTCTGGGACTTAAAGAACATAAGTAGTCCTTCCAATTGCAATATCATTTAATAAAGTTCAAAGGCAGAGAGTAGAAACTGAAGAAATTGCAGAAGAAATTGAAAAAATATTGAAGAAATATTTCATCTTTACCTACACTGAACAAGCCTTTCTGGATATTCTGTTCTCAGGCTTTTATGTATGACACTCTCTTGCTGGACAGTGCTATCTGCTTCCAGGATACAGAGAAGTCCTGCTCCCAGGACTTCACATATGACCTCTGTGTTGCTAGTGTCCACAAGTAAAACAGATGTTTCATCATTTCATGGGGTTTGTCTGGAGTGGAGCTGGTGGGTGTCAGACACATACATACAAAAAACATACATACACACATACATAGTTGGTAGGAAACCAAAAGCAATATAAATTTCATTTGCATTACAACCCAGAGCCAGCCAGCCACCTTGTTTTGAAACATCTAAATGTTACAAACCTCACATTTGATCTTCATGTGGAGGATAGAAAGGCTGTAAAAAGGAAACACCATTTTCCTTTAAGTCTTGGAAACCTGGACTCTTGATGGGCCTGTGCCACTCATCTTGGAGGTGGGCAACCTAGGCAGATGGATGTTGAGAGGTTTATCTCTCATTCAAGGCACTTAGTTTTAATGTCGCAGTTGGCATGACTCAATGCTGAGTTGAGCGGTAGCAGACTTCATCTGAAACCTACAATGGCAAGGCAAGGAACCCATTTTTTTGTCCCCAACCAACAGACCCTGAGGGGGACTGCTGGCCCGGTTTTTCTCTTTGTTGTAGGATGTAACCGAAACCTGGGGGCTCATAGCTGTCTAGAGTCAAAAGGTATTTGGTTCAGCTTGAGAGTCCTAATGGGTTCTGTCCAATCCAAGAGAAAGATTAATTCACTATCTACACCAAGCTTAGATTCCAGCAGTCAGACGAGCAAAGAGACAGTGACTAGAAGCTGCTGAGGACAATGGCTAAACTCAACGATGACAGCTTCTGACTCTTGCTGTCCCATCTTTGCCCTGTGTCTGTCCACCCCCCCCCCACCCGCAATTGCCATAGGATTGAAAAGCTGTACTCCTTATCCAAGAAACACATCCTGAAAATCTGGCTTTATTTTTATTAAAATGAGATTGAACATCACTTAAGTAGATTATGTACATTATTATACAGGATTACATATACTGTTTATAACTAAAGTTAATATTTTTCACATTAGAGCATGAGTGAATTCTGAGGAGGTAATGAGTTAAACAAAATATTAAGATCAAAACTGAATGCTTTCTCAGCACACAAAAGTTATGGTATAGGTGAAGTTTGCAACTCACTGCTAACAATTCTATTAATTCTGCATTTATTAACACCCAATGACAATTACACTAAGTATCTCATTCACATTCTTTGGCAAATTTGCATCCAGAATGTTGGTAATGGAGGGAATTGAAGGAGGCACTATTATTGAAAGAAGGGCTGAGATTCTACCTTGAAAATCTCTTTGCTCTGAAAACATTCTTTTTACTTAGAGTAAATGCTTATGTAGTGTGGCTTTGATAGAAATGAATAAAACTTATTTAGTGCTTTTCCCCCCATGTCTTAAGGAGTGCCTACCTGAAACTGTTTATTATGCTTTCAGAGCAGATAAATGCAGAAATTATGACTGGCAGTTATATGTGAAATCTTATTTATCGAGGCAATATGCAAGTTCAGTCTCTGTAAGCTTCACTGTGTAGATGTGCATTTCCAACTCTCTTTAGATTCAGATTCAAATAATAGTTACTGATTGCCATTTACAGGCCAGAGCTAGTGATAAGTTCTTCATAACCATCTTATCCTTGAAATCTGCTGAAAATTTTGTGATGTAAATATTATTGTACCCAGTTTATAGATGAAAAAACTGATACTGAAAGTTCTTAAGTAACTTCCCAAGGACAAATAACTATAGGTGTGATATAGACAAGATTTGAATTTTGTCCGTCTTGTGATTTAAATTCTAATGCTTTTGTTACTGATGCCGCTGCTTTTTTGTTTTTATTCTTTCTTTCTTAAAGAGGCTCCATTAAAAAGTCGACCTGCAGTCACAGGACTTTGATATTCAACCATCTTTCCCTGTTCCCAAACCCCTTCAAATTAAACAGATTGGGGCTTTGAAAATAATGTTTCAAAACATAAGCCAAAACAAACTCAGTTTAGCTTCATGGCAGATGTTCTAGTTCTAGGCTGAATTAGGCATCAAATCTGCCACTCCTTTGTATGTTTTTATTGTTGTTGATTTTGGAGAATGACACTAAATTAATGAATTGCCTTTCAAATCCCCCTTGAAAATGTGCTTATAGCCATGGATGGTAGGCCCAGGTGTGGTAGCAGAGTTAATTAGAATGTGCACATTAGATGCATCTCAGAAGGCTGCATATCCAATGCAAATTTTCAAGTGCTTAATGTTCATTCAGATGTGTGTAGTGATTGCAGACAGCAAAACTAGAATGCTTTGAGCTTATGAGCTTGGACAGCCTTCTTGTGAGCTCACGACAAAACCAAATGAGGTGAGGTGGCAAAATCTTTTACTGATTCCTTTGGAATTGATTGTTACTGCATTTACCAGTAGGATGTACATCTTGCATAATAATAATTATGTTGCTATAACAGGACATTTATTTTGGTGTGGTTCAGCACACGCTATCTGTTTATGTGTGTACTGGCCATTTTTTAAATTTATTTATTTGTTTGTTTATTGATTGATTTTTACACTTATTTATTTTTGAGAGACAGAGAGAGACAGAGCACAAGTAGGGGAGGGGGCAGAGAGAGAAGAAGACACAATCTGAAGCAGGCTCCAGGCTCTGAGCTGACAGCACAGAGCCCGCCTCGGGGTTCGAACCCACGAACTGCGAGATCATGACCTGAGCCGAAGTCAGACGCTTAACGACTGAGCCACCCAGGCGCCCCTGTACTTGCCATTTTTAGAGTACTCACTGTCAAAATGCTAGTGTCCCATGACAAACATGTCTAATACTCTTGCTTACCAACGAGTGGTTATGTCTTATCTTTAAAAATTCATATAATTTTGGGGGCGCCTGGGTGCCTCAGTCGGTTGTGTCTGACATCGGCTCAGGTCATGATCTCACGGCTTGTGAGTTTAAGCCCCCTGTAGCGTTCTGTGCTGACAGCTCAGAGCCTGGAGCCTCTTCAGATTCTGTGTCTTGCTCTCTCTCTCTTCCTCTCCTCTCCCCCCCCCCCACTCACACTCTGTCTCTCTCTGTCTCTCAAAAATAAACATTAAAAAAATTTTTTAATCCTATAATTTCTTTTTTTTAAAATTTTTTTGATGTTTATTTCTGAGAGAGGGTGACAAAGTGCAAGCAGGGGAGGGGAAGAGAGAGAGAGAGACACAGAATCCGAAGGCAGGCTCCAGGCTCTGAGCTGTCAGCACAGAGCCCGACTTGGGGCTTGAACCCACAAACCGTGAGATCATGACCTGAGCCAAAATCAGATGGTTAACTGACTCACCCACTCAAATGCCTCCCCCCACCATTCCTATAATTTCTGTTGGGATGTTATGAGTCAGTAAATTATACTTTTTTAGGGGGACTCGCATTTGTAACAAGTTGAAAGACAAACACAAGATTCTCAGACAGATGGAAATCAAAATAACATTATTCTTACTGTTAGAAATGTTAGCAAATGGTGCATTAGATTTACGACAAAAAAGACTCATTAATGCCAAAATTAGGTTTGAATTAGGTAGTCACATGCAACACTGGACAACCTCAGACCTCCACTGTCAGTAAGACGCCTTAGTGCATAGCAGAGAAAGTGAAAAATGAATGCATTTTACAGACAAGAGATTCCAAAAAGTATCAAAGAAGAGCTTAGCCATACATATTTATCTCTTCTCCTAAACTCACCAGTCACATAAACTGATTACCATTTGAAGATGTCAAATGTTTCATTCCCTAATAGAATAACATCTTGCTTTGTTAGAACTAAAACAAGAACAATAGCATATCACTGAAATGTTAAAGTACACTAATTTGAAAATTCAAGTTATAAAATAAATAAGTTAAGGCAATATATATAACCCTCTCAGAGTCTCTCTGTCTCTCCACTTTCCTGTATTTTTCTCTCTCTCTGTTTCCTTTAAAGAATGTGTGTAAAACTGCCTCTGTATGCTGGTCAATCTAGCACTCAGATGTATTCTAAGGATTTCACGTTGACAGTGAGAAGCCACCACAGTTTTCACTAAAGAAGGTCCAAAAGACTTAAAAGTTGTTACAAAAAATATGTCCATGAGCTTGCCCATTTAGGCTGAGGTATCTCAAACAAGTCTTGAGCATCTCATGTTTCTGTTATCTCCTAATGCATTAGTTTCCTGTCGCTGTTTTAAGGAATTGCCACAAACTGCGGAGCTTAACACGACACGTATTTGTTACCTTACAGATGGGGATGTCTGTAGTATAAAAGGGTTTGACCAGGCTGAAATCCATGTCAGTAGAGCTCCATTTCCATGTAAAGGCTGTGGGGGGAGAATTTATTCCGTTGTCTTTTCCAGAATCTAGAATCCACCCACATGTCTTGGCTAACGGCCACCTCCTCCATCTCAAAGATAGGAGTGTAGCATCTTCTGATCTTTTTAAGGATTTAGAGAAAACTCTTCTACAGTTTTCTTGTATAAAACCTTCTTAAAAGGATTGTCTAATTACTTGAATAATAATAATCCACGATAATCTCCTTGATTCAACGGTCTTGATTTAATCATACCTGCAAAGTCCCTTTCGCCATGGTCAAGGTAATATTGACAGGTGTCAGTGATTAGGGTATGGGTGACTTGGGGGCTCTTTTCCTGCTTACCTCACCTAAGCATCTCAGATAGCCTATGAGGGGGTGACTGGCACTCCTGTTCATGCCCACAATCCTTTACTATAAAAAAATCAGAAGTAAAAACAACCCTAGAGAGTCATAAGTTATAAATGTAATAGCCTAGAGTAAAAGAAAAAAAAAAAAAAAAACAACATGATCTCAATAGACACAGAGAACACTTAGAAGTGTTAAAAGAAAACACAACAAATATTTATGTCCTGGATTAGGAAATAATTTCTTACATATGACACTAAAAGTATAAGCAATGAAAGAAAAAAAAAGATAAACTGGACATCATAAAATTACAATCTTCTATTCTTCAAATGACAACCACAATGGAAATGAAAGGTAATTTACAAATGGGAAGAAAACATTTTCAAATGATAGATCTGGTATCCAAAATATATAAAGAACTCTTAAAACGTCAAAAAGAGTACAACTATCTCTTGAAGTTCTTCAGAGGATTAAAAATCACATAAAATTATACAAAATTATGTTATATTTATTTAGCCTTCCTTGAAATAGAACTGCAGAAAAAGAATCATAACTTCTCCCTCTCATCTCGTCACATAACTCAAATAATAACAGTGGTCATTCATATCTGCATTAAGGCAAATAACTATTATGTGGAAATATCAAGGGATTTGGATTCAGACGAATCTGTAGCCAGATCCTGCTTAGATACTTAGTTACCCATGTGACTCCTGACAAATCATCTTCCTTTCATAATCCCCATTTGTTTTTTGTTTGCTATTAAGTTAAACTTAATAATACTAATTGATGGACTAATTCTACAAATAATCATCACATGATTGCAATAATCTTGTCACTGTATTAAGCCCAGGGGAAACAGTGCTAAATACATAATATTTAATCTATTTCAATGTGCAGGTAGGATTATAGGAAAGATTACACAAAATGACTTTAACTCTTACATTATCGTATACATAGTGGGCCTGAATAAAAGAAGATATCACTTTTTCTTTACATGCTAGTACTGAGTCTCTTCACATCTGCAATATTCTACAATGCCTGTGTCAGTTCACTTGCATTTCTATCAACGAAGCATTAGATAGTATATCTAGTCAGCACAGAGTCTGCTTCAGATCCTGTCTCCCTCTCTCTCTGTTCCTTCCCTGCTCATGCGCTCTCTGTCTCTGTTTCTCTCTCAAAAATAAATACACATTAAAAAAGGAAAATATATCTAATTGTATACCTTGAACAGGTGTACAATCTGATAGGTGTGAAATAGACTTATTTCTCTAATTTATTAGCAACGTTTAGAATTTGAACCGGATTTGAAAATTACTGACAAGTATATTGATCTCACTATTGTATTTCTTAAAATACAGGAAAATATGTCCATTGCTGGCCACTAAACTAAATTCTCTTTAGTTAACCCTTTCAGCATTTCTGACACTAACTTTACAAAATGACGTGTGATTTTCTGTTTCCTTGAAGATGCAATCAAATAATGGCAAGAGTAGAATAGGAATTTTTAAAAATAGGTAAGTGTTGTTTTCTTTTTTCTTGGATATCAGAAAATGTTATTAGGCCACAGTGATATGTGTGATGAACCGGCTCTTACAGAACGTTGAACAGCTCATTTTGTTGTTGTTGTTCCATGTGATTTCTGTTGAATTTTAGAGTGTTTTTGTCTAGAAGTCTTTCAAAGAAGGAAAATAAAAAGAAGAAGAAGAATTATGTTGAGAACAAGCAGTTCTTGAAGTTAGCAAGTCAATGAGAAGCATAAAGCTCTGGCTTAATGTTTTTCCCCTTCATATTGCTGAACTGTTTCCCACAACTTTTGCTGGTGTTCAAAACAGAGCGTTGCTAGTAAAGCAATGGAATACAAACAAACAGAAGCTAGAAACAATTTTATAAAATTTTGTGAAGTAGACCAGGGTAATACATTCTCAACTCTGAAGTTAAAAAAAAAAAAAATACAAGGTTGCTCAAGTTATAGTTGATGATTTAAGAAGGAAATGAGATAGAAATATTATAATTTCCATAAAGTTTGTATTGTTTATATAATTTCTAATGGAAACATAATGATATCAATTTTCACTTACCATTTCTGTTTATTTTACAAAATTTTATTTTTTTGAACTGAAGCAAAGATTATTTACTGAAATCACAAATCATATGTGTATGGATGTATGGAGTTTAGGTAATTCTGCAATTGTATCCATCATTCAGATGAAGAAATAGAATACTACCAACTCCCTGGAAAATTTCTGCCCCCAAATGGGCTATACGTCACTATCTACCCTCAATCCTTTCCTAAATTAACTAGCAATCTGATCCCTAATGCCTTCATTACTAATAGCCGTCTTGAAATTTTCATAAAAGAATGATGCAATATGCATTTTTGAATCTGTTAGCTTTCACAAAGTGCTTTGAGAATCACCCATCCTTTTGCATATATAAACTATTGATGTTATTGCTGTACAGTGTTTCACTATATGCAAATACAATTAAGTATATAAATTCCACCATAGATGGACATTTCTGCTATTTGTTGTTAGTGGCAATTAATGATAATTGAACAAGCCATTAGACTGAGGCAGCTTTAATGCCTTAGTAGCCTAAGTAAGCAAACCAAATCCTATGCCTGTAAATGACTCAAAGTAAAGAAGTCCAACCCTTAGTACAACCTATCACAAACAGTAAACTAGGCTTTCCCAAATAAGGTAAATGCTTATGCTATAGACAACCAAATAATTTCCTTGCTTTACTTCCACATCTTCTCTGTAAATGTCTTTTCCTGGCTTCTTATGGTAGAGCATTCCTAACCATTTCTGGTTCAATGTTGCCTGATTGGAATTAATTTTTGCTCAAATAAACTCTTAAAAACTAAAAAAAAAAAAAAAAAAAAAGTTATTCCCTGAACATTCTTATACATGATTATATATGCCACTAAACCAAAATGAAGATCTAAATTGAAGAACTTACCTAACCAGATATTAAGAGTTACTATACAACTATAGAAGGTAAGGGAAAACTGGAATTGGCATAAAGTTAGACAAATAAACCAATGAGAAAGAATACACACAAATACACATAATGCACACTTGACTTATGACCTAGACAACTGTATAATTCAATGTGTATAGAATGGTCTTTTCAAAGAATGATGCTGGAGCAGTTTCACATACTTAAAAAACACAAAACTTCATGCTTACCAAGTAATATGACTGAAAAAATATTTTCAAAATTTAGACTTGGAGAAGACATTCACATTATATATAATATATATTATAGTAATATATATTAATAATATATAATATATATAGCAAAAGGTTCATATACATATGTATATTCATATACACATATATATGCCTATCTGTATATACACACATACAAATATGTACATATACACATACATGTATATGGATATATAACATGAATATGTGAATAAATATAATAAATGCAAAAAATGAACAATCCACTTTTTAGTGGAAAAAAGCTAGAACAGACACTTCACAAAAAGAACTTGAATTGGATTATAAAAATTAAAAAACCCGCTAGATATCATTAATCATTTGAGAAATGCATATTATGACCACAATAAGATATTACTATACTTACATCAAATTAACACAAATTTAAAACATGGTAAATACCAAATATTGACGATAATGGGGAGAAACTAATATTTTCATACATTGTTCATAGGAAAGTAAAATGGTAAAAGCAGTTTGGAAAGTTAGTTGTTTCAATGTTCAACCTATGACCAGCAATTCCACTCCATACTATATACCCAGGAGAAATAAGGGCATAACTCCATAAAACTACATGCAAAGAATGTTCACAGGAGTTTTATTTGTAATAGCTAAAAAGTGGAAACAATCCATGTGCATACCAAAGGAGAATGGATGAATTATAATGGCATAGTTAAAAATAATGAGTAATTCCACACAGCAATATGAAAGAATAAACAAATGTCACATGTAACAAATGGATAAATCCCACAAATACAGTAATGGACAGTGGAAGCCAGACACAAAAACATATACAGTTGTATGTTTAAATTCAAGTACATTTAGCAAATTATATGAAGTTCAAGAACAGTTTGAAATCAAAATAGAATTGCCTCTATTACTATGGAGTTACCATGGGAGAAGCCATGGCCTAGGAGTATATATAAGGAAAACAAAGGTGCCAAAACATTCTAAATCTTGATCTAAGTGGCAATTACATAGATGTCACACACATATATACACTATTTAAACCGTGTATGTGAGATTGGTGCCCTTCACAGGTTTTTGAATATATTCAATATAAAACAAATAACAAGCCTGTCTATGTACAAAAAAAAAAAAAACAAAAAACAAAAAAACAAAAAAACACACAACCCACAAAACATATTTTTCACAATCCAGGTACAGAGCTTATTCATTCATTTGTTTAAGTGCTCTTTACTTTCTCTCAATATTATGAAATTGTTTCTGAATAAAAGTACTACACAATTTATTAGGTTTCCCTATGATGTGTTTTGGTTTCTATGATATCTATTATAAAAGTAATTGCTATTTTTTAAATGTCTACAAGTCATGATAGTTTTAGATTTTTCTTTTCCAATTTGCAAGATTTAATTTTTTTTCTTGCCTATTTATATCAGCTAGTAACACTAAGACAAATCAAACACAAGTGATGAAAAGGGGTATTCTTTTCTGATTTCCAGTCTCTAGGGAAAAGCTTTCAGCACGTGGCCATTAATTATACTTGTTGAAGCTTTTTGCATTTTTTTTTCATTTTTAGAGTGTTATCTTTTAATTTGCTAAGATTCATAATGCTATCATGAATATGTTTTGACTTTTATAATTTTTTTCATCTGTGAAAACAATATGGTTCTAATCCCTTATATTTTAATATAGTGACTTATCAGTTTTAATATGATAGGCTTAGCTGTGGTTTTCTTTGTATTTATTTTGCCTGACGCTTTTAGGGCTTCTTGATCTATCTTGATGTATACCTCTAAACAGATTTGGAAATTCTTGCTTGGTATCCATTGCAGTATTGTTTCTTTACTCTCTGCCTTTTATCTGAATCTAATTACATATATTACTAATTTCCCTCTGTCATATATTTCTCCTCTATACTTGTCCAGATTTAGTACTTTTTTTTTTTGCTTTCCATCTTTCAGTTCACTCATTCTTTTTTGTGATATGCCCAATCTGCTGCTACATTCATGTGAGTTCTGAATTTAAAATACTGGATTTTGAAATCTTATGATGATGATTCTACAAACTGAGTCATCTTGCGAGTCTGTTAGTATTATCATTCTTTATCTCTTAGTTCTTTTTCTTGACATGCCTGGTTATTTTTTATAGAATGCCAGGCATTTAAAATTTTAAAGGCTCTGTATGATTTTTTTCTTCCTCTGAGAGGTTTCTGTTTATCTTCCGACAGTAAGAAGAGTGAAGACAAGAGGGGCTAAGTTCAGTAGAAGCTGGGTTACAACTTTGTACCAAGTACGTACACTTGAACTTTTGTAGGGAGTGTGTACACCCTTAATTCTAGAGCCCACATCTATTTCCAGCTGAGAACTGGGATATTTTCTCAGCCCTTTTCTTTTTGGAAATTCTTTTGGAAATTTTTGGTAATGTTCTTTTTTGGCTCAGTGCTACTAGATTGTGGAAAATTCTGCTCCACAGAGCAATAGCTCTTGGTAACTTCTTATCCTACTTCCCTGTACATCTCAAGAATCTGGCATGCTTCAAGTGGAAAATTGGCACAGTATCATATCACTGTGCTGGGATTCCCTTCTTACAAGGTGAATACCCATACCCCAGTTTTCTGACTACCTTTACAGTCCAAACTCAAATTTATGCCTCTCCACTCTTGGGAACTTGCCAAAATTTTGCTGCTTTGAAAATAGCTCTCTACCTAAACTCACTTCCTAGTTTCTTGGCCTTTCCATACACCAATAATAACAGAGGTGCTGAAAGGAAAACTGGCTATAAAATATCACATCATTTCTCTGTAGTTCCCTTCTCTCTGGGATTTTGGACTCTCAAATTTTGTTAAAGTTGTCTAGTTCCATCAAACAGATTTTTTTTTTTAAAAAACTGCATCTAGCTTTCCTAGTTGTTTGTGGCTATATTGCCATCCTACTGCAAAGTACTCTATCAGGGACAGAAGCCATGTTACATGATCTTATTTAAATTTTAAGTTATTCAATGATTTTTTTTTACACTAAATATCAGATCCATAGTTGTAGATGGAACTCAGAAAATTGAATAAAGTCCCTTACCATTATTCATGTTACTCATTGATATGTTTAAGGGAATGTGATAACATGGTAACCTCTTTATCAATAACATGCTGAAAATAGTCTAATTTGGGTCTGCCACTACCACTTCATCTGCTGCTCCATAATTCTGTTTAACACATCGAGGTAAGAGTTCTATATGCGTAACACAGCGGCATTGGCCCGAGATCATAGCAGAGAAAAATATAAACTGGACATTTTGTCACTAATTATACAGTTTCAAGATTAGCTTGTATTTTCTAGTTTTCAAATCCAATGAAAATTTGAAATGACAGATAACTTATACTATTTTTTCATGTAGTCCATTACTTTTTTTTTTTACACGAAACCGTATTTTCACAGGAATGATCGTGCTACCAAGCATTATTAAAACCACAAAATATTTGGAAAAGTTACCTTTTTTTACTTCCTGGGATAGTCGTGCAAGGATGATGATACTTTTTAATTTGAGAGAATTCAACAGTGGCTCTAACTTGTACTCTGGGAAGATAGTTAATTCAGATTCAGTTGATTCAATAGACATAAGATAATTCAGATGTACTATGTTCTCTTGTTACAGTTTTAGTAACTTTTATAAATAAATTTGTGCATTTTATCTTTTTATTTGGTTTCTGCTGTTCTTTCTATATTGTCTTTTTGAAGTCCTTGTAGAAACGCTATATTTTAATTTTCCTTATTATATTGCCCCCTAAATTAAAAAAAAATGGATAGATTCCAGTCTTCTTGGGGAGCTTTATTGGTCATGATAAAAGGATAAAAGTAAAGCAGTAAACATTTCTGATAGATTTCTTATTGGTCAGCCCCATAACACTTAATTGTAACACTCAATCACCATCACATAGTTGGAATGGCATAAAACTTTCTTACATTCTTCTTTGAAAAGTCTAAAGTAAATAAGCAAGTTCTAGTGTAGAAGATACGAACAGAATTGTGAGAATAGAGAAATAAAGGCCCCAATTAAGATAAGAAACATTTCATTACTGTTTTGTGTATTCAGAAAAACAATTCTCTTTCCTAAAAGAGAACAATAAACATTTAAAATCTTAATATTACCCTTTAGCATTTCTTCAGCCAGAGAGGTAGGTCCTCCTATGTTTCTAAAAATAGGAGTTGATGTTTTTAAGGCAGGACATTAAAAGGTGTCATGGTAGACATAAATATTGCCCAGTCATTGTGAAGGTAATCTCTTAGGAGCTGTTTGCATGATGTCAGGAGAAAAAAAAAAAAAATGGAAGAAACCAAAAAGTATTGGTACAGAAGAGTTCCAAGCAGCCTAAGGAAAAGATAAGACATTTTAGGTGGAATTGCAACCAGTTAAAAAAAAAAAAAAAAGAGGAATTTGAATATATTTCCTGAGAGGAATGGAGACAGCCGTCAGAGAGGTACAGGTGAAACAGAAGCAAGAAATTGTGTTCAAAGTGGAGGAAATATAATATACTGCATGACAGTGCCAGACAGTTTCTCATAATCACACCCATAATTATATTCATTCTAATTTGAAGTTTACCAACTTGGTCTGAAGTTTTACTCTTTTTAAAAATGTGTTCTGTGTGTGTAGAACTTAAGGTAATTATCAAGTTAGAAGAAATAGAATTGGAAATATTACAAAGTAGCAACACGTCTCCAGGAAAGTAAAAGTTTTCAATTTTTTATAGTGCTAAGTCATTTCACTTTTAACATGTTCTTACTTGCTTCATGACTTATTGATGAAGAATTGGAAAAATGGAAACCAAGAAAGAGTAGAATTCTTTAGTGACTTTGGTCCTTGTTTTGTCTAGACCTCTCACTTGAATATGAGCGATAGCTTATGAAGCTTACGCAAGGAAAAGAGGCTCATGAATCCTCAAGCACATGAAATATCTGCCCTGAATACTGCCACTGGATTTACTGACTTCTGGATGCAAGGTTGTTTTATTTGCAAGCCTTGCTAGGGGGGATAAAGACATGGTTCTAGGAATCTCATAAACCACGTACCTAGGAAATTTTCAGCTCAGTTTTGTAGCTGTAGTGTATCGTGTCTGTGTAAGGTTGAAGAGTTTATCTGAAATGAGCTTCTGAACCTTTCAAGGTTTCTAACATAGTTTTGGTACAAAACACATTTTCCTTTGTCACAATCTGGAATGTGGAAATACCCTCGCAGTGAACCAATATCAAATGTGACAGTCACTCTGGTATTAGCAAAACATTTATTTTTTTCTAAAATTCCATCAATCAAAATATGAAGGTTAGGGGATTTGATGGGCTGTACCTGTATGCCAGTGTGCTTATGGATTTTTGTCAATAAGGAATACTCACAAACGTGAGTCACTGTGTGGCACATACATGTGTTCTTTTTGTAAAGCAAAATTATTTAACTCTTTATAAAGACACTCTGCTTTTTAAATTTTATTTTACGTTTTCCTCCATTAACTCAGAATGCTGCTGCCTTTAGAATAAAAAAAAAGAGGATGTTTATTGTAAAGTCAACTTCATGCTCAAATTACATGTTCTATTGGAAGATGTGGTGAAGATATAAAATTATGGGGAAAATGGTGATTGGAAAAATAATTATGTATTTACTTAAAAATGATAAATAAGCATTTTAGTTTGAAATAATTTCAGATTTGCAGAAGAATGACCAAGGTAATATATGGCTTCCATTCAGCTTCTTCTAGTGTTAACATCTTATATATAGTGTGTGTATCAAAACAGAGATTTTGTTACAATACTGAACTCCAAATTTAATTTGAATCCCAACACTTTTCCCACCAATGTCCTTTTTTTTTCTATTACTGGATCCAATCCAGGATACCATGTTGCAACTTGTCCTTTTGTTTCCTAATCTGAGTTTCTTAATGTTTTCTTGGGTTTTTTTTATGATATATTTTTGAAGAATACTGGCCAGGTATTTTGTGGAGTATCCTACAAAAGGGTTTGTCTGATGCTTTTCTGTGATTATATTAGGATTATAGATTTGGGGATGAAGACTACAGAGGTGAAGTACCACTGTTATCACATTATATCAAGGAGTCCGTGATATCAACATGACATTAATGGTGATGTTAAAGTTGATTAATTGGGTAAGGCAGTGTTTGCTAGTACTCTCTACTCTAAAGTAGTTACTATAATTTTTTTCAGTTATGTAATAACTTTTATTACATATTCTAAAGAAATAGTAAGGCACAATGTTCATTTACACAAAAACAGCAATCAGCACCAGGTAACTAAGAAACACAGATGACAATTTTAGAACAGAACTCACCTGCAAAATATGAAAGGCCTGTCCTGCTGCTATGACTGTGGACAAGCCTCCCATACTCTTTTCTTTGAATGTGAGCCACTAAATTTATCCCGTACTGCTGAAGGGAGAAGAGGTATTAAATAAATTCCACCTCCTGAATGAAAGAGTATCAGGATATATTATTTTGAATCCTTCTGTAAGAATGAGTTGTCCCTTCTCATTTATTTTTTATTAAATAGTTTCATATAAGTGTGGAATCACATCTATTTATTCCTTAATTTATTATAGAATACTATTGCTACTTATTTTGTTCAAATAGTGAGACGTCTTTCATGCTGGCTCCTGTGTACATTTGAGGTATCCCACATCTGTTGTTTGTTTTACGAAAATATATCTGACATAACATTGCATAAGTTTTAGGTATACAGCATATTAATTTAAATTGTTTATATACTGCCGTATGATTGCCATTGTAGCATTAGATAACATCTTTATCATATCATATAATAACCATTTCTTTTTTGTGGTGGCGATAGTTAAGATGTAGTCTCTTAGCAAGTTTGATGTTTATAATACAATATTAATATCTATAATCACTACAATATTAATTAGATCTCCAGAAGGTGTTTTTTTTATTTTGTTTTTATCTTTGTTTTATCTATTAATTGCAAGTTTGTACCCTTAAACAACATCTCTCCTATTCCCCCACCCACCAGTCCTTGGTGACCACTGTTTCACTCTCTGTCATTAATTTTTTTTTATTCCATGTGTAAGTGATATCATACAGTATTTGTCTTTGTCTGACTTACTTCACTAAGTATAATGTTTTTAAGATCGATCAGTGTTGTTGCAAATAACAAGATTTCCTTCTTTCTCATGGCTGAATATTATTTTATTGTGTGTATACACACCTCACATCTTTTTTATCCATTCATCTGTTGATGGACACATGTTATTTCTATATGTTGGCTATTGTGAATAATGCTGCAATAAACATGTGAGTGCAGATATCTTCTCGAAATCCTGTTTTCATTTCCTTTGGTATGCACCCAGAAATGGAATTATTAGATCATATGGTACTCCTATTTTTAATTAAATACTGCCATATTATTTTCCTTAGTAGTTGTACTAATTTACGTTCCCACCAACAGTGTATAAGAATTCCCATTTTTCCATATCCCTTGTCATTACATGTTAAGTCTTCTTGATGATAATCATTCTAACAGTTGCAAGGTGATATCTTATTGTGGTTTTGCTTAGTTTTTCCCTAATTTATTAGTAAGTTTGAACATCTACATGTAACTGTTGCTCATCTGTGTGTCTTCTGAAAAGTGTTTGTTTAGTTCCTGTGTCCATTTTTTAATCATGTTGTTTATTTTTTGTTATTGAGTTGTATGAGTTCTGTTTTTTATTTTATTTTTTATTTTATTAATTTTTTAATATGAAATTTATTGTCAAGTTGGTTTCCATACAACACCCAGTGCTCATCCCAACAGGTGCCCTCCTCAATACCCATCACCCACCCTCCCCTCTCTCCCACCCCACATCAATCCTCAGTTTATTCTCAGTTTTTAAGAGTCTCTTATGGTTTCGTTCCCTCCCTCTCTAACTTTTTTTTCTTCCCCTCCCCCATGGTCTTCTGTTAAGTTTCTCAGGATCCACATAAGTGTGAAAACATTTGGTATCTGTCTTTCTCTGCATGAATTATTTCACTTAGCATAACACTCTCCAGTTCCATCCATGTTGCTACAAAAGATCATATTTCATTCTTTGTCATTGCGAAGTAGTATTCCATTGTATATATAGACCACCATTTCTTTATCCATTCATCAGTTGATGGACATTTAGGCTCTTTCCATAGTTTGGCTATTGTTGAAAGTGCTGCTATAAACATTGAGGTACAAGTGCCCCTATGCATCAGCACTCCTGTATCCCTTGGGTAAATTCCTAGCACTGCTATTGCTGGGTCATAGGGTAGATCTATTTTTAATCTTTTGAGGAACCTCCACACTGTTTTCCAGAGTGGCTGCACCATTTTGCATTCCCACCAACAATGCAAGAGGGTTCCTGTTTCTCCACATCCTATCATCTATAGTGTCCTGATTTGTTCATTTTAGCCACTCTGACTGGCATGAGGTGGTATCTCAGTGTGGTTTTGATTTGTATTTCCCTGATGAGGAGTGATGTTGAGCATCTTTTCATGTGCCTGTTGGCCATTCGGATGTCTTCTTTAGAGAAGTGTCTATTCATGTTTTCTGCCCATTTCTTCACTATATCATTTGTTTTTGGGTGTGGAGTTGGTGAGTTCCTTATAGATTTTGGATACTAGCCCTTTGTCCGATATGTCACTTGCAAGTATCTTTTCCCATTCCATCAGATGCCTTTTAGTTTCGTTGATTGTTTCCTTCACGGTGCAGAAGTTTTTTTTTTATCTTCATGAGGTCCCAAAAGTTCATTTTTGCTTTTAATTCCCTTGCCTTTGGGGATGTGTCAAGTAAGAAATTGCTGTGGCTGAGGTCAGAGAGGTTTTTTCCTGCTTTCTCCCCTAGGGTTTTGATGGTGTCCTGTCTCACATTCAGGTCCTTTATCCATTTTGAGTTTATTTTTGTGAATGGTGTCAGAAAGTGGTCTAGTTTCATTCTTCTGCATGTTGCTGTCCAGTTCTCCCAGCACCATTTGTTAAAGAGACTGTCTTTTTTCCATTGGATATTCTTTCCTGCTTTGGCAAAGATGAGTTGGCATACTTTGTGGGTCCAATTCTGGAGTCTCTATTCTATTGGTCTATGTGTCTGTTTTTGTGCCAATACCATGCTGTCTTGATGATTATAGCTTTGTAGTAGAGGCTAAAGTCTGGGATGGTGATCCCTCCTGCTTGGGTCTTCTTCTTCACTATTACTTTGGCTATTCGGGGTCTTTTGTGGTTCCATACAAATTTTGGATTGCTTGTTCTAGCTTCAAGAAGAATGCTGGTGCAATTTTGATTGGGATTGCATTGAATGTATACATTGCTTTGGGTAGTATTGACATTTTAACAATATTTATTCTTCCAATCCATGAGCATGGAATGCTTTTCCATTTCTTTGTATCTTCTTTGATTTCCTTCATAAGCTTTCTATAGTTTTCAGCATACACATCTTTTGCATCTCTGGTTAGATTTATTCCTAGGTATTTTATGATTCTTGGTGCAATTGTAAATGGGATCAGTTTCTTTAATTGTCTTTCTGTTGCTTCACTATTAGTGTATAAGCATGCAACTGATTTCTGTACATTAATTTCTATCCTGTGACTTTGCTGAATTCATGTATCCATTCTAGCAGACTTTTGGTGGAGTCTATCAGGTTTTCTATGTATAACATCATGTCATCTCCAAAAAGTGAAAGCTTGAGTTCATCTTTGCCAATTTTTATGCCTTTGATTTCCCTTTGTTGTCTGATTGCTGATGCTAGAACCTCCAACACTATGTTAGACAACAGGAGTGAGAGTGCACATCCCTGTCGTGTTCCTGATCTCAGGGGGAAAGCTCTCAGTTGGTCCCCATTGAGGATGATATTAGTTGTGCACATTTCATAAATGGCTTTGATGATGTTTAAGTATGTTCCTTCTATCCCAACCTCCTCGAGGGCTTTTATTAAGAAATGATGCTGAATTTTGTCAAATGCTTTTTCTGCATCGATTGTCAGGATCATATGGTTTTTATCTTTTCTTTTATTGTGATGTATCACGTTGATTGATTTGCGAATGTTGAACCAGCCCTGCATCCCAGGAATGAATCCCACTTGATGATGATGAATAATTTTTTTTTATATGCTGTTGGATTTGATTTGCTAGTATCTTGTTGAGAAATTTTACATCCATATTCATCAGGGATATTGACCTGTAGTTCTCCTTTTTTGCTGGGTCTCTGTTTTAGGAATCAAAGTAATGCGGGCTTTATAGAATGAGTCTGGAAGTTTTCCTTCCCTTTCAATTTTTTTGGAATATCTTGAGAAGCATAGGTATTATCTCTACTTTAAATGTCTGGTAGAATTCCTCAGGGAAGCCATATGGTCCTGGACTCTTATTTTTTGGGAGATTTTTGATAAGTGATTCAATTTCTTCCCTGGTTATGAGTCTGTTCAAGTTTTCTATTTTTCCAGGCTTGAGTTTTGGAAGTGTGTAGGTGCTTATGAATTTGTCCCTTTCTTCCACATTGTCCAGTTTGTTGGCATATAGTTTTTCATACTATTCCCTGATAATTGTATTTCTGAGGGATTGGTTGTAATGATTCAGTTTTCATTCATGATTTTATCTATTTGAGTCCTCTCCCTTTTCTTTTTGAGAAGTCTTTTAGAGGTTTATCAATTTTGTTTATTTTTTCAAAAAACCAACTCTTGATTTCATTGATCTGCTCTACTGTTGTTTTTTTGTTTTTGTTTTTTGTTTTTTGTTTGTTTTTTTTTTTTTTAGATTCTGTATTGCTTATTTCTGCTCTGATCTTTATTATTTCTCTTCTGCTGGGTTTGGGGTGTCTTTGCTGTTCTGCTTATATTTCCTTTAGGTGTGCTGTTAGATTTTGTATTTGGAATTTTTCTTGTTTCTTGAGATAGGCCTGGTTTGCGATGTGTTTTCCTCTCAGGACTGCCTTCGCTGTAACCCAAAGCGTTTGGATTGTTGTATGTTCATTTTCATTTGTTTCCATATATTTTTTAATTTCTTCTCTAATTTCCTGGTTGACCCATTTATTCTTTAGTAGGGTGTTCTTTAACCTCCATGCCTTTGGAGGTTTTCCAGACTTTTTCCTGTGGTTGATTTCAAGTTTCATAGCATTGTGGTCTGAAAGGGTGCATGGTATGATCTCAATTCTTTTATACTTCTAAAGGACTGGTTTGTGACCCACTATGTGACCTATCTTGGAGAATGTCTATGTGCATCGAGAAGAAAGTATATTCTGTTGCTTTGCGATGCAGAGTTCTAAATATATCTGTCAAGTCCATCTGATCCAATGTATCATTCAGGGCCTTTGTTTCTTTATTGATCCTGTGTCTAGACTATCTATCTATTGTTTTAAGTGGGGTATTAAAGTCCCCTGCAATTACCACATTCTTATCAATAAGGTTGCTTATGTTCATGATTGTTTTATATATTTGGGAGCTCCCGTATTTGGTGCATAGACATTTATAATTGTTAGCTCTTCCTGCTGGATAGACCCTGTAATTATATAATGCCCCTTCTTCATCTCTTGTTACAACCTTTAATTTAAAGTCTAGTTTGTCTCATATAATTATGGCTACTCCAGCTTTCTTTTGACTTCCAGTAGCATGATGGATAGTTCTCCACCCCCTCACTTTCAATCTGAAGGTGTCTTCAGGTCTAAAATGAGTCTCTTGTAAATAGCCAAATTATGGAAAGAGCCTAAATGTCCATCAACTGATGAATGGATAAAGGAATTGTGGTTTATATACACAATGGAGTACTACGTGGCAATGAGAAAGAATGAAATATGGCCCTTTGTAGCAACATGGATGGAACTGGAGAGTGTTATGCTAAGTGAAATAAGCCATAGAGAGAAAGACAGATACCATATGTTCAATCTTATGTGGATGCTGAGAAACTTAACAGAAACCCATGGGGGAGGGGAAGGAAGAAAAAAAGGGGGTTAGAGTGGGAGAGAGCCAAAGCATAAGAGACTCTTAAAAACTGAGAACAACTGAGGGTTGATGGGGGGTGGGAGGGAGGGGAGGGTGGGTGATGGGTATTGAGGAGGGCACCTGTTGGGATGAGCACTGGGTTGTATGGAAACCAATTTGACAATAAATTCCATATATTGAAAAATAAAATGAGTCTCTTATAGACATCAAGTAGATGGGTCTTGTGTTTTTATCCATTCTGGTACCCTATGTCTTTTGGTTGGAGCATTGAGTCCATTTGCATTCAGTGTTATTATTGAAAGATATGGATTTAGAGTCATTGTGATGTCTGTAGGTTTCATGCTTCCAGTGATGTCTCTGGTACTTTGTGTTCCTTGCAACATTTCACTCACAGAATCCCCTGTAGTATCTCTTGTACAGCTGGTTTAGGGGTGATGAATTCCTTTGGTTTTTGTTTGGGAAAACCTTTATTTCTCCTTCTTTTCTGAATGACAGACTTGCTGGATAAAGGCTTCTTGGGTACATAATTTTTCTGCTCCTCACATTGAAGATTTCCTGCCATTCCTTTCTGGTCTGCCTATCCTTTCAGTAGATAGGTCTGCCACTAGTCTTATGGGTCTCTCTTTGTAAGTTACAGCCTGTTTATCCCTAGCTGCTTTCAGAATTTTCTCTTTATCCTTGTATTTTTCCAGGTTCACTATGATATGTCATGCAGAAGATCGATTCAAGTTATGTCTGAAGGGGGTTCTCTGTGCCTCTTGGATTTGAATGCCTTTTTTCTTCCCCAGATGAGGGAAATTCTCAACTATGATTTGTTCAAGTACACTTTCAGCCCCTTTCTCTCTCTCTCTTCTTCTTCTGGAATTCCTATGATATGGATGTTGTTCTGTTTGATTGCAATACTTAGTTCTCTAATTCTCCCCTCATACTCCCAGATTTTTTTATCTCTCTTTTTCTCAGCTTCCTCTTTTTCCATAATTTTATCTTCTAATTCACCTATTCTCTCCTCTGCCTCTTAAATCCATGCTATGGCCACCTACATTTTATTTTGCACTTCATTTATAGCATTATTTAGCTTCTCATGACTATTTCTTAGTCCCTTGATCTCTGTAGCAATAGATTCTCTGCTGTCCTTTATGCTTCTTTCAAGCCCAGCAATTAATTTTATGACTATTATTCTAAATTCTTGTCCCGTTATATTGCTTACCTCGTTTTTGATCAATTCATTAGCTGTCGCTACTTCCTGGAGTTTCTTTTGAGGAGAATTCTTCTGTTTCGTCATCTTGGGTAGTCCCTGCAGTGGCTCCCAACTGCAGGGCACTTCCCCTGTACTGTCTGGAGTAACTTGTGTTGGTGGGCGGGCCACAGTCAGACCCGATGTCTGCCCCCAGCCCACCGCTGGGGCCACAGTCAGACTAGTGTGGACCTTGAGTTGTATGAGTGCTTTATATATTTTGTATATTAACCCCTAGCCAATATATGTTTTACATATATTTTCTCTTAGTCAGTAGGTTTTTTTTTTTTTACTTTTGTTGTTGTTTCTGTCACTGTGCAGAAGCTTTTAGTTTGAAATAGTCCAACATGTTAATTTTTGCTTTTGCTCTTTGTGCTCTTGATGTCAGATCTAAAAAATTATTGCTAAGGCCAATATCGAGATATGTTTTCTTGCTTTATGTTTCAGGTTCATCTTGTTTTTCCTTGTCTCATGTCCTAATTCATTTTAATGGAAAATAGTGTTTGGAAATCAAGATCTGAGGATGGGTTGATTCATTGCTACTGGGGTATCATTGCTTCTAAGCCCACTCAGCTGGAAGATCAAACAAATATAAATGTATAGTAATGTGTGCACATACACTCAGACATCTATATCTACCTGTATCTATCTATCCTCTATCACTCTATCCATCTATCATCTATCTATACTGAAATCAACATGACTTCGTATAGCTACTCTAATCCAACACCATGAGATTCATTCTAGTCTTCCCCCTCTTTTGTAAATTTGTGCTCTGACAGTGAAAAAACTAGTTCCCATTATCCATAATTTATATAGTTATTTGTTCAATCTTGGATATATATAAAGTAATTTCAGAGTTGGTAACCATTACTCCTATGCGGAAAAAATTAGAAACTAGGATATAGGTTTGTACACAATTTTGTTGAGAGCTATATTTACATTTTACATTTTAAAATGTAAGACCATTTTTACTTTGCTGGTCATATAAAAACAGGTGGTGGCCAGATTTTGCTCACAAGTTGGTTTGATAGCCCATATAATAGTTACAGAATTTATGTATAATTTTTGTTAGCTATCCAAAACATAATTTTCCATACTACTTCTGACCAGCTTTTGACCCCACCCTTTCAATGAGATTATATCATACATTTCTATCAGTTTATTTTTAAGTTCCCCAATTAGATTCTCTAGTTCGTACTTCCAGCATAATCAACATCATAAAATTGATCTATTTTGTTTCATTAATTATTTTATAACTCCTTTAAATATGTAAAATATATAATTTACAAATCAAAAATATAAATATGTAAAATATATAATTTACAAATTTACAAAACATAAAAAGTATTTGTTTCTCACTACTAAGGTTGCAATAAAAGGATTTTCTCAGTGTAAATGCCATTATAGTGGTATAAATAATCATTTAAGGGAAAAAAAATTCCATGCCTCATTTATTCCTCATGTCTAGATTTTAAAAAGCAGAAGGAATTATTTTGAGATTCTGAGACTTTGTCATTTTTTTTTTTGCTGGTGTCGTTTTTTTTTTCCCCCAAGATATAATTGACCTATAACATTGCATAAGTTTAAGGTGTTCAGCATGTTGGTTACCAGGGGCTGGGGGTGGGGACACTCAATTGATATCTAAGGGTACCAATTTGTAACTAGTAGAGAAATTGCCATTTTACATTGTTGTAGGCAGAATTCTAAGATGTCCCTGGAGATTTTCCGATCCTGGTATCTACTTCATGTATAATCTTCAGAAAAGTGACTATAGTAGATTTTATTACCATGGTTGTATTATATGTCCCAGTTGACCTTAAGTTAGAAAGATTATATGGGGAGGTCTGACTTAATTTCATGAGCTCTTTAAAAGCTGAAAGTTTTCTGTAGCTGGCTACAGAAAAAGGCAGTGATTTGAAGTACAAGATAGATCTGATGCACCCTTGGTGGCTTGATGGCGAAATTGCTACATAGTAAGGTAAAGGAGACTTCAGTTGTAAGGAAGTGAATTCTGCCAAAAACAGAAACAAGCTTGGAAGTGGATTTTTCCACATGAGAACATTGATTTCAGACTTGTGATACATAGAGCAGAGAATCCCAGCATTCTATGTTGAAATTCTGACTAGTAGACCTCCAAGCTAAAAAAAAAAAAAAAAAAAAAATCTAATTTTTAGTTCCTCTGTTACTTATAGAATTTGTTATGCATAAATATAAAAATAATTGTGGCATTATATGTGGCATAAAAATAGATACCCAAGGTACTTTTAATGCCTAAGGTAATTTCTTAACTATTCTGAAAATCTGAGTATATTATACAAATTAGAAATCTGTTGTTTTCTTTTTTAGAAAATTGATAAACCTCAAAATCTGATTCAATTTACTAAAGAATGTAGAACTAATCACGTTAGGTCAAAGAAGACAATGCAATTGGACTACTTTTAAAGTGCTCTATAACCAATGTAACATATCACATTGTTCTTAATGAGGATACATTTGTCATTATATATTCATTTTTCCCATTTTAATAATTTAACCACGCTGCTAAATTTTGGAGAACATGATTTAAAAGAATTCATAATCTCTCACTTTTAGAACTAATATATTGGCAAGTTTGTTATTTTTCTATAAAGTCATTGGCCCTCAATCGTTAAGATCATTCATGCTGTAGCTGAAAGCCAATGAACTGTAAAGTGTTTTGAGATAAAAATAAATATCTGAGAACCTATTTTACAATGAAAATAATCTGCAGTGATCTTTTTTGCCCATCTTAAATCTGAAGTCATAAGAAGTACCAGCTTAAACTCATTTTTAAACTTTTAACTTGTGTGTCACAGTTTGATTCTCTGTTCCTTTTCAATAGAAGTAACTCTCCAACCTGAAGGAGGGGGAATTTTAGGACTGAGTGTAATGGAGAAATAAATTTTCTATCATAAAACAGTAACATGGTGATCCCATGCTTATTTTGTTGAGTATGTACATAATTACTAAGGACTTTCATGTTATTTAAGGAATTTTAAATGCTTACTACAGCCTTATAAGGTATCACGGTGGATCATATTTCTAGAGACAATAACAACGATACTTTCTCTTCCACAAGTCCTGTTACCCTATGATTTTGCTACTCCTCCATTCAGAGTTATGGTCTGTTTTCTTTCCTCTTGAATCTGGGCTGGGCCTATGATTACGTTTACCATAAAATGTGGCAGAAGTGATGTTCTAGGCGTCTGGAAGCTTCATATTTTATGTTCTGGGAGAAGTCAGCCACTACAGCACAATTTCTACTATCCTTGAGACCACCATGCTTTAAGGATGTAAAACTGTCCATGAAAAGGAACTGTGTGGAAATAAGGGATATGTATGACCAGTCTCCAGTTACATAAAGAGGCGATGATTATAAGAGTGAAAATGCCATTTGGGGCAGTCCAGGCTTCACAGAAACCACGCGGGGTGGCCACTCTTGTGGAGGTGAACCATTTTCTGCAGCCTCTGCTCCAGTCAAAGAATTGTGAACAAATGACTTATGGATGTGGTTTTGAGCTGCTATCTTTTGGCACATAGGAGCAGCAGTGACTGTAAGCTCTGATTTATTCCATTTTTCTCTGGATGAATTCTCTATGCTCTTATTTAACAAAACTTTCCACCTGTGACTATGAGCCATATCCCCCAACAAATGATAGACCATTTTTTCTCTCCACTTTCTCCACTTTCGTCATCAATATTTTCCCTTTCTAGTAGATAATTCTTAGCATATAAATATACCTCATTTCTCCCATTACCTATACCTGTGTCCTTGGATATATTAAGACTCACACACTTACATCACTAGACCAGATCTCTTGTTTGAACATCCATCTTTCTGCTTGCCATATATGCTTCAGCATTCAGTAGATATCTAAAACTTAAAATGTCCAGAGGCCCCTGGATAGCTCATTTGGTTAAGCCTCTGACTCTTGATTTTGGCTGAGGTTGTGATGCCAGCATCATGGGATTGAGCACTCCCTCCCCACCCATGTCACATTCTGCACTGAGTGTGGATCCTGCTTGAGACACTCTCTCTCTCTCTCTCTCTCTGTCTGTCTCTGTCTCTGTCTCTCCAGCTCCCTCTCCCTCTTCCTCTTCCTCTCTCCCCTACTTTGTCTCTAAAATAATAATAATAATAATAATAATAATAATAATAATAATAATAAATAAAACTTAGCATGTCCAAACATAAACACCTTTCTCCTGAAATTGCTCAATTTTTCCGTTCATTCTCTTTTGCCAAAACTTTTTTTATCCTTTACTTCTTTCTTCTCCTTTATACTCAGCCAGTAAAGCCTATTATTTCTACTTCTTACCACCTTCACACTTACCCAAGCCACTCTTCTCTAGACTGAAACAGTTTATCTCCTAACTAGTCTGTTTCCCTATGTGGATCCCTAACATCTACTCTATATCTAGCACTTAGAATGAACCTATACAAAAAAATAAGTCAGTTCATATTTCTTTCTGTTTAAAACACTAACATTTTCCCCTTTTCCCTTAGAAATAAAACCAAAGAACTTATAATGGCTTCTAAGGCTTTACATGTTCTGTCCCCACATTACTTCTGTGACAAATCTTACAATTTCCTCCCTAGCTTACTCTGCTGTAGCTACACTGCCTCCCTGCTGGTCCTCCATAAGCTTTACACACTCATCTTAGAAACTTTGAATTTAGTGTTTCCTTGGTCTAGAATGATTTTTACCCTGGTTTTCCATAGAGGAAAACAATGTATGAGCAAACACATCTAACTTTCTTTCAAATGTTATCTCAGCGAGTCTTTCTATTATCTTCCTATTTAAGATTGACTCTCCCCCCCACAGCAACTTTCCTGTCTCCTCTACCTCATTCATTTTTCTGCACAACATACATCACGTGTGTGTGTGTGTGTGTGTGTGTGTGTGTGGCTTATTTATTTATTTTTTAAAGATTATTATTTTTTTATTTTTTTAATATTTATTTTTGAGAGAGAGAGAGAGAGGCAGAGCATGAGCAGGGGAGGGGCAGAGGGAGAGGGAGACACAGAATCTAAAGCAGGCTCCAGGCTCTGAGCTGTCAGCACAGAGCCCGACGCGGGGCTCGAACTCATAAGCCGTGAGATCATGACCTGAGCTGAAGCTGGACGCTTAACCGACTGAGCCACCCAGGCGCCCCTGGCTTATTTATTTTATAATCAACAGACTTCATTAATTAGAATGCATCTCCATGAAAGTAGGATTTCTTTTGGTTTGTTTGATCACTTCTGAATTCCTAGAATTAAAAATCATGCCTGATACAAAGAGGCGCACAGTAAGTATATAATGAACTAATGAGCCAATAGAATAAAACTGTCAGCATAAGGAAACTTCAGTGTATTTGATAAGAAACAAAAAGATCAAAATGTAGATGAAGCCACCTGAAATTTTAAAGATTTAAATCCTGTAGTTAGCCTTTTATTTTTCTGAAAAAATATACGCATTGGTTTTGAAGATCTGATTACTGGTCTAAATTTGTTGACTGAATGTATAAGATACAGGCTTTACTTAGGAAGCTGTTTTCTCACAGAAGTAATTTTTCCTAACATTTTTTCTGACAATATTGGAAATGATTCATGATACATCATATGTACGTTTGTTTTTTGTTTTGTGTGTGTGGAAGACATACCTTCATAGGCAACTAAACATAAAATCAGTATTTTTTAATATATGACCAGAAAATGCCTAAATCAAATTATTTTTATTTATTTTTAAAGGATTTATTTATTTTGAATGGGGGAGAGTGACAAAGGGGAAGGGTCAGAGAGAGAGAGAGAGAGAGAGAGACAGAGAGAATCCCAAGCAGGCTCCATGCTGTCCGCACAGAGTCCAATGTGGGGCTCCATCCCAGGAACTGTGAGACCATGACCTGAGCCAAAATCAAGAGTGGGATGCTTAACTGACTGAGCCACCCAAGTGCTCCTCAAATTGTTATTTTTTAAAAAAAATAATGTTTATTTATCTCTGAAGGAGAGGGAGGGGACAGAGAGAGAGAGAGGGAGACACAGAATCTGAAACAGGCTCCAGGCTCTGAGCTGTCAGCAGACAGCCCAATGCAGGGCTTGAACTCAAGAACCATGAGATCATGACCTGAGCTGAAGTCAGACACTTGGCCAACTGAACCACCCACATGTCCCTCAAATTGTTATTTTAAGATAATTTTTAACAGTCTTATAACACCTCAAAACAAATTAATAGGGTTTTCATGGTAATTTTCCCATGACTTTTACAAAAGGATTTCAGTGATTTCAAGTTAGATAATGATTAAAGAAGAAAAAATCCTTCCTTAATTAGCAGCCTTGACATGTCAAGTAGCTTTTAGAGCATATGATCAACAATTTTCACTATTGTACATATTAGTATGTGTTACAAGATGCTATATTATAGACTAGTGTCTAAATTATAAACAAAAACAATAGCAATATTATCATTATTAGATGGTTTTAAAGAGTTATTCTTCATCAGTGATTTACACCCATAGGTTCTTGGTATTTTGCATACATTTTGTCTAACATTTTTAACCTTATTTATATGTATTACTAGTCCCATTTTATAGATGAGAAAAGTAGACACCAATTTTATGTAACTTGTCCAATATTATACATCTAATTAGTTACAGAATTAGGTCTGATTCTAAATCAAGTGTTTTGGGTACATCTTTACCATTTTGATCACATTTTCCAAATTACTAGTAATTCCTACTCCCCCCCACCCCTTTATCATCTTATCTTGCTATATTGTGTTAATGTCTATAAGCCTCCTGATCCCCCCCTTTTTTTTTGAGCAAGATTCAAAATAAATTAAGTAGCCCAAAAAAGTGCTTTAGTGAATTAATGGCAGTATTAGATAGCCATTTAGTACATTAACAAAGTTAATGTACTCTGAAGTTTTTTGAACTGGCTCCTAGTAATTGTTAAATCTTATAAGCTAGACTTCTAAAGAGATATGAATTCAAATTCAGTTGTCTTTCTGCATGTTTATATTTTTACAGTCTCCACCCCTCATCCCACTATTGTGATCAGATAGAATTTTTTTTTTAATTTCAGCCGTTGTGTTTCTCAGTTCTTGAATTTTTATATATATTTTTTGCTGTCTCTGTTCTCTCTAAGATTCCCATCTATTTATTCATTGTGACCATATTTTATCTTACTTAATTTAAACTACTTGTCACTGCTACTTTCAAAACTTTTCCTGCTAGTTATCTTATCCAATTTTCTCCTCCTTCACAGTGTCTAAAATCCATTATCTCTTGCTTGAATTACTATACTAGCCTCCTAATTATTCTTCTTGATTCCATTTTCACTCATGAACAATTTATTCTTCGCAAAATAGCCAGAGTATTATTTTAAATAAAACAATAACACGTGCTGTCTTGCTTAAAGCCCTTCAATGGGATTCCATTGCATTTAACAAAATTAAACTCATTATTTGGTCTATAAGACCATACCTGTTCTATTACAAGGCTACCTTTTGGTCCACATCACCTGCAAATCTTGCAAGTCTTTTTTCTTTTTCTTTTCTTGTTTAGCGAGAAACCAGTGGCCTCCGTCAGAACTGGATTTCTTTCTCCTTCTAGAACTCACAAGGCATGTTCCAGGTTTTGGGTTATTACGCTAGCTAAAACTTTCTGCCAGAATAACACTTTAGCCATTATCATTACGTGGTTCATTCTTTCTTGACTAAGTTATTAGTGAAAATATCATGCTCTCCAAAGCACTTCTTACTGCCTCATACTTCCTCATGTATTAGTCTATTTGTTTATGGTTCCCACCACTAGAACACAAGCACCAAGGGAGCAGTGGATATCCTTTTATTCACACTGTTGTATCTGCAAAGGATGTAAGAGTACTTAACATGTTGCAGGCACATAGTAAATAATTCCTGAATAAGACGATGGATGAGGGACTACCTCAATTAGTATAGAAAATCCTAGATATCTGTTTATAGGAAGAGACACTTCTAGCATTTCAAATTAGAAAAATTTGCCCAACTTTTCTTGTAAATGCCTAATGAACTGGAAAAGAGTTCTCCTGACAAGAATAACATAATAATTGGAAGATCACATTATGTGGGAAGAGAAAAGTTTGGCTTGGAAACCCCAGGTACAACACTATGTGCGTGAGGTAATGTTTCTTAATAAAGCTTGTGTTAAGACTGGAAGCCTCTCTCTAGTTGGTGCTCTAACAGTCTTCTTCTGAAAACAATTTCTGGGTATGAGGTTATAAAGCAAAAATAGACATAAACCTTAGGCTGAAGGGTGGGATTATCTGCTGTCTAACCAGGGACCTCAACTGTTACTGGACAGAGAACCATTCTGAGCTCAGGTTTGGCAGCTTACTGCTCAAAAATTAATACTCAAGAGACAAATGATCGTGGGGAAAGGAAAAGTTGCTTTATTCAGGAAGCCAGCAACCTGGGAAGATGGTGGACTGACATCTAAAGACAGTCTTCCCAGTCCAGGCAAAGCCAGAGGGTTTTCAAGGGGAAGGCCTGGGAAATGGTGGAGGCTGAATTCAGGAGGAGCTGGTGCTCAGGTGGTTAATGATACGCTGACAAGACTCTGAACAGACCTACTGGCATTATTGGCAGCTATTTTCAAATGTGGTCAGGCCTTATCTTCTAGGAAACTCTGGTCATCTGTTCCTCAAGGCCAGATGTCTGTAAAATCTCAAGGAAAGTGGGTTAGTTCTGCTACAAACCAAGGGACTTAGGTCAGCAAGCAAGGGTGCATAAGCTTAAAGAAAGTTAACCCTTAGGACTGGTTGGAATGCTGCTACACATTCAGCCAGGGAATACTTGCTCCCCTGGACAAGCATCTACTGCACTGTATGTGATCAATGCCCATTAGCAACTCCTGGTGACAGTGACCAAACACTGAGATTGACTGTGGAATTGTCACTCTGCTTGATATTTGAAAACATTACTGAATATTTTGAATTGAATAAGCCATGTTCGGGGTTGTTAAATGATTGCAGGTAAGGGTAGTCTCAAGAGAAAAATAATGGATTTCTTCCTAGTAAGATCAGAAGGAGGTCAATGTGATTAAGTGGAATAATATGGCTCTATTTGTATCCTAAACTACAAAGTTGGGTTAGGTAAAACATTCTTCAAGTGTGTTTTCATGTGTTGGCTATCCATATAGTCACTATCATGAGGACAACTTTCTGTAGGCCAGCAAGCATAATATGCAAGCTTTCTGATTACTGACATGACCGACACATGTGATATTCTTCTACGATGTGTATTTTTTCCTTTTTTACTCTGATTTATCAGATTCTCTCTCAATACACTCATAATTTGGGGATTGTTTCACAATTTAGCAAATATTTATTTCCAGCCAACTATTCTTAATGCCATCATCTCACGTGTTTGAAATTAGTTGTATGTATCCCTGCCCCCATTTATTTATTTACTTTATTTATTTTTTAATGTTTTTATTTATTTTTGAGACAGAGAGACAGAGCATGAGCAGGGGAGGGGCAGAGGGAGGGAGACACAGAATCAGAAGCATGCTCCAGGCTCTGAGCTATCAGCACAGAGCCCGACACGGGGCTGGAACTCACAGACTGTGAGATCATGACCTGGGCTGCAGTCGAATGCTTAACCTACTGAACCACCCAGGCGCCCCTCCCTGCCCCCATTTAAACCCATTTAGTTTTGGTTTAAACCCAAGACTAAATCTTTGTTTAAGATCCATTGAATCATAACCTATAAAGCTTTAATATTATAACATTTATAATTGTAAGCATTAATAATGATCAATACACATGTTTTATTTATGTATCCTCATAGTTGACTGTAACACAATTAACAATTATATTCTCAGATATGACAAAATAAAATTTACAGTCAAAGCTACAAGAAAGCAGAACATAGCTTTTAGCTAATATCTCAGAAGTTTGTTTTCTTATATGTTACAGTGATGGAGAAAGTATGGACTTTTTTCTTTTGAATACAAAGCACATGTATTGATCACAGGAAATTATAGATAGGTATAAGATGAAAATAAGGTAAGTTTATTGAAGCATTGAAAGTTGTAATATAGTGTTCTTATGAACATTTTATATGCAAAAATAAATTATTATTAACTCAGTTTTGCTGTGAGACTGAACCAGTGGTTTATTCAGCATAAAATACCGTCCCAGAACTTAGTGACCTAAAATAACAATCATTTGTTATTATTCTCATGCCTAAGGGTTAGTCATGGCTCCTCTAATCTAGATTTGGCTCAGTTAATTTTGATTTAACTAATCTATGCATCCGAATGTGATGTAGTTTCAATTATAGGCTAGGCTTTGGAGGAAAAGCTTAGTTTGGGTAGCTGTATTCTAGGTATCTCATTCCTCCTGAGATCTGTAGGCTAGTTAGTTCTACAAGGTCTTTTTAAGAGAGCTTGTGTTATATAACTAACATCTCATTGACACAAACAAGCCACATGTTGCTGCCAAGGGGCAAAGAATTATGCTTTTCCCCCATAGGAGGTTACCACAAAGTTTCATGGTAAAGAGAATGGATTTAGAGAAAAATTGGGATCATTAATGCAATCTACCAGAGGGGGGAAAAGTAATAATGTACTTTGTACTATGTGATATGAAGAGAAAAATACCAATGAAGACATTTTGCAGTTTCAAAAGAAATTGAAGAAAAATATTGAAGTGAGATACAAATAAAAAACAAAAACAAAGATATATTGGTCTTCAGCTAGACACCAATAAATGCTGTCGAACGTGAAACATAGACAAACTATTATTATTGTTATTATTGTCAACAGTGTTATATAACACACCTGTAGGGAACAATTTTTCCTTCCTTCTTTATAAATGTAATTTTATTGGATGCACAATATTCTGAGAAAAGGATATCTCATAATATATATTTTATTTTTTTGGATGGTTATGTTCATACTTTTTTGCAGTCTTTTAAATTTTGTTTTGCTATGATAACTAACCATTGTAATGAATGTCCTCATTTATGCATCTTTGCACACAACTCTCTTATTTTCTTAGGATCCAGTCTTAGAATTGGAATCACCCAGTGAACAGGTATATTGATGTGATATAAGTCTCCAAATATTATTGAGCTTGAAATACAGACAAGTGTTGCAAGATGGGAGAAATGAGCATAGTAAATGGAAAGCATCACTTCTTAGTGAAAATATGGATTAGAGTTGGGGAATAAGTAAACTTAAAAATGTCACATGTACTAAATTATAGACACTAAGCAGAAAATTTAAAACTGTGGTAGGCAAACACCTAACAGGTTTGTTTAGCAAAGTCAAAGAAATACGAGCTGGAAGACAACTTGAAAATTGTTGCAGTGGAAACAGGCATTAGGGGGCAATGAAGATAGGGAAAAAAGTTAAATAAACAATTAAAAATTTTAAAAACTCAATAGTATTTATGACTTTCAAAATACAGTAATTTATTCCAAAAGAATTTAAATACCTTAGAAGTGCAAAATGTTGCTTGTAAAATTTAAGTTGTCCTTAGGTTTTGCCCATGGCAGCTGGGGATTAATACTAGGCTTAGAATGAAAGACATAAAAGGAAGTTACCTTGTCCCTGTCAAAGTGATGTTGACTAGAATAATAATACTTTACATTCCTTGACATTGTTGGATCTTCTTAAAACAATTTATTTTCTTATTTGTTCCATATGACAATGCTATGGGGTGATGCAATTTATGTCCATATTATAAATTTAAAAAGTCTATTTGGGTCAAGTCAATAAGCATGTTACGTCAACAATCAGCGAGTATTTATCGAGTACCTATTGAGGCACTGTGCTAGATTAATTCACCTATCATCTAACCATCTAATGAGGAAGAATGGCATTAAACAAATAATATCAGGTAAACAATGAAGTAATACTCCACAGTCTGAGCACGTGAAAAGGATCCTGGGATATTATGTAGAGCACCAGAAATCTGATTTTCTTGCCTTATACTCCACTGCAACTTGCAGAGTGCAACAGACTGTATCTCAAACTTCTTTTTTAAACCAAAATATTCTAAAATGGCACAACACTAGGAAATAGTATCAAAAGAGATTCTTGAGAATGTAGAATCCACTTTTATTTTGAATGTTTTTCAAATTCTTTGTTGTGTTCTAGTGTTAATAAAAATATAAATGTTTTAATTTCATTTTTAAAAAGGGAAAATTTAACACTAATTGGTTCCAGTTAATGCTAATTAATTAGTATCCAATTTAAATCCTAATTTAATACAGATTTAATCCTCAGATAATTTTTATGATACTATCACATCATGCTTTTCATTGTAAGGGAAAAATAAAGAGACTAAAGAGAACTGACTCAATACTTGTTTTACCATTTCATAGATTTGTTTTCTGCACTTGGTGAAAAACACTTCAAAATAAATATTCACATAAATATAAATTAATGTAAATGAGGTCAGTTTTCTTTAAATTTATGAATTATGAGAGACAAATAATTGGATATCTCCAGAATGATGGAAAAAAATGAAGGTTTGATTTAACATTTTAAAACATAATGGTGAACATTCCAATAAGTACATTTTCTTGTTAGGAGTGTAAGTCAATTTATCATATTACTTATCTGCATCCTTTGTCTCTAAATAATCCTTTTTTTGTTGTTGAAACATAATTGATTTCCAAAATCCTATTAGCTTCAGATGTACATCACAGTGATTTGATATTTTTATACATTATCAAATGATCCCCACATGAAGTGTTATTACCTTCTGTCACCAAAATTATCACAATATTTACTATAGTCTCTATATTGTACATTACACCCCTGTGACTTATTTATTTTATAACTGGAAGTTTATAGCTCTTAATCCCCTTTACATAATTTGCCTACTTTTCCCAAGCCCCTCCCCTCTGGTTCTTTGTATATATGAGTCTGTTTCTGTTTTGTTTGTTCTTTCTCTTTTTTTCTGGATTCCATGTGTTAGTAAACTCATACGGTATTTGTCTTTCTCTAACTTACCTCACTTAGCATAATACCCTCCATATCCATCCATGTTATTGCAAATGGCAATATTTCATTTCTTTTATGGTTGACTATATATACACATTTACACACACACCACTTCTTTACCCACTTGCCTAACAGTGGACATTTAGGTTGCTTCCATATCTTGGCTAATGTCAGTAATGCTGCAGTGAACATAGGGGTGTATCTGGGTCTTCAAATTGGTGTTTTTATTTTCTTTGGATAAATACCCACAAGTGGAATTGCTGGATCATATGGTTTGTTCTATTTTTAATTTTTTAAGTAACCTCCATCCTATTTTCACAGTGGCTGCACCAATTTATATTCCCACCAATAGTTTACAAATGTTCCCTTTTCTCTACATTCTCACCAACACTTGATATTTTTTTCTTTTTGATAACAGCCAATTTGACATTCGTGAGGTGATATCTCGTTGTGATTTTGATTTGAGTATCCCTGATGATTAGTAATGTTGAGCATATTCTTGTGTGCCTATTGGTCATGTGTAAGTCTTCTTTGAAAAAGATGTCTATTCAGGTCCCCTGACCATTTTAAAATCCAGATGTTTGCTTTTTGATATTAAGTTATATAAGTTCTTTATATATTTTGGACATTAACTCTTATTGGATGTATTACTTGAAAATATCACTTCCCATTCAGTAGGTTAAGTTTTTATTGTGTTGGTGGTTTCCTTTGCTGCACAAAACCTTTTTAGTTTGATGTAATTCCATCTGTTTATTTTAGCTGTTGTTACCCTTGCCTGAGGAAAGTGGTCCAAAAAATTACTGGTAAGACTAGTGTCAGAGATTACTACCTATGTTTTCTTCTAGGAGTTTTATGGTTCTATGTTTAAGTTTCAGCTCTTAAACATTCAAAATTTTAATCATTTGCATGTATTTTTTGTGTATGGTATAAGGTTCTGGTCCAGTTTCATTCTTTTCCATGTCGCTGTCCAGTTTCCCAGCACCACTTATTGAAGAGACTTTTTCCCATTTTATATTCTTGCCTCTTTTGCTGTAGATAAATTGATCATATCCTAGGTTTATTTCTGGACTTTCTGTTCTATTGATAGGTGTGTGTGTGTGTGTGTGTGCACGTGCATGTGTGTATACTTGCATGTGCACCAGTGTCATAGTGTTTGGATTACTATAGCTTTGTGGTATAGTTTAAAACTTGAGATCAAGATACCTGCAACTTTGTTCTTCCTCAGGTTGCTTTGGTTATTTGGGGTCTTTTGTGGTCCCATACAAATTTTAGGATTCTTTGTTCTAGTTCTTTGAAAAATTCCATTGGTATTTTGATGGGAATTGCATTGAATCTGTAGTTTGCTTTGGGTGGTATGGACATTTTAATAATATTTGTTCTTCCAATCTATGAGCACAGAAATCCTTCAGTTTATTTGTGTCATCTTTAATTTCTTTCATCAGTATCTCATAGTTTCCAGAGTGTAGGTCTTTCACTTCCTTAGTTAAATTTATTCTTGGGTGTTTTATTCATTTTGATGCAATTGTAATTGTGATTGTTTTCTTAATTTCTATTTCTGGTAGCTCATTATTGGTATATAGAAATGTTTCAAATTTCTGTATGTTGTATCTGTAACTTTACTGAACTCATTGATAAGTTCTACACTTTTGATGGAAGTCTTGAGGGTTTTCTGTTGTGTTATGTTATCTGCAAATAGTGACAGTTTTATTTCTTCCTTTCCTACTTGGAAGACTTTTACTTTTTTCCTTTACCTGTTTAATTGTGCTGGCTAGGACTTCCAATACTATGTTAAATAAAAGTGGCCAGAATGGGCATCCTTGTCGTGTTCCCGATCTTAAAGGGAACACTTTCATTTATTCACCATTGAGTATGACGTGAGCTGTGGGTTTGTCACATATGACCTTTATTATGTTGTTATGTTCCTTCTATATATACACTTTATTTCAAGTTTTTATCATAATGGATGATGGATTTTGTCACATGCATTGTCTGCATTGATTGGCATTATGATTTTTATCATTTGTTAATATGGTATATTACATTCATTGATTTGCAGATGTTGAGTCATTCTTGCATCTCTGAAATAAATGTTACTGGATCATGGTGTATGATCTTTTTTAATATATTGTTGAATTTGTGTTGCTAACATATTGATGATAATTTTTACATCTCTATTCGTCAGGGATATAGAGTGTGTGTGTGTGCGTGTGTGTGTGTGTGTGTGTGTGTGTGTGTGTGTGTGTGTCTGGTTTTGGTGTTAGGGTAATGTTGGCCTCCTAAAAGGTTTTGAAGCATTCTTTCTGTTCATTTTTTAAAATAATTTGAGGAAGATAGGTACTAACTCTTTAAATTTTTGGTAGATTTTACCTGTAAAGCTTTCTGGTCCTGGACCTGTTTGGGGGAAGTTTTTAAATCATTGATTTAATTTTGTTACTTGTAATTAATTGGTCTATTCATATTTTCTGTTTCTTCACAATTCAGTTTTAGATAGTTGTGTATTTCTAAGAAGTTATCCCTTTCTTTTAGGTTGATCAATTTATTGAAATATAATTTTATAGTATTTTCTTGCAATCCTTTGCATTTCTGTGATGTCATTTGTAACCTCTCCCCTTTAATTTCTAACTTTATATATTGACTCCTCTCTCGTTCTTGATGAGTCTGCCTAGAGTTTCATTAATCTTTTCAAAGGACCAGCTTTAAGTTTCATTGATCTTTTCTATTGTTTTATAAGTCCCTGTTTAATTTACTTTCACTCTGATCTTATTTTCTTCCTTCTACTAACTTTGTTCTTTATAGCACATTTAGCTCTAAAATTGGATTGTTTATTTGTGATTTTATTTCCTGAGGTAAGCCCTTATCACTATGAACTTCCCTCTTAAAACTGCTTTTGCAATGTCCCATAGACTTTGGAAAGTTGTCCTTCCATTTTCATTTATCTTAAACTGTTTTTTGATTTCCTCTGATTTCTTCATTTACCCACTGGTTGTTTAGTAGTATATTGTAGTTGTTTATCCTCCACATGTTTGTTTTTCTTATTCCAGTTTTTTTTTTTCTCTTATAGCTGACTTCTAGTTTCATACTGTTATGGTCAAAAAAGTTGTCTGATAATGGTTTCAGTCTTCTTAAATTTACTGAGGTTTGTTTTGGGCCTGATATGTAATCTATCCTAAAGAATGTTCCATGTGTACTTGAAAAGAATGTGTATTCTACAATTTGTGGGTGGAATGTTCTATATATATATCAGTTAATTTCATCTGGTCTAATGTGTTATTTAAGACCAATGTGTTTATTGGTTTTCTGTCTAGATCTATCCGTCGATGTAAGTGGGAAGTTAAAGTTCCCTATTATTATTGTATTACTTTAATTTCTCCCTTGATGTCTGTTAATATTTGCTTTATATATTTAGGTGCTTCTGTGTTAGTTGCATAAATATTTAAAAGTGGCATATCCTCTTGGATTGACAACTTTACATTATGTGGTACCGTTCTTTGTCTTTTGATACAGTCTGTTTTAAAGTCATTTTGTCTGATATAAATATTACTGTTCTATCTTTTGTTTCCTTTCCCATGGAATCTATTTTTTAAATCATTTTACTTGCTATCTGTATGTGTCTTTAGTTCTGAAGTGAGTTTTTTGTAGGCAGTATATAAATGGGTCTTGCTTTTTATCCATTCAAGCCACCTGAAGTCTTTTGACATTTACACTGACAATAATTATTGATAGGTATGTACTCATTGCCATGTTGTTGATTGTTTTCTTGTTGCTTTTGTAATTCTCTATTCCTTTCTTTTTCTCTTGATCATTTCCCTTGGAGTTTGATTACTTTCTTTACTGTTATTTTTGGGTTTCTTTCCCTTTAATTTTGGGAATCTGTTGTAGGTTTTTGGCTTGTGGTTACCGTTAAGTTCACACATGTCTATCTATACCTATATAACCATCTATTTGAAGCTGATAGTCATTTAAGTTCAAATATATTTTAAAGACATTATACTGTTCTCTCCCTTTCACCTTTATGTTTTTGACGTCATATTTTACATCTTTTTATTTTGTGCATCCCTTAGATAATAATTATAGTTGATTTTATTATTTTTGTCTTTAACATTTATACTATCTTTAAATAATTGATTCATTGTTTTCCTATGTGTTTGTCTTACCAATGAGATTGTTTTGTTTTACAGATTATATTTAGTCATAATTTTTTCTTACCAATGAAGACCCTTTAATATTTCTTATAAACCCAGCTTAGTGGTGATGAACTCATTTAGCTTTTGCTAGTCAGGGAACTCTTTACCTCCTTTTCACTTTTGAAAGTTGTCCTTGGTAGGTAGAGTATCCTTGGTGATAATTTTTCTTCTTTTAGCACTTTAAATATATCCTGCCACTCCTTTCTGATCTGTAAAATTTCTACTGAAAAATCAGCTTAATAGCCTTATGGAGTTTTGGGGTGTGTGACTATTTGCTTGTTTTTTCTTATACTGCTTTTAAGACTTTCTATCTTTAACTTTTGCCATTTTAATTATAATATATTTTGGTGTGGATCTCTTTGAATTCATATTGATCAGGAATCTCATGTTTCCTAAATCTGGATGTTTGTTTCCTTCCCCAGGTGAGGGGAATTTTCAGCCATTATTTCTTCAAGTAAATTTGCTACCCTTTTCTCTCTTCTCCTACTGGATCCATATAATGTAAATGTCAGTATATTTAGGTTATCCTAAAGACCCTAAACTAACTAACTTTCTTTCTTTTCTTTTCTTTTCTTTTCTTTTCTTTTCTTTCTTTCTTTCTTTCTTTCTTTCTTTCTTTCTTTCTTTCTTTCTTTCTCCTTCCTTGCTTGTTTCCTTCCTTCCTTCCTTCCTTCCTTCCTTCCTTCCTTCCTTCCTTCTTGCTGTTATGATTGGGTAATTTCCACTATTCTTCTGGATAACTGATCCATTCTTCTGTGTCTTTTAATCTGCTACTGAATATCTTCTAGTGTATTTTTCATTTGTTACTGAATTTTTCAGTTCTGATTGGTTCTTTACTATGCTTTTTTTTTTTTTTTAACTCTTGGCTAAAGTTTTCACTCTCTTCCTCCATACTTCTCCCAAGTTTGGTGAGCTCTTTATAACCATTGCTTTGCACTGTTTGTCAGGTCAAATACTTCTCTCTATTTCATTAGAGTATTGGTGGGTTAGTTATCTGGTTCTTTCATTTGAAACATATTCCTCTATTTCATTTTTTTTTTTTTGCTTTTTGTGTTTGTTTTTATAAATTAGGTGGAACATCTACCTCTCTGTCTTGAAAGAGTGGCCTTATGTAAGAGCATTCCCTGTGTAGAATGTATATGTCTTGCTGCTTTGGCAGGCTGGCTGGGTCAATAGCAGGTGTGAGCCAGGGTATCCATAGTAACAACACCTGAGGGTCATCTTGATGAGATGGCTGGAATTGGAGTACATATAGTCGTGGGGCGTCCAGGAATGTGCCACCTGGCAGAACAACTGGAGCTGGAGCAAGTGTGGGCTGGGGTTGGGGCAGGGATCCCAGGGTGTAAACACCTGGGCCATCTTGACAGAGTGGCTAAATTGGGCATAGGAAAGGGGGTGTCCTGGACTTCACTGTGCTAGTGGTGACTTGGAAATATGAATGGAAATGGAGTGGGCACAGGCTAGGAGGGACCCATGGTGTACCATGCTGGGGCTGTGTTGGCAGACTAGTTAGAATGGGTACAGGCTGTGAGGGGTGTTGGAAGTGTATCACCCTTGGATCACCTTGGCCAGACACCTGGGACTGGAAAGGACAGTCACCAAGTGGATCCTGAGGTATGCTGTGCCATAGTGGCCTTGGTGGGATGACTGTGTTGTGTTGAGGCCAGCATTTCCCAGTCCATGCCACACTGTATCCACCTTGGGTGGGGAAGCTGGAGGTGGTGTGGACCAGGGGTCTGGGATGGGTTGGGGCAATCCTAGCAGGCTGGCTAGAGTACAAGGACCTTGCTTCCACTCACACCATCAAGGTGGAGAGGGAAAATAAAAATTAGTGTTTGCCAGAACCTTCAATGATGGAGAGAATTCTATCAGTTCTCTACCAACTTGACAAATGCTCTAGGGTTAGTAAATGAATTTTTTTCACTTACAGTCTAATTTCTCTTAAAACCTTTCTCTTTTCACTTTGTCCCAGGGCAGGTGAATCTATATGCATGCTCCTCATCAGTATCCTTCCCTACTGCAAGTTGCTATGTTCTTGTTTTCATGCCCTCATCTTTCCTGCCTTTCTCCATCCAGTTCTATCATTTATTGTGCAGAAAGTGTATAATTAACCCTCCATTCCTTTTGAAATGGAATTACTCTATATGTAGGTGTAGATTTGGTGTATCTATGAGAGGAGGAGAGTTGAGGGGTTTCCTACATTGTCTTGTTGGACCACCTCTTCAATCCATCTTAAAAAGCAACACATTTTCTAAGAAGACTTGTTGCTGAATATGTACTTTAATTTACCATAAACATAAAGAACAAACATCATCATGGTAAATTTTATACAACTATTTTATTTATATTGCAGCAAAATGTTGTGAGAAGTAAACAGAACCAAATCATCCAAACAAAAATAGAAATATTTAACAAGTTTTTCTTTCCTCTCAATGATAAAAAAAAAATAGTTTATTTATAAAATGAATAATTATCAAGTATTTTTCAGGCACTTTGCTAAGCATCGGGAACTTACCAGGAACAAAATCTTTACCTCTGCTGTCCTAAAGCTATATTCCAATAGAACAGCCAGGTATTAAATATATACTCATACAAATAAGATATAATTAAAATTCTGTTGATAGTTCCATGAGTAAACATAGGAAACTATCAAATATTTTCAAACCTGACCCTGAATGGGTGAGAGTTAGGAAAGATTCCCTGGGAAAGTGACATTTCACTAAGGATTGAAAGAACAAGTAGGATTAACTCAGGTGAGTTATTTTTGAGGGAAAAGGAGGTAGCAGGCAGGTAGCATATGGATAGCATTTAAGGCATGAAATGTCATGTCCTGTAGAAGTATACTTTCTGAACTACTCTTCAACATTAAGCATAAGGGTCAATCAATTTACCTTATTGACATTTCTACCATTGATTGTAATGTGTGTGTTATCTCTGTGAAGACAAGTCACAACTGAACACTGATATGGGAAAAAATGTCTAGAAGTATTTCCAGTTAACACAGTATTTATCCATGAAGCAGAGTAAACTTTCAAGGTCACTTTCCTTTCCTGACTACTATATATAAATAATTGCCCCTTACGCTCAGTTTCTGAAACTTGTAAACTCTCTTTTTTGCTCATTTGCTCATTGTCATCCTTGTCAGGTACCACTATATATTATACTTCATTTTACTTCTGTCTTTTTCATCAGAATATAAACTCCATGATTGTAGAGATGCTATCAAGTTTGTTCCTGGTATAATCTTAGCACCTAAAACTGACCAGACCATAGTGCTTAATAAACTGTTGACTAACTGAATGAATGAATAAATGAATGCGTTTACCACTTCGGAATTCATGAAGAATAGAAAAGTAATGGCATGACATGATTTAAAAGTATAATGGAAAATGAGTCCTAAAATATTATCCCTGTTCAACTATTCTTTCTAAAATTTCTGAGGGATAATACACTTTAACTAATGTATTGAAAACAATTATTGGGATAAAAATGTAATATGTGGTAATTTTATACTAAGGTAGGAGGTATGAATAGGGGAGAAGGAACTGGTTTAAGTATCAGTTTGATTTTATAGTAGAGCTAGTTTGGAGACATAAAAAGTAGTATGATGACTAGAAAATCACAGCGCTATAATCTGAACAGAAAGCAGATGTTGTGTAATTGCAGCTGATTTAGCATGACAACAGTGGTGCCTTGTGTTTGTCCCTCAGCTGGACACAGCTGTTTTGCCTGCTGGACAGAACAGGCACGGGAATATTATTATTGCATATGAATTGCGTTCTTTATTAGAGAACATAGATGCGGATAAATTAGAGGCCTTAACAGAAGGGACCGTTTAACATAATTTATGTTTGACTCAAGCTTAGTATCCTATCCTTTCTGCTCACATTCACCCTCCACTCCTTCCCAGGTGGCATATTGAAGAACAAAAACAAAAATAAGTTCACATCCTAATGAAATTGTGTGAAGGATCAACACAAGTGATGAAATAAAATATAAACACATTTCAAAGTGAAGAATTACTATGATGGGATTTTTTTTTTTATTTAGGGAGATCTGGGGTTTGGATCTGTTGGTAGAAGAGAAATAATCTTTTTTTTTTCCAGCAATCGACTGGATATGACCAGAATTAGGAGTATCCCTAAACTAACATACTCTTTTGCATATACAATTTATAAAGAGGAGAAAGGAGTCTCTTAGGGAAAAAGTTTTGAGACTGTGACCCATCATTCTCTTTAAAGATCAAAGACACAAAACCATATTACATGGTGAGGGGTGGTCTGCGTATAGAAGAGAACCATGAAATCCATCACCAAGATCTTAATAATTAGAGAAAAGACCTAGGGCCAATACAACACATGATGGATCTAGAACCAATGCTGAATTAATGGATATAAAACCAATACTGAATTAGTCTCTTAGATGGCATGTATTCTTTTGAAAAAAAATCTTATTAAACTCTTAATTTTAGGTTAATTTTAAATTTATCAAAAAATTGCAAAGACATTAGAGACATTTCATGTGTTGTGCACAGTTTCCCCTATCACTAACATTGTACTATAATACATTTGTCAAATTAATGAACTAATCCTGACACATTGGCATTGGCTAAAGTCCCAACTTGATTTGCACTTATTAGTTTTTACCTAATGTCCTTTTACTGTTCTAGAATCTCATCCAGGATGCCATGTTATATCTTATTTACTTCTGTTTCCTTCATTACAGTATAAACTCCATGAGCGTAGGGATATTCTTGGGTTCGTTCCTGCTGTAATCTCAGCACCTAAAACTTACCAGACCATACTGCTCAATAAACTGTTGGCTGATTGAATGAATAAATAAATGTACTTATCACTTTTGGGGATGTATTTACCACCGGTATATTTTATAGAATGCTCTTCAATTTTTGTGTATCTGATGTTTTCCTCATGGTTAGACTATAGGTATGTATTTTTGGAATGAATACCTAAGAAGTAAAGTATGGTTTTCATCATATAAAGGGTATATATGCTATTAGCATGACTTGTCACTGATGCTTTTAACTCTGAACATCTGGCTGAGTTAGTGTTTGCCAAAATCTCTACCGTAAAGTTTCTTCCCCTCTTCTCTTCCATACTGTAATCATTAGAAAGAAACTATACATAGTCCACAATTAAGAGATGAGAGTAATGCTGTACCTCCTTGAGGGGTGAGTATATACATGGATAATTTGGCATCTTCAAGCTAGAAACTTGTCTGTTCTCCCTTATTTATTTATTTACTCAATCATGGATTTATATCAATCTGCAATCGTGGATATTTCTTTTATATTTTGAATTACTACCTAATACTACCTCATTTCTTTGATTTCCCAAATTGCTTCAGACTCAGTTATTGGGAGCTCTTCCAGGTGATTCTTGTGTTCATTTGACACAACTGGAAAATTTTTCTTTTTGAGTTCTTCCTTACAGTTCTAGAATCAGCAATTTTTCCAAAGGGTCCTGCTACCATGTATTGAAGAGTGATATTAGAAATCAAGATCTGGGCATTACTCTTCTAGGCCTTCTCAGAGAACACAGCTAGGAAATATCTGTGAGTATGATAACCCATGTGTACAGACAAATGTGTTGATCTATCTACTACCTTAATCTAACCCTTAGTTCTCATTGATAGCTTCAACTCTCATCTAGTACCGCATGTTCATTCTAATTTTCCCCTTTGTGTATATATAATTCCCCACTCTAAAAGGGAGACACTTTTGTTTCCCCCATCTTTCACTTACTTGTTTATTCCCAATATATTGGTACTGCAGTTTCAAACTTTTTCACCTGTACTCCCATGGGAAATAACCTTATAAACTAGAATATAGAATGTATGTACATTTCCTTTACTCTGTGTGTAGTCTCACAGTTTCTATTTATTACCAGACTCACTTAGGTCATTAATATATATATATATATTATATATATATATATAATATATACACACACACACACACACATATCCAATTTGTTATATAATTACAATATTTGTCATAGTCTTCATTCCATTCTGGAATTCTCCAATTGCCTCATTTGTTGTTTTTTTAACTTGCATACATTGAGTTTAATTATTTGTACTTTGAGGTCTATGGATTTTGGAAAATGCATACTGTTGTGTATCCACTAGTATAGTAGCATACATAGCAGTTTCATTACTGTAAAATGTTCCCTGTGCTTCACCTGTTCAATCCTAGCCCTGAACTCCCACACCCCTCAAAACTACTGATGTTTTCTACAGTCTCTATAGTTAGATCTTTTCCAGAGCACCATAAAAATGGAATTTTTACATCACCTTTTCAAACTGGCTTCTTTCACTTAGAAACATGTATTTAAGATACACCCATTGCTTGATAACTCATTTCTTTTTATTGATAAATAGTATTCCACTGTATGGATCTGTCACAGTTTTTTGTTGTTTTTAATCATTCATCTATTAAAGAACCTTCTTGGATGCTTCCAGTGAGTGGTGATTATGAATAAATCTGTTATAACCTTCTCATACAAGTTTTCATGTAGACATAAATTTTTAAGTCAGTTGGGTAAATATTTGTCTTTAGTTTCTTTCTTGTAATATGACCTTGGAACCAGAGTAATACTTGCAACATAAAAAGACTTGGAAAGTCATTTTCTTTTTTCCAGTTTCTGAAAGCAATTGTATAGACTTGGTATTATGCCTTACTTAAATTCTTGGTAGAAATCACAAATGAAACCACCTTGTCTGATGTTTTCTTTTCTGCAATATTTATGTCTATTAATTTAATACATGTAGAGCTATTCAGGTTATCTATTTCTCCTTAAGTGAATTTTAATACATTGTACTTTTAAGTAATTCCTTCATTTCATGAAAATGTTCATAGTTGTAGAGAAAAGTTGTTCATAATACCCCCTTAATACCTTCTTAATGTTCATAAGATGAGTACTGTTACCCCCTGTATTATTCCTGAGCCTGGCTAGAGGTTTATCAGTTTTATTTGTCTATTTTTTAATTTTTTTTTTTTACTTTTGCCTACCATTGTAAGTTTAATTTTACACTTTTTATATAGTCCTAATATGTAAGTTTAGGTCATTGATTTTTATATCTTCTTTTCTAACATACACATTTAATTATGACTATATATAAGCACTGCTCTCAGTGGATCACAAATATTTTGACACATTGTATTATTTTTATCTAATTCAGAATATTTTAAATCACCAGGGCACCTGGGGAGCTCAGTCAGTTAAGTGTTTGACTTTGGCTTAGGTCATGATCTCACTGTCCAGGAATTTGAACCTGGCATCAGGCTCTGCAGTGATAGCTCAGAGCCTGGATCCTGCTTCGGATTCTATGTATCCCTCTTTCTCTCTGCCCCTCCCCCACTCATGCTCTGTTTCTCTCTGGCTCTCAAAAATAATAAGCATTAAAAAAATTTAAAAATATCTTAAATCATCTTTAATTTCTGTTTTTGACCTATGGATTATTTTGGGAGTTTTATGATTTGTTTGTTTGTTTGTTTCAGCTTTTATTTATTTATTTATTTATTTTCAATATATGAAATTTATTGTCAAATTGGTTTCCATACAACACCCAGTGCTCATCCCAAAAGGTGCCCTCCTCAATAACCATCACCCACCCTCTCCTCCCTCCCACCCCCCATCAACCCTCAGTTTGTTCTTAGTTTTTAAGAGTCTCTTATGCTTTGGGTCTCTCCCACTCTAACCTCTTTTTTTTTTTTTTTCCTTCCCCTCCCCCATGGGTTTCTGTTAAGTTTCTCAGGATCCACATAGGAGTGAAAACATATGGTATCTGTATTTCTCTGTATGACTTATTTCACTTAGCATCACACTCGCCAGTTCCATCCACGTTGCTACAAAGGGCCATATTTCGTTCTTTCTCATTGCCATGTAGTATTCCATTGTGTATATAAACCACAATTTCTCTACCCATTCATCATTTGATGGACATTTAGGCTCTTTCATTATTTGGCTATTGTGAGAGTGCTGCTATAAACATTGGGGTACAAGTGCCCCTATGCATCAGTACTCCTGTATCCTTTGGGTAAATTCCTAGCAGTGCTATTGCTGGGTCATAGGGTAGATCTATTTTTAATTTTCTGAGGAACCTCCACACTGTTTTCCAGAGTGACTGCACCAGTTTGCATTCCCACCAACAGTGCAAGAGGGTTCCCGTTTCTCCACATCCTCTTCAGCATCTATAGTCTCCTGATTTGTTCATTTTGGCCACTCTGACTGGTGTGAGGTGATATCTGAGTGTGGTTTTGATTTGTATTTCCCTGATAAGGAGCGACGCTGAACATCTTTTCATGTGCCTGTTGGCCATCCGGATGTCTTCTTTAGAGAAGTGTCTATTCATGGTTTCTGCCCATTTCTTCACTGGGTTATTTGTTTCTCGGGTGTGGAGTTTGGTGAGCTCTTTATAGATTTTGGAGACTAGCCCTTTGTCCAATATGTCATTTGCAAATATCTTTTCCCATTCCGTTGGTTGCCTTTTAGTTTTGTTGGTTGTTTCCTTTGAGTTTCAGCTTTTATTCTAGTTCTAGTTAGTTCTAGTTAGTTCTAGTTAGTTTATATATAGTAAGTTCTAGTTAGTTAATATATAGTGTAATATTGGTTTCAGGAGTACAATTTAGTGATTCATCACTTACATATAACACCCAGTGCTCATCACAATAAGTGCTCTCCTTAATGCTCATCACCCATGTAGCCCATCCCCACCTATTTCCCCTCCAATAACACTTTGTTCTCTATAGTTAAGAATCTCTTATGGTTTGCCTCCCTCCCTCTCTTTTTGTTTTTCCTCCTTCCCCTATGTACATCTGTTTTGTTTCTGGATTATTTCGTAGTGTGTTGTTTACTTTCCAAAATTTTAGGAAATTTCTAACTATTTTTGTTCTTTATTTATACCTGAACTCTGTTGTGGTCTGGTAACATATTTTGTATGATTTCTCTTTTACATTTGTTAAAGTTTGATTAATGGCACTGGATATGGTCTATTTGGTTAATGTTCCATATGAGCTTTAGAAGAATGTGTGTTCTACTGTTGTTGGATAGAGTATTCTATTAAATGTCAACTAGGTAAAGTTGATTGATAATACTGTTCAGATTATCTTTATTTTTATCCTTAACCTACCTGATCAATCAATTACTGACAGGATGTTAAAGATTAATTGTAATAGTGGATTTGTCTAACTCTCCTTTCTCTTGTATCAGTTATGTCTTGTGTATTTTGCACTGTGTTGTTTTAGGTTCTTTGATAATTGAACTTTAAAAAAATTCTGTAATATCTCTCTTTATCCTTGATAACATTTCTTGTTCTGAATAAAATCTCCTTTGTCTATAATTGATATAGCTATTCTAGCTCTTTTTACTATCCCTTTACTTTACACAACTTGAGTCTTTATACTTTACTGTTGAAGGATAATTTCACTGGATATGCATTTTCAGTTAGCAGGGTTTTTTTTTCTTCTTCTTTTTTTCCCAGCATGTGAAGTCTTCACTCAACTCCCTTCTTGAATGTATTGTTTCTGACAAGAATGATCGTATGATTTATATACTTATTCTTCTATTGGTAAGATAACCCCTCCACTGGCTTCCTTTAAGATATTCAATTTGTTTTTTGTTTACTGCAGTTTATACATGATTCACCTGTGTATGTATGTATGTGTGTATTGACTTTATATTTGATGTGCTTATATTGATACATTTAAATTAAATTTTACCACTTCTGTGTTTCTTACACTTTGCTTTCTTTCTTATCTTTTCATCCTTTTTTTGCCATTACTTTCATTTTTTTCTCTGAATTTCAGTTTTAGAAGTTTTTACTAACCAATCTTCAAGTTCACTGATTTTTTTCTTTAGCTATGTTGAGTCTACTGAGCCTGTCAAATACCTTTCCTGATTTCAGTTACCATGATTTTTCATGTTTAGCTTTTAATTTTGAATCTTTCTTACACTTTTCATCTCTCTGCTGAAATTATCCATTTTATATTGCATATATTATACTTTTTCCATTACAGTCCTTACCATAGTCTTTACTGCATGATTGTTTCACATTCCTTGTGGTAATTCCAACACCTGTGTCATACCTGAATCTGGTTCTGATGCTTGCTTTATGTCTTTGGATTTGTGTGTGTGTGTGTGTGTGTGCGTGCGTGTGTGTGCATGCACTCATATCTGTGTGTTCTTGAAAGTCAGAAAGGGTGTATTGGGAAATAGATACTGAAGTAAACAGGCCTCAAATGGGCTGATTTATATCAATCTGGATATTAACTGGACTGTTTAATGTTTGTTTTAATCATAGGTACAAGAGGCTTCAAATTGCGGTAGCATCTTTGTCTTTGTTCTCCATCTTGGCTTTCTTGTTTTCCTTTGTACTGTTGCTCAACGAAAGTCTGTCTTGCAGCTCTTTCAGCTGTAATCCATTGCTATAATGCTGGAGGCTTGTTGGTGTAGTGGTGGTGATTTCTGCAACCTTTTTCTTTTAGTGGTACTGTGACTTAGAGGTGTCATCTTTACGAGTATTTTTCTCCCTTCTCCAGAATAAATTTTATCTCCTCCTACCCACCAGCTCTCTTCCTGGCTGCACTATTCTCAATCTATTTCCTTGAAGATTTGTCCTCTATTGACTATTAGTTTTCCATAGGTAATACAAGATTAGAGCAGCCAGAGGTGGAGCAGAATTCCTTTTTCCAGCTAGGGAAAGGTTTCCTAGTTGTCCTCTGGTACATATCCTGCCAAAGAGATTAAGTCTTTGTTAGGAGAATCTGGGGTTTTGCTAGGGTAGGTCCAGGGCCAAGAGGGGATCTTTTCCAGATCCTTACCAGGAGAACCTCCCAGAGTTCCTGAAGGGAGAGTGTGGAGCTTATCCAATGACTGTGGCCTTTCTGGAAGTTTCTCACTCTCATGCTATTCTGCACTTGGCTTTCAGTAATTCACCATTAGCATTTAGCTGTTCCACCATTTCATAGCTGACAGTAACTTCTGCTCCTGGTAATCAGTTCTTAGAAGCTGTATATTTCTAGGTTCCTTAGTCTCTCCAAATTTCAAAGTGACAGTTTGTTCTTCACTATCAGTTCTTTGATGGTCCAAGAAAAGTTTTTGTTTTTATTTTTATTTTTATTATTATTTTTTTAGTTTGTTTTTGAGAGAGAGAGAAAAAGAGAGAGAGAGAGAGTCAGTCTGAAAGGGAAAAGGGCAAAGAGAGAGAGGGTGAAACAGATTCCTAAGCAAGCTCCATGCTGTCAGCATAAATCCCAATGCAGGGCTTGAACCCACGACTGGGAAATCATGACCTGAGCCAAAACCAACTGAGCCACCCAAGCGCCCCCAAGAAAAGTTTTTCTTTTTTTCAGTGCATAGCATTTTCTTGATGTAGAATAGGAGTGAGGAGTTCTGTGCTCTCTATATGTTGAAGCTAAAACTGAATTTCCTCATATATTCATTTTGGGGAAAATACATTTATGGATATGAGCTGACAGTATCTTTGTCACTGAAGAACTGTAACTTGTCATTACACTGGTTTTTATGAATCACTCGAGGAGGGTAGTATAACAAGGGGGATCAGTGAATAAAACAGTGGAAGCCTCAGGGATGACCATGATCTAGGCACTGACCCTAGTCAGCAGGATACAGCAATGCTATGAGTAGCTTAAAAATCAGAAGGCAGGGCTGTCTAGTCTCAGCAGTTCAGAAGGAAATACTGAAAACCTCAATGAGAAGTAGTGTATAGAAGCTAAATATTCAGGTTAATACTCATTAATACTCAACAACAGTTTTTTAAAAATTGAAAAATGTGCAAGTTTAAATCTCTTCATTTTTGAAAAATTTCCCTTAAAAATATACCATTTATAGGCACGTCAGTACAGATTGGTTTTTTTCATTTCATAGGATAATGCATAATTTTAAAGATAACATTATTTTATTTGTTTATTTAAAGTATTAACTTTATGGTGTATATTTTAGATACAAACCTCTAGAAGCTTCTAAGTTTCTTTTTTTAATAGCGGATATTAAATTAAGGATCAAAATGAGTTAATTCAGGAGTGCTGAATTGCACCTACTTAAAGATCTCATATGTTACCATCTTTAGGTCTTTACATTGTCTGTGTAGGAGACTTGATATAGTTCTATAAATTGCCCAATTATCTTCATTAAAAATACACGATATTTGAAACCATAGTTCACTTACATTCTACTTATCTAATTCTTTCCTCATATTTTTTCCTGCTTTAAATTGTGCTAAGCTAAATAGTCACTAATATTGAACTGAAAGCAGTATTATTGAAGCAAGCCAGTTTTAATAAATCTTCTTGAAGAATGTACTTTGACAATGCTTTTGAAACTTTACTTGTTTGATTTTCAAAGAAAACAATTTTCAATGACTGGGAAATAATAAAAATGGCCGAAGTTAATAAGATAGTATGACTAGAAATATAAGTAGATGTGTATTAGGTATCATATTCCAACAGGACGTGAAAGAACAAAAATACCTAATCAAGATTAATCTGATTTAAAGAATATCAGATTTTTAAAGTATTTTAGGATTTTCTCTTGAATCCCATTTGTACCAGATAATTTCATAGAATTACACAAAGTTTTGTAAAGAGTATATAGTTGGATAGTGACATATGTTTTGTATCTGCTTTCCCCCAAACTTATGGTATAGGCAAATTGCTTTTGCATTATTCCCTCATCAGTATCTAGCATAGCAGTCTTAATTGAAATACCTCCTACCTTCTTTTATTCAGGTCTAAATCTCACCATTACTTTGAGATCAACATAATTGCATTTTTTTTCTATAAAACTCTACAATGGTCTTACAGTAGCTATTGCTTACTCCTGTCAATGTTATAACCTGCAGAATATGCTCCCTTTTAATGATAACTTGTCTGCATGCTCATTCCATCCCCCTCAAAGAGGAGTCCTTCAAAGATTGTGATTTACCAAATTTCTAGGGCTCATATATACTCCTCTGTATATACTCAGTAAAGACTTACTGCTATTGGAGATTCAATTGGCATCGAGAAAGGGCAATTTATTTTTTCTCTTGTTTTTATTAAATTGTCTTCCTCTGGATTATGGCAGTCATAATTTTAGAACTCATTTTTTTATAGCCATATAAAATAAATTAGTTCAACCATGGAGCTTCCAATATGGAAGAAATAGAAACTTTTAGATGGGAGAAACAACCACAGGAAACAGAATAATTTATCCAGCTGTGAATGCAAATAAACTGTATTTGCCACCCCTTGATTTCCATACACCATTCGATTTTAGTTTCACATTAGCATTATTGTGATAAGTTTTTATTTATTCTTTCTTTTACACATCTGAAAATAAAGTCTTAGGAATTACAGTAAGAGTTAAGAATTAATCATCATCTGAAAAAAATAACAAAAGAAATTATCTTCAATTTTTTTTTTGTTTTGAATTAAGCCTACTTTCTTCCTTCTTTGCCTTTCATCAGGATATGTATCATCTTTTACTAGTTTCTATATTTTGAGAAATCAGGAAAATATTTTCAAATCAAATTTGAGAGAAAGCTTTTCTCAGACTTTTTTTTGGGGGGGGGTTTCAATGAATGTGTATATATCATTTTTTCCCATGGGGAAAAATTATACAGCAATGAGATCATTCCATTATTATCACCCTAAGTTTTTAAAACAAACCTGAAAGTTCTGAATTTATGAAAGAGCATTTTATTCATGAACCTCAAAAACCCTAAGTCTATATGTAAAGTGGAAAGTAACCTGAATAAACAGAAAAAGTTGAACTCTCACTGAGCCTGTCCACTCTACTGTTTTAAATACAGCCTTTACTTATGGGCCATGTTCACATAGTGGAATGTGTTTTCATTGGACATTGATTACTATTATTGTGGCACTAGTTTGGATCAAATCTTACTTCCCACAAACAATTTCCTATCAGAGTTAATGGGTTTGCAGCTCATTTATAATGATCGTATTGGCAGGGATTTAGCTGATGTTTTCAAATACTCAATAGGAGAGGTTTTTCCACTCTCCTGAGTGCCTCTCAGCTGCAGGTAAAGAATGTTACAGCTGGATGAGAGAGCTAATTAGAGCCAATTACAGCCTGAGTGACCAGCAGTGGCATTAAAATGTCTGGCAGAATCTACCTTGTCCTTACAACACAGAGGTTTTTGAGTCTCTACAAATACCTGTCTTGGAACATTAAACATTTTATAGAATTGCAGGTAATAAGCACTTAAATTTAATAATAAAAAGAGGCATTGCCAAATGAATCCTGAAAGTAGGACTTCACTAGACATGATTTTACACTGACTGCCAAAGGCATCTCAAAATTAATAGTAAATTTCAGATACTTAATGAGAAGCATCAAGGTTCTACAACCAATTTGGACTTAATAAATCTGGTGACCTGAATTTAATTCAACATATATACTCATATTTTCTCATATGAAGTACATTGGCTCAGCATTTTGGTAGAGCTATTGCCAGGCTATCTTCATTTTTATTTTTATTTTATTTTACTCACTTTGTCCAAAAGAAGACAGTGACTTTGTATCCACCATCTCCTTTCCTACCTGCTCCATTGATAAGGATGTAGGATCTCATCTGGCCCTTAAAACATAGGGAAGAATTTGCATAGGCAGAAATAGAGGGGTAAAATTATTCTGTTTTTGCTATTCCTTTATAGCTTTTGATTAACAAACAAAATGGTATGATCAAGGAACAGAAAGAAGCAGAATATTTAGCACTAAATATTGAAGTTTGGAAGAGAAAATAAAGAAACATATATCATTTACAAAATACAATTGTAAAAATTTACAATTTTTATCTAATCTACCTATCTTTTGAATATCCACCTGTCATGAATATTGTTTATCTGAGAAATTATAGTATTCTAAAATATCCAGGTGTTCCAAAAAATACTTAGAAGTAAATATAATGAGTTATTATTGAAATATTACTAAAAGAGCTAAAGATTGCAAATATCATAAATGGGAAATGTATAAAAAACATTTTATTCATATGCTTTATGCTTAGAAGGGAAATTTTAGATGTAGAAAATTATATGATAATTCTGCTGATTTCTACTGATTAATCAGTTTTTAATTTAATACACAAAACCTACATTTATTATAATTGTGTATATTTATAATGCACCATTTTCTGAAATTTACAGCTACACTATGTAGCCATAATTTATAACGGAGTAATCAATAATTTCTGATAGGTTGAACACAACAAAATCAATTAACATCTATATGAAAACAAAAATTGTTTTTCTGGTGTGCATTTCTAAGCAGCTTTAAAAACTACATGACGAAAATGCATTTCGTGGAATTGTTTGTCCTTACTCAAATTCAATTCCAGTTATGACCCTGAGAGATGATTAGTAAATTCGACTTTTTAATTAGCATTTTGCATAATTCACTGAAATTATAATGCACTCATGCATTTGATTGTCAAGGTACAGATGTGCTAATATGAAGCTATAATTTTCTCATCTAAATAACTCTTAGTAAAACCTCTAATTTCTTACAGTTCTATTGTTTAGGACCTATTACAGTTCATTTTAAAAAATGAGTTCAGAAGTGGATTTTGAAGTCAGCTTGCATTGTTGTAGTGGATTGTTTAAGATAGTAGGAACCAAAGGAAACTAACATTATTTAAAAGGTTATTTATTCTGTTTTATTGAAAAGCACTTGATCACAGTTAAAATAACTTTTGACTGTAAAAAGCAGCTTTCTATTTTCAAATCACCACTAAATTTTAGCCAACTAGAAATTATAAAATAAAAATAAAAGGGGATTTTTTTTTTTTAAATTCCATGGCACAGGAGTACCATAGACACAAAAATCACAGAGTGTTCATCACAAGACATTCAGGTGACATCAGTACTAAATCAAAAATAAGGACATGTTTTTGATATTTGATTTCCTAGAATGATCCCTTTCACTTGAAAAGTATGAAAAACAATCTATTTGACATATATGTTAAGCAGATTCCCAAGCTTTCCCCAAAGACACGTGTGTTTATATTGAAGTTTAGTATTTGTTTTCATGTAAATAGCAAACTCCTATCAACTGGGCATCTCAGCTCCACCTTTGAATAAAATGAGAAAGAAAAAGAGTAAAATATGGAATGTGGTTGCTCAAGGGAAGTGGCAGGGTGTACCATGTTTTTATTTAAAAATTCACTATGACTTTGTTTTTCTTTCTGTACACCAGAGGGACTGTTAGAATGAAATAAGTGTTTCCAAATGAGGTGAGAGAACTTGCAAGCTAGGATTTCTGGCCATCGGTCCTATTTACAATTGAGGTAAACTGCCAGGAATCAAGCACCCACACACGTGGATAGTTGGTATGTGCTTTGCCAACACAGATTTTTGTGCTCTTGGTGCTGAGAACATTGGCCAGTAAAACTGTTATTATTGCAAACATGTGTGGCAATGCTGAATGAGATTTCTAGGGAATGGTGTGGTAGAATGAATATTAGTATTGGGGGCAAATGCTTCCTTAGGACATAATATAAAAGCACTTCCTATATTTCCAAATTCTGCTGTGCAGAATTCATATTACATGGATAATAGTATGAAAAGACCTCTGTGTTACTCCTGGCATAGTCTACATGGGTCCCTAGTAGGTAATCCCTCACAGCAATTTTATAGTATCTGGCTCTAGATGCTCATAAAACAAAGTGAAGCATTGCATTTGTGGCAATGCTGATGAGCTGAGATTGGCTTATGTTGAGTTCCACTGTTTTATTTCTAGGTAGCATTACACTGTGTCTCATGATTCTTTCATGCGAAGATATTTTTTTTTTGTCATTTACTCACAAATAGTTCTATAAAAACTGAAATTAGACATAGGTTTGATAACATGCAAATTAACTTGAAATTCGTGAGGATGAAGTTTGCCAGAAATGGCCAAATGTTTGAAAATCATATTAGAAATATTAATGTGGAATTTTATTTGCAGAATAAAGAGTGGTTACTTTCCAACGAGAAGCGAGTATGTTCCACTAAGGTCTTAAGTATAAAATTGCAATCCTAAATTGTTTGTTAGAGGGGGTTTTGAATTGAATTCTTTGTGTGATCTTCATGCACATACTGCTTTTACCTTTACTCGATGATTTTTATTTTTAATTGTAATGATATGAATGTCATGAAGCCTTACCAGTAAAATTTCTAATGATGAAGCTCTTGGAATTCCAAATATACTTAAAGGAAAGCTTTCGGATTACCAGTCAAATGAAAGCATAAAGCCATCGTTTATAAGGCAATTTAGAAATAAAGCCCAAATTTATGGGACATCATAGTGATATTTTCTAATATTAATGCTTCCAGAAAGCTTTCAATTAGTGAGTAAGTGATTTGATTTTAAAAACAAGCAAGCAAAGAGAGAACAGGGAGAAGAAACTAAAACAGACTTGTAGTATATTGTATTATTGTACGTAAATCACATTCCTAGACATTTCCTTGTTTGGCAACATTATCCATATTCTCCAACTTTACCATTAACCTAAGGTGTTTGAATCATTTTGGTTGCTTTACTGTAATATTTCTAAAGAAAATTCAACTGGGGTATGGGATGGCTCTGTTGGTTCAACGTCTGACTTTGTCTCAGGTCATGCTCTCACAGTTTGTGAGTTTGAGCCCCAAATTTGGGATTCTCTGTCTCTCCCTCTCTCTGTACCTTCTCCCCCCCCCCCCCATGTCAAAATAAGTAAACTTGAAAAAAGAAAAGAAAATTCAACTTCTTTACAGATAAAACCTCACTAACTTACACACAGTTATCAGAGGAAGGCCTATGTATTCATTAGATTTCACTGTGTCTGTTTGGCAAGCCTGGGATGTAAAAAGGTGAATTATGTAGCAGAATCTCAGCTGTGATACTTACGTGAAAATGTGCAAAGCAAAGCTGGATTCAGAATGACTAGTGTGCACCATTCCTGAATTATAAAGATAATTTTGTCAATCTTGTTCTTAAATTCGCTTTCAGCTTGTTTTTAATTAAAGGATGAGTCAATAGCCTAATGTGATTCACTTTTCACCTTTTTTCCTTTCTAGTTTTATAAGGACCCACCAAACTGTCTTCCACAATGGCTGTACTCTTTTGCATTCCCACCAGCAATGAATGAGAATTCCTGTGGCTCCTCATCCTTGCCAGCATTTGGTGGCGTCAGTGTTGTGGATTTCATTCATTTATATAGGTATGTAGTGGTATATCATTGTTTTAATCACACTTTTCTAATGACATATGAAGAACATTTTTCGATATGCTTATTTGCCATCTGTATATCTTCTTGGTGAGGTGTCTGTTCAGGTCTTTTGCTTATATTTTAATGGGGTTGTTTGTTTTCTTGTTGAGTTTTAAGAGTTCTTTGAATATTTCAGATAACAACTCTTTTTCGTATCTGTCTTTTGCAAATGTTTTGTCTCAGTCTGTACCGTGTCTTCTCATTTTTATGACAGTGTCTTTTGCAGAGAATAAATTTTTTATTTTAAGGAAGTCAGTTTATCAATTCTTTCTTTCATTGATTGTGCCATTGGTATGGTATCTAAAAAGTCATTCCATATCTAAGGTCATCTAGATTTTCTCCTATTTCCTCCTGTAGGAGTTTTATAGTTTTGCATTTTACATTTAGGTGTATAATTTTTTTGAGTTAATTTTTGTGAAAAGTGTGAGGTCTGTGTCTAGATTTTCTTTGTTGCATGTGGGTATCTAGTTTTCCAGCACCATTCATACAAAGACTGTGTTTTCCCCATTTTATTGCTTTTTATCTCTCTTAAAAATCACTTGCATATGTTTATGTGGCTTGATTGCATTTGACATATTTCATTCCTGGTATAGAATAAAGAATATCATTTTTAAAATATTATATTTTTGTTACAGGCATATAAATACAATTTATTTTTTATTTATTTTTGCCTGTGACTTTGTCAGACTCATTTGTTAATTCTAATAGTTTTGCATGATTTGAGGTTATTTTAGGTAATCCTGTCATGTATCAATAGTGCTAGTTAGTTTCTTTTCAAACCTTATTCTGTATATATCCTTTCCTAAGACTTCCCCTATGTTCTTGAATAAACATTGTGGCAATACAAATACTTCTCTGATTCCAGATAAGAGAAATCTTGTTAAAATTCATCTTATATACAATGCTTATTATATGTTAGCATCATTGGGGAAGATGATGATTATAAAGCAGTTACTTTATATTCACAGAATGCTAAGTATTTCTATCATGAGTGAGAATTTCATCAAATACTTTAAATCTCTCACCGAGATAATTTTTCTTTTTACCTTTAAATGTGATGAATGATACTGATTAACTTCTAAATATTTAACTATCTTTGCAATCACAAAATAAGTCTAATTGATTATGATATATAATTAGTTCTATATATCCCTGGAAAATATTAGATAACTTCAAAATATTTTGCACTATTCTTATGAGAATGATTATCCTGTAATATTCCTTTCTTCTAAGAGCCCCACATCAGGCTCTGTACTGACAGTGCAGAGCCTGCTTGGGATTCTCTCTCTCCCTCCCTTTCTCTCTCCCTCTCCTGCTCACTCTCACTGTCTCTCTCAAAATCAATAAATAAACCTAAATATAGGTTTAATATATATATATATATATATATATATATATATATATATATATATATAAAATCCTTGATAGGTTTGGGGTGAAGTTTATGCTTGCCTGATATTAAAAAAAAAAGTTAAAGTTTCCCTCATTTTCTGTTTGCTTGAAAGAATTTCTGTAAGGTTAAACCTATTTTTTTAAATAAATACTTATGAGTATTTAGTGGAAAGGCCATCTGGTCCTGGAGATTTCTTTGAAGGGAAGATATTTAATATTGGATTTATTTTATTTAATATGATCGTATTACTGATATTTTATACTTCTACTCTCAGCTTTATTAAACTTTCTTCCCAAAGTATTTGTGCATTTTAGCTAAACTGTCAATTTTATTGGCAAAAATCTCTAATGTAATTAATTAATATCTCTACTACTTTAATATCAGAAACATTAATATCCCGATTTTGCAACTGATATTAATAATGTCTCCTATTTCCCTTTGATCTGCCTACCTATTAATTTACAAATTTTATTGATTTCTTTCGATTATTTTTTCAATTACTTTCTTTATATAAAATGTTATTTTCTTATTTTCTAGTTTCTAGTTTGTAATAAAGGAATTTTGATTACATCTTTTGCGAAGAGCCAATATAAATTTTTCTTTTTTGTGTGTGGTGCTCAGAGACATCCTGTTGGTTTTCTTTTTCTCTTTTTGTTATTTTCTAGCTTAATCCCACTGTGTTAGAAACATATTTTGTATGATTACACTCGTATAACAAATTTTGAAAATTTTCTATGTTTATCTGAAAATGTGTATTCTGTCATACACATTTATATAGGGTTCAATAATCTACACATTACATTATTTCTACATCATAATCTACAGTTACATCATTTCTCGATCACATCTTTAAATTCTAACGTATTTAAATTATTAACAATTTGGGAAAATTTGTTAAATTCTCACATTACAAATATGGATTCTGCAAATCTACATTTAATCAATATAGGTCTGCATTTTATAGAATAAGATTATTTGACAAGGATAAAGATCTTCCTATTCAATTGATACCTTAATCATGAGGATATGTTTGTATTTATCTCTAATGTTTATAGCTTTAAAGTATTTGATTTAGTATAGCTATATCACCTTTCTTTTGTTTATTATTTGTATAATATAACTTTTCTCTGCTTACATGCTTCGAGATTTTTTTGTTTCCTATTAAAAATATTATCATATATTAGCCTTTTATACATTTAATGTCTTAAAGGTTGTTTCTTTTGAATTAAACTAGCATTCCTGATTAATTATAGTCTTATACAAATAATTACCACTTCCTCAGTAGTGCTGCTGTAGTTCATTTTTCTACTTGCACAGTAATGATAAAAACTAAAAATACTTTAGCACTATGTATTTCCTTTATCTTTACCTTCTGTTCTCAAGTTGCTTAATTCTACATATATTTTAAATGCACAAAATATTTTAATTATTATTTTGACTGTATAATCTCCATTTAACTCTTAAAATGCCCATTCTTTCTTTTGGCCAATCAAACCTGCTGTTGACACACTCTAAAAATCTTTCATTTTAGCTATTATAATTTTTAAAATACAGATTTCTGGGGTACCTGGATGGCTCAGTTGGTTAAGTGTCCAACTATTGATTTTGGCTCAGGTCATGATCTCACCACTGTGGAGCCTGCTTAAAATTCTCTTTCTGTCTCTTTGCCTCTCTTGCCCACTAATGCTCTCTAAACAAACAAACAAACAAACAAATATTAAAAATAAAATACAGACTTTCATTTCAAAAAATAGCATCTGTCTTATTGATAATTTTTATTTGATGAAAGAACATTCTTATACATTTCCATAACTCTTTAGACACAGTTATTTAAATAGATGATTTAAAATCTTTTTTAAGGAAGTCCAACATCTAAATTTCCTCAGGGACATTTCCTACTGCATGTTTTATGCTTTCCTGTTATGGGCCATATTTTCTTATTTCTTTATGTGTCTTTTAATTTTTTTGTTGATAACTGTATATTTTAAATAACATGGCAAGTCTAGAAATCAAAATTGTCCCTTTTCATAGCATTTGTTATTGTTTCTCTTCCTTGTTATTTGTTTAGTGACTTCTCTGAACTAATTCTGCAAAGCTGTAGCTTTTACCATGTGTGGCCCTGAAGTCTCTACTTTAATTTTTTTTAATGTTTATTTATTTTTGAGAGAGAGAGAGAGAGAGAGAGAGACAGACAGACACAGAATCTGAAGCAGGCTCCAGGCTCTGAGCTGTCAGCACAGAGCCCGACGCAGGGCTTGAACCATGAACCGTGAGATCATGACTTAAGCCAAAGTCAGAAGCTTAACCAACTGAGCCACCCGGGCACCCCACTGAAGTCTCTGCTTTAGTTACCTGACTATTCAGCCAGTGAATAGACATAGAGATTTCCTTGAAGATGTGAAAACAAAAGTCTACCAATCTTTTCCAAGGAGTTTGCTGGGTGTTTTGGGTTACACCTTTAACACTAAGCCAAACCCTTTATAACTCTGCCTTAATCTTTACTTCCTGCTGGTGCAAATTCAAAGTTAGAGGCATGAATTTAGTGCCTTCTTCAGTCTTTCCCAAGTATGTACACAACCATGTTCATAAGTACAGCCTAATTCTTATTCCCAGGAATATGTTAGAACTTTTCAAAGATCCCTATGAAACTCTCATTCCCCAGCTTCCTTTCTTATGCTTTTGGACTCGCTTATTCTTTGCTGTGATTATTATTGACTGTCTCAAGCAATGTTAAACAATTGTCTTTGATTATTTAGGACAAATGTCCCTGGGCACGATGCTATTTATTCACTCTGAGAGAACCTGAGAGAGGTCCAACAAGATCAGGCTTGCCCATAAGGTCTTTCAGGGAAAAATCACACATACTAAGGGTAACGTGTCCCTGGGATTACAGTTTTAAAGGACCTCGGGGCCCCGGGGTAGCTCAATCTGTTAAAGACCAGACTTCTGCTCAAATCATGATCTCATGGTTTGTGAGTTCGAGCCCCACGTTGGGCTCTGTGCCAACAGCTTAAAGCTTCTTTCAGATTCTGTGTCTCCGTCTCTCTCTCTCCCCTCCCCCTGCTCCCTCTGTCTCTCTCTCTCTCAAAAATAAACATTAAAATATTGTTTTTTAAATAAAGGACTTCTAATCCTGTGCCCCCACTACTGACTCATAAGATGCTTGTGTTCTCCATGATTGTCTGGCTGTTGGTTATCAAGCCTACCACGAAGCTGGAGAGGAGGAGATGGCAATAGACCAAGTTACAATGCCATAAAACTCATTGTACTTACTAATATTAAGTCCATTGTTCTTGAATACATGCTTCCCACATTGGTGCACACCTGTAGTTAATTGTCACAATTCTGGAAAAGTTGATTTTGACACTTTCTAGAAATGTTTTCCTTGTTTTTATTGAGATTATTTTTTGAGATGCTTACCCTACCATTTTTGCTGGCATTCCTACATAGATTTATTTTCTAAAAACTGAACAACATGAATTTATTCAAGGTAAAATCTCAAATCAGTGAGAAAGCCATTGATGTAACCTTTCTTCTCTGATGAGTGTTCTGGGAGTTAGGCCATATTGCATGCTGAGTTTTGACGTTTGATTGTTTTTTTTTCAAATTTCCCTTGAGTATTTAATTATTTTTCATATTAACAAGATAGCTGACTTCACATTCTGTTCCCTATCACATATACCAACTAGTATTTTTTTTTTTTAAGGAAGTAAGAACATTCAACACGAGGTCTACACTTTCCACAAAATTTTAAGTATACAATACAGTTTGGTAACTATTGCCACAATGTTTTACAACAGATCTCTAGAACTTACTCGTCTTGTATAAATAAAACCTTATACTGATTGAACAGTATCATCTCATTTTCTCCTCTCTCCAGACCCTGGAAACCATCATTCTGTTCTGTGCTTCCAGGACTTTGTCTATTTTAGATACTTCATATAAGTGAAATCATATAGGTTGATTTTATAATGGTAAAATAACTTCATATTTCTGAGATAAATCCCAGTTTGTCAGGATATACAATGATTTTTATATACTGGTGGATTTCAATACATTTTTCTCAAGGATTTTAACAACAGTTTTCATAAGGAATATTGGTGTATACCAATATTTCTATCTTACTAATGTCTTTGGTTTTGGTATTGGTGTTATACTGGCTTTATAGAATGATGTGGAAATGTTCCCTGACCTTTAATATTGAAAACGGGGTTTTGAAGAATTAATGTCTTCCTTAAATTCTTTGTTGAACTCACCTGTGAAACCACCTGGACATTGAGTTTTCTTTCTAGAAAACTTTTAAGCTACTTTGCATTTAAAAAAAAAAAAAAAAGATGAGACCTATTTGTGTTATCTTTTTCTTCTATATCACTTTATGTATAATGTAAAAAAAAAATACTGTATTTCCACATCTTTTCTTCCAGCCGACAGCCATCTGTTGACTATTTTTCTGAGGACTCTACCTCTAAAAGTCCATGTTTTATTGTGTTTGGTATTAGTATTATGACTAAAAGCCATGGTGCATGTGTCAATTGAAATTAGTTTCTGTGGCATTATTACTTTTTTAAATTTTGTTTTCTATCAAAAAGTAAAAAGTCCTCAGAAAAATAGTCAACAGATGGCTGTATGTGCAAGTTTGTTTTTCTGTCAACAAATGACGTGGCTCGAGTGCTAACAAGATCAAGGGAAAACATTTCAAATTAAAATAACTGAGTATGTGCCTTGAGAATAGCTAGAACTATCCTATGATGGGATGACACTTCATTCACACCACCCTAAATCTTTAAAGGCAGACAATGAGAAAGCAATTAGCAAATGTTGTTTACTGTAAATCTTGGTATAATATGTATAATTAACAATACTGTATATCTTAAATATTATATAACATATAAGTATTATAACATTACATATATATAATATATATGTATATATTTGCAATGTATATAAATAATATACAGTATTATTTCAAGGAAATTTTGCTTTCCTTTGAGTAGTTTTTCTTCTCTTTTGTCATGAGATAGATTATGTACATTTTATCCTATTTAGTTTTTTAAGTCAACTTCATGTACTTTGTCAAGAAACAATATGTTGATATCAGTTGTTTGATGCTCTCCAGTTTTTTGAAGGTTGAATTATAGATCCTGGTAGGTCTGCTTAGCAAGGTCAAGGTCCAGATCAGGAGGAAGTGTGGTCTTAAAACATTATATGGAAGTATCTGATTTCTGAATCCATAGATTCCTCTGAACTCTGAGTCTGCATAAATCATCCACACCTTTCTATTAAGTTAATGTTTCGCATTTGATTGAAGAGATTACTATGTTTCCGCCTGGTAAAACAATATACTCTAACCTTAAAGATCTTCCTCTTTACTCCTGATGACCACCAGAACAATAAGTCACAACACACTTGAGCCAGAAATATCCTGGATCTACTAAGAGCTGCAAGACTTGATCAATATTTACCAGCTAGAATCAGGATAATATTTATAAAACTTAATCTTGAGGTTCTAGGTCAAGCAGACTGAGACATAAGATTGGATTATTCTAAGTTGGAAGGCATTTCATTTATGTTACATATAGGTAAGGAAAATGGAGAGTATATTGACATGGGGACACCTTCTTGTTAAAGAGTCTGGGTGATGCTCTAGAATGGTTCTTGGAAGCTTAAAGAAAGGGATGGTCCATAATAAATCACATAAATGATAGTGCTGCCTTGACAGATGTTGAATAATGTAATCAAGATCTTAAGTAGACAAGTTGAAGTGGTTACATTATGTAATGATGAAAATCTTGATGAATATAGTCTCTGAGAGGACTTCAAGAACACTCACTTAGCAAAGACATGAGGAAGGTCCTCAGGAGAGGGGCACCAGCATTATTAAGAATCTGTGTTAGGCATCCTTTGCAGGCCATGGCTGGCAGAAGGTGCATAGGTTTGCCTTTAACATGGCTGATCAAGCTACAGTCACAACTATTAAACCGCTCTCAGCCTGGGTGGTTAACAATTCATCTTAATAGGAATCAACACATATTCCAAGCACGGGTTTGTATTTCCTTCCCACAGGTCTTCCATCAACATTACTCTCTAGGGGCCTACTATATGTTTGATCTTACAGAACATTGTGTCAGACCCAAGGTCTCATTTCATAGGAAAATAAGTTTTGCAATTACCAAATAACCATTAGATCTCCTGGTTTTATTGTATACTATACTGCCAAGAAAACACCAGCCTGATAGAAACACGTTTTGAAGATGTGTTGAGGAACCAGCCTGGAGATCTTAACATACAAGCATGACCTACTGTCCTTAAAGATGTAGCATACACACACACACAAAGTATCATTATGTTTTGGGTCTAGGAACAAAGGTGTGGAAATAGGAATGGCTCCAAGTACCATCACTCTCAATGACTCATTTTGACACATTGATCTTTCTATGCCTGCTCCTCTAGTGCCCAGAGTGGGAATGTTTTCCTCAGGGCATATATCAAGAATCCTATTAACTTCAACTTTAGATATTGTGCAGATATCCTGGTCTTACTGTACTAAGAGAGCAGTAGGCAAAGAGAGGGTGTCACCATCCTGACCAGGTAACTATGATCATCAAGTGGAGATCTGATTTTAGACAATGGCACAGAGAAGAATTTGCTTTATACATGAGTGTTTAAGCATGTTTTTGTATTTCCTTGCCCAGTTTGGATGGGAAAAGAAAATGGTATGGTCATTAAGGGCTCATACTTCTTAGAGATAAGAATCTGTATAACCTTAACTCAAAGACCATTCAGATGATCAGAAGTGCTAGCTGAAGATAAGTGGAATCTATATTGAGTAGTAGAGGAGGGAAATAGCATGGGCCACTTGTAGCATCAACATTAGTTATAGTGGCATACAGTTTATTCACAGATCTTACAAATTCTCCTGATGAAGAGGCCCACCAGAATCTTAGGTTAGATCTGTCCAGAACTTATGTCAAAAAACAGTGTAGATCCAATGGTATAAGAGGGAATTGGGCTAGATTACTCTAAAACTTCTGTCCACACGTTTTTCAGAACTGAAGCCCTCATTTCCCTAACTGCTGGGTGTGTTGCTGGCTGATAGTTGTCCGCCAAAGCTTTCTTTGGAAATTGCTTATGGTTGTAGAGAACTGCCTTATTCATTGTCAAATCTCATCTCCAAAGAAGACTCCCATCCATTGGCTGTTTAATTAGGATATATAAGGATGTAGGCCTTTTGCTAAAATGCAGAACAATTCTGTAGGACTATCCCTCTTCTAGAGTTTCCCACTTGACTGTGACCACTGTTGTAACTGCATCACAGTTCAAATTCTCTTTGCCTAATCCTGCATCCTTCTGTCCCCACCATTTTTTAATTCAGAAGTGCTCTACATTAAGCTTCCTGACTGAATCTCAGAGTCTTTTTCCAGGAGACTCATCCTGCATGCAGTGGGTTGATTTTGTATTCCAAAAAATATGTTCAAGTCCTAATATCTGGTAGCTATGAATGTGACATTATTTAGAAATAGGGTATTTACAGATATAATTAGTTAAAATCATACTGGGTTAAGGTGAACTCTAAATTCAATGATGCATGCTTATAAGGAAGGTGGTACTCAGAGACAAATACCCAGAGGACACACATGAAAAAGAAGGGCAGGTGACAATAAGAGAAGTGATTACAGTGATGCAGCTGTAAGCTGAGGAAGACTTGAGGCCACCACCAGCTTGAAGGAGCAAGAAAAGTTTCTTCTTAGAACTTGTAAAGAAGACATGTGGTAATTTTCTTACTGCTTCTTAGAAAACTAACACACTTCAACAAAACCCAAAGGAAATGAATAGGTACATTTTTTACAGGCATTTTGAAGAACAGGTGGAAATTAATCGGCTTCCTGAAAAAGTTAGACCTTAAACTCTCATAAGAGTGAAGAGAGAAATAATGTCACACATCAGAGGTTAAGAAAAGTAAATTACAGTGAATAATAATAAATGTTGAAGAAGAATCATTGTTATTAAGAAAGTATAGAAATTAACTATATTGGACACTGAACTAATCTTTAGGGCTTGAAAGAGGGAACTTGAGTGTGAAGGTTAATTTTATGATGTGTCAACTTGAGCGGGCCACAGAATGTCTAAATTGGTTAAACATCACTTCTGTATGTGTCTGGAAGGGATTAGAATTTGAATTGGTGAACTCAGAAAAGCAAATGGCCCCCTTCAATGCGGGTAGGACTATTCACTTCACCAAAGACCTGAATATAATAAAAAGGTCAAGGAAACTTGAATTCACTCTCTGCCTATTTGAGCTGAGACATCAATCGTCTGCCCTCCACATACCTGATTCTCAGGCTTCAAACCTGTGTGGGAATCTACACCATTGGCTCTCTGACTGTCACACCTTCAAACTATATCACTGGTCTTCCTGGGTCTCCCACTTGCAAAAGGTAATGGAACTTTTTAGTCTCCATAATCATGTGAGCCTTGTATACCTTGTAATAAGTGTTTACATACAATAAATATATATCTTCTGTTATGTTTCTCTGTAGAACTGATGTACTAAGGTTGGTATAAAAAGTTGAAACAAATATTAAGACAGCCCATATACATTCATCAAACCTTTATCATTAACGTTTCATTAAATGTAAGAAGATTCTTCTTTGGACAATAAGTATATTTAGCACTTAGACTTTCAATGCCCCTATTTAAGAAAGGATCATATTATTCTTCTTTATTTTCCAGTGGTATTACTCATTAATTATAAATCAATTTAGAATAGTGTGTCATGCATAAGGAAGACTGAATTTATAAGACTGAATCTTTTTCTCTGTTTGGTATAAGTTGTATTCTTATAATTTTTAAGTTGGTTTAAAACTTCAAATCTTCCTGGGATCATGTTAGTATTTTGTCTCCTAAAAAATAAACCAAACAGTATAAGAAAGGAAAAGATGATGTAAAATATGTAATACAAGTTTTACCAGAGTTCTTAAGAATATTTTTTAAATACAGAAAACTGAGATTGGGAAAAAGAAAAGGAAATATCTAAATATAAATACATTTTCAGTGATGTTCTGGGAGAATTCAAGCAATTAGAAACAAAGTAATCTGTTCCTTAGGAGTATAGTTTTGTGTTTAATCTTAAAGAAGTAAGTTAAAATCCTCAGTTTGTTCTCTGAATTTAAGAGTATCCTATGGTTTGCTTCCCTCTCTTTTTATCTTATTTTTCCTTCCCTTCCCCTATGTTCATCTGTTGTGTTTCCCAAATTCCATATGCGAGTGAAATCATATGATATTTGTCTTTTTCTGACTAATTTGGTTAGCATAATACACTCTAGTTCCATCCATGTTTTTGCAAATGGCAAGGTTTCATTCTTTTTGATTGCTGAACACTATTCCATTACACACACACACACACACACACACTCCACTTTTTTGTCCATTCATCTGTCGTTGGACATTTGGGCTCTTTCCATATTTTGGCTATTGTCAATAGTGCTGCTATAAAACTGGGTGCAAGAGTCCCTTCAAAATCACACACCTGTATCCTTTAGATAAATACCTAGTAGTTCAATTTCTAGGGGGTAGTGTAGTGTAGTTCTATTTTTCATTTTTTGAGGAAGCTCCACACTGTTTTCCAGAGTGGGTGCACCAGTTTGCATTCCCAGGAGCAGTGCAAAAGTGTTCTTTGCATCCTCGCCAATATCTCTTGTTGCCTGAGTTGTTAATGTTAGCCTTTCTGAAAGGAGTGAGATGGTATCTCATTGTGGTTTTGATTAGTATTTCCCTGATGATGAGTGATATGGAGCATGCTGTCATGCATCCATTAGCCATCTGGATGCCTTCTTTGGAAAAGTATCTATTCGTGTCTTTTGCCCATTTCTTCACTGGATTATCTGTTTTTTGGGTGATAAATGTGATATCTCCCTCTCTCTCTCTTCCTCTCGAGAGGATAGAGATTTTGGATACTAACCCTTTATCAGATACATCATTTGCAAATATCTTCTCCCCTTCCATCAGTTGCCTTTTAGTTTTGCTGATTGTTTCCTTTACCATGCAGAATATTTTTATCTTAATGAAGTCCCAATAGTTCATTTTTGCTTTTGTTTCCCTTGCCTCCAGAGACATGTTGAGTAAGAAGTTGCTGCAGCCAAGGCCAAAGAGGTTTTAACCTGCTTTCTCCTCCAGGATTTTAATGGCTTCCCATCTTACATTTTAGGCCTGTCATCCATTCTGAGTTTATTTTTGTGTATGGTGTAAGAAAGTAGTTCAGGTTTATTCTTCTGCATGTAGCTGTGCAATTTTCCCAGTACCACTTGTTGACAATACTGTCTTTATTTCATTGGACATTCTTCCCTGATATGTCAAAGATTAGTTGGCCATATGCTTGTGGGTCCGTTTCTGGGGTTTCTATTCTGTTCCATTGATCTAAGTATATGTTTTTGTGCTAACACGATACTGTCTTGATGATTACAGCTTTGTAATACATCTTGAAGTCTGAAATTGTGATGCCTCCAGCTTTGGTTTTCTTTTTCAGGATTGCTTTGGGTATTCAGGGTCTTTTCTGGTGTCATATAAATTTTAGGATTGTTTGTTCTAGCTCTGTGAAGAATACTGGTGTTATTGTCATAGGGATTGTGTTGATATGTAGATTACTTTGGGTATTATTGGCATTTTCAATTTCTTTCATAAGCTTTCTATATTTTTCAGTGTATAGATTTTTCATGTCTTTGATTATGTTTATTACTAGGTATTTTATGGTTTTTGGTGCAATTGTAAATGAAATCCATTCCTTGATTTCTCTTTCTGTTGCTTCATTATTGGTATGCATTGATTTTATATCCTGTGAAATTGCTGAATTCATGTATCAGTTCTAGCAGGTTTTTTTATAGAATCTTTTGAGTTTTCCATATAGAGTATCATGTTTTCTGTGAAGAGTGAAAGTTTGACTTCCTCCTTGCTGATTTGGATGCTTTATATTTCTTGAGGTGTCTGATTGCTGAGGCTAGGACTTCCAATACTATGTAGAATAACAGTGGTGAGAGTGGACATCCCTGTCATGTTCCTGATCTCAGGGGGAAAGCTCTCAGTTTTTTCCTATTGAGGATGATATTATTGGTGGGTCTTTCATATATGGCTTTTATGATCTCGAGGTATGATCCTTCTATCCCTACTTTCTTGTGGGTTTTTATCAAGAAAGTATGCTATATTTTGTCAAATGCTTTCTCTTATCTATTGAGAGGATCATGTGGCTCTTGTCATTTCTTTTATTAATGTGATGTATCACATTGATTGATTTGAAGATATTGAACTAACCCTGCATCCCAGGTATAAATCCACTTTGATCGTGGTGAATAATTCATTTAATTTATTGTTGGATCCAGTCGGCTAGTATCTTGTTGAGCATTTTTTATTCCATATTCATATTCAAATTGGTCTGTAGTTCTCCTTTTTAGTGGGTTTTTTGTCTGAATTTGGAATCCGGGTAATGCTGGCCTCATAGAATGAGTTTGGAAGTTTTCCTTCCATTTCTAGTTTTTGGAACAGCTTCAAAAGATAGTTGTTAACTCTTCTTTAAAATGTTTCGTAGAATTCCCCCAGAAAGCCATCCAGCTCTGGACTCTTGATTTGTTGGGAGATTTTTGATTACTAATTTGATTTCTTTTCTGGTTATAGGTCTTTTCAAATTTTTTATTCTTCTTGTTTCAGTTTTGGTAGTTTATATGTTTGTAGGAATTTGTCCATTTCTTCCAAATTTCCCAATTTATTGGCATATAGTTGCTAATAATATTCTCTTATTATTTCTGCAATGGTGGGTGTGATCTCTCCTCTTTCATTCTTGATTTTATTTATTTGGGTCCTTTCCTTTTTCTTTCTGGCCAAACTGGCTAGTGATTTATCAATTTTGTTAATTCTTTCAAAGAACCATCTCCTGGTTTCATTTATCTGTTCTTTTTTTTTCTGATAGCATTGATTTCTGTTCTAATCTTTATTATTTCCCATCTTCTGCTAGTTTTGGGTTTTATCTTCTGTTCTTATTCCAGCCCTTTACAGTGTAAGTTTAGGTTGTGTACCTGAGACTTTTATTCCTTCTTTAGGAAGGCCTGGATTGCTAAATACTTCCCTCTTATGACCTCCTTTGCTGCATCCCAGAGATTTTGGGCTGTCATGTTATCATTTTCATTGGCTTCCGTGTACTTTTTAATTTCCTCTTTAACCTCTTGGTTAATCCATTCATTCTTGAGTAGGATGTTTTCTAATCTCCAAGTATTCACCGTCTTTCCAAATTTTTTCTTGTGGTTGATTTCGAGTTTCATAGTGTTGTGGTCTGAAAATATGCATGGTATGATCTTGATATTTTTTACTTGTTGAGGTCTGATTTGTGATCCATTCTGGAAATGTTCTATGTGCACTCGAGAAGAATGTGTATTCTGTTGTTTGAGGATGAAATGTTCTGAATATATCTCTTAAGTCCATCTGGTTCAGTGTGTCATTCAAAGCCATTGTTTCCTTGTGATTTTCTGTCCATTGTTGTAAGTGGGGTCTTGACGTCCCCTACTATTATGGTATTATTATCAACAAGTTTCTTTATGTTTGTGATTAATTGACTTATATATTTGAGTTCTTTTAAGTTGGGGGCATAAATGTTTACAATTATTAGATCTTCTTGGTGGATAGACCCCTTAACTATGATATAGTGCCCTTCTGCCTCTCTTGTTAGAGTCTTTATATTAAAATCCAGATTGTCTGATGTAAGTATGGCTACTCCAGCTTTCTTTTGGTGACCATTAGCATGATAGATGGTTTTCCATCCCCTTACTTTCAATCTGAAGGTGACTATAGGTCTAAAATGAGTCTCTTGTAAACAGCAGATAGATGCATCTTGTTTTCTTATCCATTCTAATATCCTATGTCTTTTGATTGGAGTGTTTAGTCCATTGACACTTAGAGTGAGTACTGAAAGATATGAATCTAATGCCAGTGTGTTGTCTGTAGAGTTGGAGCTTCTGGTGTCTCTGGTCCTTCCTATGTTCTTTTGGTCTTTTTTTCCTTTGTTTCATCATCTCTCCCCTCAGAGAGTCCCCCTTAAAATTTCTTGCAGGGCTGGTTTAGTGGTCACAAACCCCTTTAGTTTTTGTTTCTCTGGGAAATCTTTATTGTTCCTTATACTTTGAATGGCAATCTTGCTGGATAAAGAATTATTGACTGGATATTTTTCCAACTCAGCATGATGAATATATCCTGCCATTCCTTTATGGCCTGCCAACTTTCTGTGGATAGGTCTGCTGCAAACCTGATCTGTCTTCCCTTGTAGGTTAAGGCCTGCCCCCCACCCCCACTGGCTGCTTTCACAATTCTTTCCTCATCTGTGTATTTTGTGAATTTGACTATGATATGCCTTGTTGATGGTAAGGTTTTGTTGACTCTACTGGGAGTCCTCTGTGCTTCCTGGATTTTGATGTCTGTATTTTTCTTCAAGTTAGGAAATTTTCCCACTATGATTTACTCACTTAAAACTTCTACCCCTTTTCTCTCTCTTTATCCCAAAAGATATGATTCAGATGTTATTCTTTTTTATTTTTTTAAAAATTTTTTTTTAATGTTTATTTATTTTTGAAGGAGAGAGAGACAGAGTGTGAGTGGGGGAGGGGCAGAGAGAGAGGGAGACACAGAATCAGAAGCAGGCTCCGGGCTCTGAGCTGTCAGCACAGAGCCCGATGTGGGGCTCAAACCCACGAACTGTGAGATCATTACCTGAGCCGAAGTCAGATGCTCAACCAACTGAGCCACCTAGGCACCCCGATGTTATTCCTTTTTAAAGACTCGCTGAGTTCTCAAATTCTTGTATTGTATTCTTTTTCCTTAGATTCCCTCTTTTTTCTGCATGATTATTCTCCATAATTTTGCCTTCTATATCACAGAAAGACTTCTGGTGGTCCTCTAGGGCCAGTGCTTGGTTGGCACAATTAGACAGGGCTTGGTGTAATGGCTCCCTTCTCCACTAGGTGGTGCTGCTTAGCTTACTTAGGTGGATTGATGAGTAGGAGAGGTGAAAATGGCATCCCAGTCTCTGGCACCAGAACTCTGTGCTCTCACTGACCAATAGTCAAGCACCCCTCCTTTGTCACCAGCTTCTGTCCACTCCCTACTTCTATACTGCCTGCACCCAAGACACCTGTCTGCAAGGCAGCACCTCTCTCTTGAATTTATCTCATATGGGGCTGTGTTTCCAAACCCCTCACTTCTGAGAGCCCCACAGTTTGGACCTACTCTGACCCTCTGGGGGAGGGTCTCACTGGGCAATGGCTGGGTGCCATCTTGCCGGAGGAATGTTCATGTGGTTGCGCTGTTGTAGAGGTTCAGAGATTGTAACTGAGTGCCTGCTTGCCCCAGGAAAAGTTCACGTGATCACACAGCAGCAGAGGTTCAGACATTCTGGCAAAACACAACACACAGCCAGCGCCAGGTTTCACAGCATCTTGGCATCTTTGTTCCAATGCCAGCAAACGTGGCTGTTCTCTGGGATCTTCTGGGACCTTTGCCTGTGAGGAGGCCATATGGCCTCTACCAAATGTCCTTCTAGCAGGAGAGCTGCTTCTCCTCGTGTGGCCTGCAGACCCATTGGACCTTGCTGCCTGTTCCTGGGGATTCACCCTTCCCACCAGAGCACCACCAGAGCTGCTGAATTTCTGATTGCTCTCCCATTTATATAGTCCTAATGGTATTGAAACCCTCTACTTTTTCCTTTCTCCCTTTCTTGTTCAGTTCCTTATGGGTGTTTCCACTATTTCGCTTTCTCTCCAGCTACTTTGCAGGGACTGCTTTTCCTATACACACCCTCCTTTCTCTGTCCTTTCTCTGCAAAAACATCCCTCTACTCTCTGTGGTTTTTCTCTCCCCCAGTTTACTTCTTCACTAGTTATGCAGATTGTTGTGTTAGTCCTCAGATCAAATTTCTAGGTGTGTAAAATGGTTTGGTGCTGATCCAGCTGCATTTCAGGAACAAGAGAAGCTGTGAACTTCCATGCTGCTCCATTATCTTGGCCCCTCCCCACAAGAAACGACTTCAATGACTTTCTTTGCCAGTTCCAGGCAATATCAGAGAAAAAACAAAGGTTTTTCTCGTTTATTATTATGATGATGATTTTATTTTTTATATTATTAAAATTATGAATCAGGAAGGGAGATTGTCATGGATGAAAAATATTTGAAATGCTAGCAAGAGATTAGTTGACATATTCTTTCATGGATTTCCATGTATAAAAAAAATCAAAATGAATTAAGATGATAACCATGTTGAACAGGGACGTTGATTCAGAGAAAATAGGAAAAGTCAAAGATTGTTCAGGTTCTAGTAGGAGGAAGGACAATAATAAGTGAAAGTAAGTAACAGAGAGAAGTAAAATAAGTGAAACACAGTGGAAAGTTATCAATGAAGAACATTAACATTACTATCAAAATTTTGTGATTTATACATGCCATCAGGAAATTTCCTGTGGTGAATTATTGACAATTTATAGTGGCCAGAAATCATGTAGCTTAGTTAAATATAGATTATAGCTAATTAAATTATAGAAATGGGATTTTCTGGAAGACAATCCTAATAAAATATCCATATTGAAATAGGATTAGAAATGGACAAGTGGATTTGAATTATAAGAAAAGGCATATAAGGCTTATAAACTAAATGGGTTGGGGGGACATTCCTCTTAAATTTCCTGAAAGAGTCTTATTCATGATTTTATGTAGTCATTTTTTGAAAATTTTAATTGCAATACAGTTAATATATAGTATATTAGTTTCAGATACATAATACAGAGATTCAACAATTCTATAGATTAATCAGTTCTCATGATAAATGCATTCTTTTAAACAATTTCTTAAAAACATTAAATTTGTTTTCTATATATATAATTTTTTATTTTCAGTTTTTAGTTTAATTCTAGTTAGTCAACATATACTGTAATATTAGTTTTGGGAGTAGAAGATAGAGATCCATGACTTAAATATAACACCCAGTGTTCATCACAAGTGCCCTCCTTAATACCCATCACCTATTTATCCCATCCTTCTACCCACCAATCCTCAGTTTGTCTCTACAGTTAAGAGTCTGTTTTGTGGTTTGCCTCTCTCTTTCCCCCACCAATGTTCATCCGTTTGTTTCTTAAATCCCACATATGAGTGAAATCATATGGTATATGTCTTTCTCTAACTGACTTATGTTGCTTAGCATTATATACTCTAGCTCCACCCATGGCACTGCAAATGGCAAGATTTCATTCTTTTTGATGGCTGAATAATATTCTATTGCATGTATATATGTATGTGTGTATACATATACATATATATACACACACATATATATACATATACATATATATATATATATATATATACACACATACATATACATACACACACACACTTCTTTATTCATCAGTCAGTGGACATTTGTTTTCTTTCCATAATTTGGCTATTATAGATAATGTTGCTGTAAACATCAGGGTACATGTTTCTCTTTGAATCCATATTTTTGCATCCTTTGGGTAAATATTCAAGGTGAGATTACTGGATTATAGGGTACTTGTATTATTAATTTTTGGAGAAACATCTATACTGTCTTCAATAGTGGCTATACTAGTTTGCCTTCCTACTAACAGTGCAAGAATGTTCCTTTTTCTCCACATCCTAACCAACACTTGTTTCCTGAGTTTTTAATTTTTCTCATTCTGACAGGTTTGAGGTGATATCTCATTCTGGTTTTGATTTGCATTTCCCTGGTGGTAAGTAATGATGAACATCTTTTCATGTGTCTGTTTGCCATCTGTATGTCTTCTTTGCAGAAATGTCTGTTCATGTCTTCCCATTTTTTAATTAGATTATTTGTATTTTTTGGTGTTAAGTAGTATAGGTACTTTTTATATTTTGGATAATGATTCCTTAATATATTTATAATTTGCAAATATCTTCTCCCATTCTGTTGATAGTTTCTTTTGCTGCACAAAAGCTTTTTATTTAGGTGTATTTCCAAAAGTTTGTTTACCAATCATTGTTTTCAATCATGAATATTTCAGTAAGAAGTATTAACATTAACTAAACCCATAAAAAAGAATACTTAAAACATAATTTGTGAAAAATTCAAGTGTGAGTCAAATAAGATACTCTAGAATTGTTTTCCCTGGGTTATCAGATATACATAAATGTTGCATGCATATAGGGAGGAGCACATTTATAGATTTGAGGCAAGAGGCCAGACATTGTATGGCAAAGATTAAGAAGATGTTTAACTTCCATCCTTCACCTGAAGGTACCTTGAGATTTCCTACAATAGTCTCACTTTCAGTCTCTTCATCTTGGCCAACAAGTTTACTCAACCTACAATCTCCTGGGAGGAGAAGTAAGCAGGGTTTGACAATGATTAACTATATAGAGTCTCTATTATGGAGCAAATGGATAGAAGTATGTATGGTGTTTTCAGAGCCTTTTGAAAAGATGAGTGAATAAACAAATGGATGAAAAGGAATACAAGTAAGGATTATGTTACAGCAGAAATTATAGAGGATAAGCTAGCATATAGTTCAAACCTCTAAAAATTGTAAAAATGGAGAATGATCAATGGAAAAAAAAAGTATATGAATGTGTGCACTTTTCTACCAATTCTCCATAGGAAATGTGAAATAATTATTGTAAAAGACATCTAAAGATTACTTCTTTCTTTGAAACATTAGCCAACAATAGATGTTTTTTTCTACATTGATCTTATTAGATGCTATTTTTTAAATGTTTATTTACTTATTTTGAGAGAGACAGAGAGCAGTAAGCAGGGGAGGGGCAGAGAGAAAGAGAGAGTCTCAAGCTGACTTCACTCTCAGTGTGGAGCCCAATGTGGGGCTCAGTCTCATGAACTGTGACATCACGACATGAGCTGACATCAAGTGTCAGATGCCCAACCAACTGAGCCACCCAGGAGCCCCTGATTTTATAATATACTCTCAAACAAAGGCACATTAAAGAGTACACACATACACACACGCACACATGCACGTAGATACATTTATATGTTTATTTATATATTCATTTATGCATATAATTTATATGTTCATTTATTTAACTTGCTCTTAGTGTATAATGATGAACAAATATTTGTTAACAAAAATGTAGGTAAGATTATTTATCAAAAAAAATTTCTTTAAAAAATTTTAAAACTGTACTTAAAAGTGTATTTTTTTAAATTTTAGAGTGAGAGCACTAGGAAGAGAGGCAGAGAGAGAGAGACTCATAAGCAGGCACCATGTTCAGCATGGAACCTGATGTGGGGCTCGATCCCATGAGCCTGGGATCATGACCTGAGCCAAAATTAAGAATGAGACGTTCAACCAATTTAACCCACTCAGGTACCCCTAAAAGTGTATTTTTTATAATGTAATGGTAATAAATGCATATAGCTTATAGAATGACTCTTAAATGTTCTTGAAGCATGTAAAAAAGTAAAAGGATAGTTATTTGGATAATATTAATTTGGATATGTTAAAGAGTAGGTTCATAGTTAGAAATTAGACATATCTTAAGACATATTTGTAAGGAAACGTTTTTAATGGTAGAGCAGGAAAACAGGGTCATGTAAATATTATTTCAGGACCATATTTATTTTTCTAGTTTATCTTTCTTTCCTTCCTCTGATGTTAGGAACCTTATGTAGACTACAAGTGGATGTGGCAAGTCTTTCTTGGCAAAAGAAGAGCAAATCAGAATGCAAATTCTCCAGAAATCCTCTAAGGAAACATGTCAGGTTTCTTTTGCATGCATATGGAATTATCTCCTCGAGAGAAAAAGAGAACGAAGAGGAAGGACAAGATCTTGCGTGTAATATTTGCTAAAATCTCATTACATAGACTTTGAGTTTTCCATTTTCCCAGTAGAAGCTATTATTCATTTCAAGTTCAAATATATTGCTCAAAATTAAAAGATTTTCTGGCATTTTTTTATTAAAAATCCAGATGTTCTAGCTGTCATAACTAGATACTGCAGCATCTTAAAGGCTGTATGTTCCTGGGATCCAAATACTTTTAAAAGTATATATACAGATCACTTTCTTGGAACTAACTTCTTTTAAAAAAAATTTTTATAACATTTACTCATTCTGGAGAGACAGAAAGACAAAGCATGAGTGTGGGAAGGGCAAAGAGAGAAAGGGAGACACAGTATCCAAAGCGGGATCCAGGCTCTGAGCTGTCAGCACAGGGCCTGACACAGGGCTTGAACCATGAACCGTGAGATCATGACCTGAGCCAAAGTCAGATACTTAACCGACTAAGCCACCGAGGCACCCTATTTTTTTTAAATCAATACAAGGAAGAGGTGCTTTATTCCTATTTCCTAAATTTCATACAACCATGTATCATCATAGCTCATCAATTTTCTCTGACATATTTGAAAATAAATATTTTCTAACTTGTCAAATACCTGGAGTGAGTAGGTTCTTACCTTGTCTTACTAAGTCTTACCAAGACTTACCAAGTCTTTTTACTATGGCACAAATAACCAACACTATATTCACTTACATTGGATGTGAATTCATTTTGTTCACTTTTATGAAGTCTGATTTAGCATACTCTAATAAACAAATATTGCTTAGTAGAACATGTGGGTAAAGACTGCTTAGAGAAAATCTAGGAATAAAATTATTTAGAAGTATAATTTTCATAATTTGTTAATAATAAATCTGTAAAACCTGAAAAATATTGTCTCTTAATGGACCACTGAAATGAAAGCAAACTTATTTGGAGCAAATTAGTTTGGAGAGGTTGAGGCCTCAAATTTTAATTGAATGTAAATGGTGCATTCAGTATGCAAGGCACCATCATTTGAACAGTCTTGAAAAAGATTAAAAGAAGTCTCTCTGTTCAGGAAATAGCACATTAAAAAGCTGTGTATAGCCTAGTTATGTCAGTAAACCATATTATGTGTGTGTTAGCAGACCACCTTAGTGGATGAGATGTATTATAATCAGGATGTTTATCATACATAATTACTGAACAGGAGCTGTATTATATGGCACTGACAAGCATGGATCCGTAGTTCTAGATTTATGTCCTTTTAGGTTCCTGAGCAGAGCTTGTTATGTATAAACCAGCAGAAGCAGATGGACTGCTCTCCAGAGTACAATAGAGAAATGTAGGATTTTACAGGAGAGAAAGTTTCCTTTAGCAAAACCACAGAAATGTAGATGGCTAGAGAGACAAATTCCACAACTGAGCAAAAAGAATGGTTGGTCACACTTAAAATTTGATTGATAGATATTAAAGCTGATGAGCAGATGCTTGTTAAAAAAGAAAGGGGCGAGAAGGAGGGGAAAGAGGAAGAGGGAGAGAGAGTGCATTTCTTATCTAAAAATTAGCACAAACTTGACTGTATCAAATAAACCCTGAAAGCACAGACTCTAAAGCTACTTTTTTTTTAAAGTTCATTTATTTATTTTGAGACAGACCGAGACAGTAGAAGTAGGGCAGGGGCAGAGAGAGACGAGGAGAGAAAATCTCAAGCAGGCTCCGCGCTGTCAGCACAGAGCCCAGTGCAGGCTCTAGCTCATGAAACTGTGAGATCATGACTTGAGCTGAAACCAAGAGTCGGATGCTCAACTGAGTCGCCCAGGTGCCCTAAATCTACTTTTTAATAGATGTGTAACCTTGGACACATTTATTTACCTCTCATCCAGTTCCTCTTCCGAGATAGAGACAATAACTGCACTGGTCATAGAGATGCCATAGGGATTAAATGAGATGAGAATGAAATAGTCACCTCTATACAAATGTTGGTTGTAATTATTATCCTGATTTTATTGATGAGTAAAATTCTCAGATTTTAAGGGCCTTAGCCAACATTTCCCAACTCGTAACAGAGTACAAAGCAGATAATAAGTGCCTCAATTATCTGTTGCTGTATAACAAATCATCCTAAAGTTAATGACTGAAAACAAGAACAGTGTATGATTTCTCATAATTCTATTGGTTGACCAAGTGGTTCCCCTGCAGGTCATCCTTGGGTTCACTGTGCAACGGTATTTCCCTATTGCTTCAGCTGGGCACTTAACTAAAATGGCTGAGATGAGAGGGCCTTTCTTCCCAATATTTTTAACCTATGTTTTTTCTCAGGACTTCAAGTGATAAGCCACCAGTCTACAAAGACCTCATCAGATCTCTGTTTGCCTTACATTTACTGATGTCCATTGACCAAATTAAGCCCCATAGGCAAGTCCAGGGTCAATATGGAAGAGGACTACCCAAGGGTATAGGTAGCAGAAGGCATGAGTTATTGGTGGCCATCATAAAATCAATTATCCACATCTATGGATCTGAAAATCCTTTGATTTTTTATGTGCTCCTTTATTTATATAAAATATGTTTATATAAATATAAAGCATTTATATTTATATAAAATACATACTTTTGATACTTTTTATTTATATAAAATATATTTATTTAAAATAATTATGTACTTTCGACACTTCTTTCAGAATGAAGAACCTCTGTGTATTTGTGTGTGTGTGCATGTGTGTGCATGGCACTTATACACGAATGCTTACATGGGGAGTATGGCTGAAAATTCTTGAAATCTACGATTTAACTGGAAAAAAATCTGCATAATGTTCTAAAAATTTGTGGCAAAGTAATAATAATAATAAAATTGTTAAAGTAGGAATTTATTCAGAATACAGGTACATCGATATTGAATCTTGCCTGTGCCACTAACCTGTTAATTGATTACCTGCTGATGGGTATTTGGTGATAAGAATATGTAAGGCAGTGGACATTTGCTATCATACTGAATGTTTTACCCATCTGGAAAGGTGATTATCAAATAATGTGTGTGTATATATATATATATATATAAATGTGCCCATGATTAATTATATATATTTGTCTCAAGTGAATTCACTTTTTTGTTTTTTTGCGATACTCCTTCATTTATACCACATAGTTTCCTCAAAGTTTTTGTTTCCCTTCTCTTTCAAATGCAGCTAATAATATCTACTATGATACCAGTTTCTTTTTTATTTTTAGAATTAGCGATGTTGTACATCAAGAATCTGTCATAATGCTTGGCCCCCCTTAATAGGCACTAAATAAATCTAGCAACTGCTCCTCTGTTTTGCTGCTGCTAAAGCTCTCCCTCCTCCTCAAAGCCTGGTCTCTCCCTTCCTTCTTTCCCTCCTTCTTCCCCCTGTCCTTGCCTTCAATTTTAATTCTAGTGTCTTTTGCTATGAACCATTTTAAATATTTATTTAGTAATATATAACAATATTCACCTATATAGCTTTTGGATTACAACATACTTAATATGTTTATAGCCATAAAGTATTTTTTAATATTCTATATTTTCTTCCAATAGTATATAGTTTTTGAAAGTGTTTAAATTTTAAATCCACCATAGTTTTTATGCATATGCTTGGGCATATGTTTGTTATAGAGTCAAGCTCTGCATTTTTTTAATATATGTATATATGTGTAGCCAATTATCATACAATCACTAATTTAATATCATCTTTACCATATGTTACTTTATCATTTATACATGCTTTTATATCTAGACCTAATCTGTCCCATTAATACATTTTGCTATCCTTAAACCAAAAACACACATTTTTAATTACTGTAACTTTCCCATGCTGTGACATCTGGTAGGGCATGTTTATTTTCTCTTATTCATAGTTTTAATTTTTTTAAGTGTTCTTGGATATTTTTGTATATTTTATTTTACATATGAATTGTAAAGTCATTTGCTACTTTTTTATTGATTTTCTTCTGGAATTGTTCTCATCTTCCAGAATTCTAATTAGACAAACGTTTAATTTTCTGAATCGTCAATGTTATGCAACATTTTATTGTGATATTTTTCCTCTATATTTTGCACTTTATACTTTGGCTCACTTCCTTACTTATATATTTTGTATTATATAATCAACATTCATGTATTTGTATTTTATTACATCGTACTCAATTGATAAAAAATATCAGAAATTATATTTTAACTCCATAAGCTTTCTTATTCTTGATTTTTCTTATTCATTATGGACTTTTTCTGTTTTTTCCTTTCTTTCCTAAATATTTCTAGGAATACTAAATAATTTTTTAAGGTATTTTCTTGGTCCTGATTTTGTATGCATTATAACTAGACTAGTTATTTTGCTTTTTTATCTTGATCCTTTTATCTTATGTTCTTTATTTATCATAAATATCCGTTAACCCTTAACTGGTAATCCATATTTATTAATGGGAAATGAGTAATTATTCAAAGGTAGCTGATATTATTATTAATAATAATGGCTAATACTTATAATGCTCTTGCTGTATATAAGGCCATTATATGTTCATTAATATCTTCATTAAATGAGGTAACATATGTTCATTATGACTATGAAAAGCTCTAATTTGGAGGTGTTTTTCTCTATTTTGTCACTAAAATTAGTTATTTTTTTTTTATTATGTACAGATTCTTTCATTATACCCAATAAGATGGTTTGAATTATTTTGACTGGGATCTGCCTCAGTGTTTGATCTCATCACCCAATCTCCCTAAGAGAGCTCTCTCTAGGAAAGTGTTACACTTTTCTGTTCTTGGGCTGTATTATCATGAAGGCAAACATCTAAGTACCTGCTCTGAATATTCACAGGGAAAATCTGCCTAGCTATTCCACAGACAGTAGTTTCTCTGATTATCATAATGATAATTCCCAAAGCAATTTTTTTGAAGAGTTGATATACTTTATGCCACATCAGGGCTATTAACACATAGTAATGCTATTTAACATTATGATGTTTCATCTATACTTTCATCCACTCCATATCTCCCTCCTTTATTATTATGACATATTAAAAGGGTCTTGAGAACATTTACATACATTAAAAGGCACAAATGTTGAATTTTTTCTTATAATCCAGTGGGTTTTTTTTTTTTGTATATTCAGAGTTGTGCAGCTATTATCAATAATCTGATTTTAAAGTATCTTCATACCTCCAAAACACCCCATTAATAAATAAAAGGCCCTCCTCATATTCCTCTAAACTCTCCCTTTCAGACTTGGGCTACCACCAATACACTTCCTGTCTCTATTAGTAAAAGACGAACTAGGTTCATGAAAGTTTTCAAGAGTTTATTTGAGCATACATCAGTTAGAATTGGGCAGCAGCAAACCAACAATTATGAGCACTCCACCTACAGGAGGTAGAAGTTTTTGTAGAGAAGATACAGAAGCAAAACAAACAAAACTATTTAATTGCTATAGTTCAAATAGGTGCTTTATTTACATAGCAAGTTGGCTGTGATTGGTTGTTCTTAATTTTCATTTTCTTGGATGTGAGTTCATTTAGTCTGGCTAACTTAGGAATTTTGGGTTACCAAAGCATTAAGGCCACCCCAGTCTAATAGGCTCCTTGTTTAATTAATTTAACACTATAAATTTGCCTATTTTGGACACCTCCTATCAATGGAATAATGAAATTTATGGTCTTTTGTGAATTTTCTTTCACTTAGCATAATGTTTTTGATCCATCCATGTTGTAGCATGTTATCAGTATTTCTTTTTTTTTTTACTGCTAAATAATATTCTATTGCAAAAAATGCACATTTTGTTTATCCATTCATCAGTTGATGGACATTTGGATTGTTGCATTTTTATTAATTATGAATTGATTTTTTCATATGCATGTTTCCATTTCTATTGAGTATATACCCAGAAGTAGAATTTCTTGGACATATGGTACCTCTATGCTTAACATTCTGATATACTTCCAAACTGTTTACCAATGTAGTTTTACTGTTCTATATACCCGCCAGTGGTGAGTGTTATGGGTTCTAGTTTTTCCACATTGTCACCAACACTTGGTTTATATGTCTTTTTGATTATAGCCATCCTAGTGGATATAAAGTGGCATCTCATTACTCTGTTTACTTACATTTCACTAGTGACTAAGGATGTTGTTCATCTTTTCATGTGCTTGTTGACCACTTGTGTATATTCTTTGGAAAAATATATTTAAATCCCTTTGCCCATTAAAAAATGAGCCTTTGTCTTTTTGTTTAATAAGATGATATATTCTGGAAACTAGACCCTCGTCAGATAAATGATATGCAAGTATTTTCTCCAATGATGTAAGTTGTTTATGTTGATTCTCTCTCATGATGGAGTCCTTCACAGTACAAAAGTCTTCAATTTTAATGAAATCTAAATTTTTCAATGGTTACTAGTTCTTTTGGTGTCATACCTAGTAAATCAGTGCTAAATCCAAAGTCACAAAGATTTACCCCTATGATCTCTTCTAAGAGCATAAAGTTTTTGCTCTTACATTTGGGTCTAAGATCAATTTTAAGTTAACTTTTTGTGTGTGATGTGAAGTAGGGGTCCAGATTAATTATTTTGCCTTTGAAAATAAGTGTCCCAGAATAACTGGTCAAAATGACTATTCTTTCTCCACTCATTAGTCTTAGCATCTTTGTCAGAATTAATTGATGGCATATGAGGGGTTTATTAGGCTTTCAGTTATATCTCACTATCTATCCTTAAATCAGTACAACACTTTACTGATTACTGTAAATTTGTAGGAAGTTTTGAAATTGGGAATCATGTCTTCCAACTTTATTCTTCCTTTTCAATGTTGTTTTTAGCTTTTTTGAGTCCCTAATAATGCCAGTAGAATTTTAGAAATAGGTGTGTGTGTGTGTGTGTGTGTGTGTGTGTGTGTGTGTGTGTGTGTTTTATTATGGCAAAAGACCCAGCTGAGATTCTTATAAAATGCATTGAATCTAGTTATGGATACATTGCTATCTTAAGAATATTAAGTCATACAATTTATGCTTATGGGATGTCTTTCCATTTATTTAGATTTTATTTAATATCTTTCAACAATATTTTATAGATTTATGTACACTCTTTATACTTTTGTTTATTAAATTTGTTCTCAGGTGTTTTATTATTTCTGATGCTATTGTAAATAGGTGATTTCTTAATTTCACTTTTGAATTGTTTGTTGATAGGGTATAAAATACAATTGAATTATTTATATTGATCTTACATACTGTAGACTTACTGGAATTGTTTATTATTCCTAATAATTTTATTGTGGATTTCTTCAGATTTCATATTTTGTATATTAATGATTATGCCATCTATAAACAGAGATAGTTATACCTATTTCTTAGAAATGTTTATTTTTCTCACCTAATTGCTCCGGCTTCTATCTTCAGTAAAATTTTGAATAGAAGTTGCAAGAGTGGATGTCCTTGACTTTTTCCTTGATATAGGAAAAAGCGTTCTATTTTTCACCATTTCATACCTATATTTTAGTTGAGGATTTTAATTAGATGCACTTTATCAGCCTGAGGAAGTTTCTATCTCAATTTGTTAACTTTCTTTTTTCAATCACAAACGGTGTTGGATTTTGTCAAATATTTATATGTCATTGAGATCATCAAATAATTTTTTATTTGTTGCAAAATATGTTGCATTGCCTTAATTGATTTTCAAATGCTAAACCAACCTTCATTCCTGGAATAAATCTACATGGTAATCAAGTAGCATTTATTACAGTTCTGCATTGGGTTTGCTAGAATTTTATTGAAGATTTTTGATTCTATGGTCAAAGAAATATTGGTCTGTGGTTGTCTTCTTGTGATGTCTTTGTTTTGTGTTAGGGCAATACCATCCTCATAGAGTAGGCTGTGAAGTATTCCTTCTTCTAGTTTTTTATGAAGGAGTTGGTGAAGAATTGGTATTAATTCCTCCTTTAATATTTTTTAGAATTCACCATTGAAACCATCTGGGCCTGGGTTTTTCTTAGTAAAATGTAACAAATTAAAAATATTCTAGTATAGGTATATTCTTATTGTTTTTTTTTTTTTTTTTTTTGAGTCAGTTTTTCTAGTTTGTGTCTTTCTAGGAATATATTTAATTCACCTAACTGATTGCACATAGATGTTAATAGTATTCTCTTATTATTGTTTTAATTTCTGTTAAGTCATTTTTATGTGTTTTCTTTTATTCCTGACTGCAATAATTTGTTTTCTCTCCTTTTTCTATGATCTATCACTTTTAAACTTTTTTTTGAAAGCCAACTTTTTGTTTTATTACTTTCCCCCAATGGTGTTGTATTCCCTATTTCACTTACTTATAATCTAATCCATATCATTTCTTTTATTTCTCCTTCCCTTGCACTACTTTGATCATTTTTAATTCCTTAAGGTGGAAAGTCAGGTTATTGATTTGAGATCTTTCTTATTTTTAAATATAAGTATTTATAATTACATACTTCCCCTAAGCACTGTATTAGAAGCATCTCATTAGATTCAGTATGTTGTTTTCACTCACCTTAACAGGTTTTGTAAGTTCCCTTTGATTTCTTTCTTATTCTATTGGTTTTCTAGGAATATGTTTCATTTCAGGATATTTGGGAGTTCTCCTAATTTATATATTTTTAAGTTTTTATTTAACTTCCAGTTAGTTAACACCCAGTGTGATATTAGTTTCAGGTGTATAACATAGTGATTCAGAACTTGCATACAGTACCCAGTGCTCATCACAAGTGCACCCTTAATCCCCATCACCTATTTTACCCATTTCCTCACCCACCTCCCCCCTGGTAACCATTAGTCGTTTCTCTATAGTTAAGAGTCTGCTACTTGGTATGTCTCTCTCTTTTTTCCCTACGTTTGTTTGGTTTGCTTCTTAAATTCCACATATGAGAAAAATCATATGGTATTTGTTTTTCTCTGACTGATTTCATTTAGCATAATACACTCTAGCTTCATCCACATCTCTGCAAATGGCAAGATTTCATTCTTTTTGATGACTGAGAAATATTCCATTTTATATAGTTGTAGTCCACATCTTATGTATTCATCAGTAGATGGACACTTGGGCTTTTTCCATAATTTGGCTGTTGCTGATAATGCTGTAAACATCAGGATGCATGTGTCCCTTCAAATTAGTATTTTTGTATTCCTTGAATAAACACCTAGTGGTGTAATTGCTGGATTGTAGGGTAGTTCTATTTTTAAAAATTAAAAAAAATTCTCCTAATGTCTCTTTGGTTTCTAACTTTAAGTCCATTGTAGTAAGAGAACATATTTTTGTTATTTCAATCTTTTAAGTATATTGAATCTTGTTGTATAATTTAGCATGAAGTTTATCCTTAAGAATGTTACATGTGCATTCAGAAAAATGCAGAAAAACACGTGGCATCCTGTTTATCTGAGGAATATTGCATATTTGTTAGTTATGATTAGGTTGATAGTGTTACTCAAGTCTCCTACTTTTTTGGTTGGTATTCTGCTTAGTTTTCTACCAATGTTTTAAGTGGGATAATATTTTAAGTGTCATTGAATTGTCTGTTACTCTTTTCTGTTCACTCATACTTTGCCTTATTTATTTGGGGACTATATTGTTAGGTGAACATATTTTTTATAATTATAAACATTTTCTGATGGTTTAACTGTTTTATCATTATAAAATATCCTTCTGTCATTAAAATTATTTTTGTCTTGAAGTCTATTTACTTCTGGTAATAATGTAGGCTACCCAGCTCTCTTTTGGTTATTGTTTGTGTAGCAAATATTTATTATTATTATATTTTCACCTGTGAATGTGTGTTTGAACCTATAAAGTATATATATTGTAGATATCAAATAATTGAATAATATTTTGTTTTATTAAAAAAAATTTAACATTTATTTATTTTTGAGAGACAGAGAGACAGAGAATGAGCATGGCAGGAGGGGAGGGATCACAGAGAGAGGAGGAGACACAGGATCCGAAGCAGGCTCCAGGGACTGAGCTGTTAGCACAGAGCCCAACTTGGGGCTGGAACCCACAAACGATGAGATCATGACATGAACCAAAGTTGGACGCTCAGCCAACTGAGCCATAGAGGTGCCCCTATTTTGTTTTATTTTTTAAATATATGCTGCCAATCTCTGACTTTTTATTACAATGTTTAATCTATTTGTATATTATATGGTTACTGAGAAGAGCATTTACATCTGTCACTTTGTTATTTGTTCTTGAAAAAAAATAGGGGTACCTTGATAACTTAGTTAAGAGTCTGACCCTATGTCTTTTGATTGGAGTGTTTAGTCCATTTACATTCAGAGTTATTATTGAAAGATATTGGTTTAGAGTCATTGTGGTGTCTGTAGGTTTCATGCTTGTAGTGATGTCTCTGGTACTTTGTGGTCCTTGCAACATTTCACTCACAGAATCCCCCTTAGGATCTCTTGTAGGGCTGGCTTAGTGGTGATGAATTCTTTCGGTTTTTGTTTGTTTGGGAAAACCTTTATCTCTCCTTCTATTCTGAATGACAGACTTGCTGGATAAAGGATTCTCGGCTGCATATTTTTTTCTGTTCATCACACTGAAGATTTTCCGCCATTCCTTTCTGGCCTGTCAAGTTTCAGTAGATAGGTCTGCCACTAGTCTTATGGTTCTCCCTTTGTAAGTTACAGCCTGTTTATCCCTAGCTGCTTTCAGAGTTTGCTCTTTAGCCTTGTATTTTGCCAGTTTCACTATGATATGTCATGCAGAAGATTGATTCAAGTTACATCTGAAGGGAGTTCTCTGTGCCTCTTGGATTTTAATGCCTTTTTGCTTCTCCACATCAGGGAAGCTCTCAGCTATGATTTGTTCAAGTACACCTTCAGCCCCTTTCTCTCTCTCTTCTTCTTATGGAATTCCTATGAAATGGATGTTGTTCCGTTTGATTGCATCACTTAGTTCTCTAATTCTCCCCTCACACTCCTGGATTTTTTTATCTCTCTTTTTCTCAGCTTCCTCTTTTTCCATAATTTTATCTTTTAATTCACCTATTCTCTCCTCTGCCTCTTCAATCTGTGCTATGGCCACCTCCATTTTATTTTGCACCTCATTTATAGCATTTTTTAGCTCCTCATGACTATTTCTTAGTAGCAATAGATTCTCTGCTGTCTTCTATGCTTTTTTCAAACCTAGCGATTAATTTTATGACTATTATTCTAAATTCTTGTTCCATTATATTGCTTAAATCATTTTTGATCAATTTGTTAGCTGTTGCTACTTCCTGGAGTTTCTATTGAAGAGAGTTCTTCCATTTTCTCATCTTGGGTAGTCTCTTCGGTGGCTCACAGCTGCAGGGCACTTCCCTTGTACTGTCCAGAGTAACTTGTATTGGTGGGTGGGGCCGCAGTCAGACCTGATGTGCCCCCAGCCCACCGCTGGGGCCACAGTCAGACTGGTGTGTACTTTATCTTCTCCTCTCCCAGGGGTAGGACTCACTGTGGAGTGGTGTGGCCCCTGTCTGAGCTACTTTCACACTGCCAGGCTTGTGGTGCTGCTTCAATGGGATCTGGTGTGTTAGCCAGGATGGATCCACAAGGTGCACAGGGGCAGGAGGGGCAGGCTTAGCTCCCTTTGCCATCAGTGGTCCCCTGTGGGAGGGGCCCTGTAGGACCGGGAGGGAGGCAGACCCATTGGAGGGATGGATCCACAGAAGCACAGCATTGGGTGTTTGCGCAGTGCAAGCAAGTTTGGTGACAGGAACTGGTTCCCTTTGGGATTTTGGCTGGGAGATGGGAGAGGGAGTTGGAGCTTGCCAGCACCTTTGTTCCCTGCTGAACTGAGCTCTGTCTTGTGGGGCTCAGCAACTCTCCCTCACAGTGCCCTGTCGCCCTCCCCACACTCCGAGAGCATAGCTGTTGACTTTTAACATTCCAGATGTTAAGTCCCACTGGCTGTCAGAACTCACACAGTCCAGCCCCTCCACTTTTGCAAGCCAGACTTCGGGGGCTCTGCCTTGCTGGGTGGGCTGCCCCTGCACCTCCCCAGCTCTCTCCAGCCCGTCCATGTAGTGTGCCCTGCCTGTCTGCCCTTCCTGCCCTCTTCTGTGGGCCTCTTGTCTGCACTTGGCTCTGGAAAGTCCATTCTGCTAGTCTTCTGGAAGTTTTCTGGGTTATTTAGGCAGATGTGGGTGGAATCTAAGCAATCAGCAGGACAAGGTGAGCCCAGCGTCCTCCTACACTGCCATCTTCCCTCCAAATCTCTCTCGTATTTCTTCTTTGATGTCATTGATCTTTGTGTCTGTTTTTATGCTGATACCATGCTGTTTTTATTACTATAGCTTTGTAATATAGTTTGAAATTGGGGACTATATGATGCTCCCATCTTTTCTCTTCTTTCTCACAAGCACTTTGGCTATTCAGGTATTTTTGTGATTCCATATAAGTTTCATGATTGCTCTGTTTCTCTGAAAAATGCCCCTGGAATTTTAATAGCGATTTCATTAAATCTATAAATTGCTTGCGGTAGTTTGGGCATCTAAGATAGCATTAATTCTTCCAATCCATGAGCATGGATATTTTTCACTTATTTGTGTCTTTTGAAACTTCTTTCATTAATGTTTTACAGTTTTTCAGTGTATAGTTATTTCACTTCCTTGGTTAAATGTATTCCTATTTTCTTCTTTTCAATTCAATTATAAATGGGATTGTTTTCTTAACTTTTCTGATAGTTTGTTATTAGTATATAGAAACAAAAGTTTTTGTATATTGATATTTTATTTTGCAAATTTACTGAATTTGTTGATTAGTTCTATTACTTTTTTGCTGAGGTCTTTAGGGTTTTCTATATATAACATGTCATCTGCAACTAGTTATAGTTTTACTTTTTCTTTTCCAATTAGGATATCTTTAATTCCTTTATATTCATTGATTGCTTGCCTAATTGCTCTGGGTAGGGCTTCTAATGCTATGTTAAATAAAAGTGGCAAGAGTAGGCATCCTTGTTTTTTTTCTGATCTGAGAGGAAAGTCCTTTTCAGCTTTTCACCACTGGGTATGATGTTTTCTGTGGGCTTGTCATAAATGGCTTTTATCAAATTGAAGAATATTCCCTCTGTCAACACTTTCTTGTGAGTTTTAAATATAAATGGCTGTTGAGTTTTGTCAAAAGTTTTTATTTTTATCTATTGAGATGATCGTATGATTTTATTCTTCATTTTGTGATGTCATGTATCACATTGATTGGCTTGTAGATATTGAACTATCCTTGCATCCTTGGAATAAATTTCACTTAATTGTGGTATATGATATTTTTAATGTGTTGTTGAATTTGGTTTGCTTATATTTCATTGAGGATTTTTGCATCTGTGTTTATCAAGGATATTGATTTGTAGTTTTCTTGTGGAGTCCTTGTCTGGTTTTGGTATCAGCATAATTATGGCTTTGTATAATAAGTTTGAAAGTGTTTCTTCATCTTTTTTTTCAAAATTTTTGAGAATGATTGGTATTAATTTTCTTTAAATGTTTGGTAGAACTAACCAGTGAAGCCATCTTGTGCTGGACTTTTCTTTGTTGTGAGGTTTTGATTACTGATTTGATATTTTTGCTAGTAATTGGTCTGTTATAATTTTTTATTTCTTTGTGATTAAATCTTTGTGGTTATATGTGTCCATGAATTTTCAATTTCTTCTAGGCTATAAAATTTGTTGGTGCATAATTGATCACAGTAATCTCTTATAATACTCTTTATATCATTCATTTTTGAAGGATATAGAATTTTTTCAACAATTTGCTTCTTTCACCTCTTTGAATAGTTCATCTTCTTGGAAACCTCAGTTTCCAATAAGAAATCAATGTTTTTATTGATTATTTATTGTATATTATGAATCATTTTTTCCAGCTACTCCAAAATTCCCCCTTTGGCAATTTGACTATAATGTATGTAGTGATAGATTTCCTTGAATATAACCTACTTAGAGCTTATTGAGTCACTTGATATGGATATATGGGTTTTTAATCAAATTTGTTAAGTTTTTTTGTTCCATTAATTCTTCAAATATTCCTTATGCCCCTTTCTCTGTCTTCTCTTCTTCTGGGCTTCTTCTGGGCTATAAAAATGTTCTTATGCTTGATGATGTCTGTGTTAGGTTTAAAAAATGTCTCCTTTCTACTTTGAATTTGCTGCTGAGGCTGCTAATTTTTTTTTATTATTATTATTTCAGTATTGTACTTTTTTTTTTTAAGTTTTATTTATTTATTTTTTTCAACGTTTATTTATTTTTGGGACAGAGAGAGACAGAGCATGAACAGGGGAGGGGCAGAGAGAGAGGGAGACACAGAATCGGAAACAGGCTCCAGGCTCCGAGCCATCAGCCCAGAGCCTGATGCGGGGCTCGAACTCACGGACCGTGAGATCGTGACCTGGCTGAAGTCGGACGCTTAGCCGACTGTGCCACCCAGGCGCCCCAGTATTGTACTTTTCAATCCTAGAAACTTTTCATTTTTTTAATTTTCTCTTATTTGATATTCACTATTTAGTGAGTCACCATTGCCATATTTTCTTTTAATTCTTTACATATAGTTTCCCTTTGTTCTTTGAACATATTTACAATGCTCCTTTAAAATTCTATCTAGTAATTTAAACATCTGGGCCCACTAGATACAGTTTCTCTTGAATCATTTTCTTCTTGTGTATGAACAAAACATTTTGTTTATTTCCATTCACATAATTTTTATAGAATACTGGTCATTTTAAATGATGTAATATGCAACTTGAAATCAGATTCCCCCCTCCCCAGGATTTTTTCATGTTTTTGACATTACCATTAATATGCATAGTGACTTTCCTGGACCAGTTCCATAAGTCTGTGTTCTTTGTCATGGGTGAGCACAGAAATCTATGCTCAGTTAACTCAATGGTCAGCTAATAGTTTTTCTTAAGTTGCTTGAACCAATAAGACTCCTATCCTGGAAATCCAGGGACAAAACCCTCTATGGATATTGCATTCTCCAGATTTTCTTTTTAAGATTTTTGATAGCTTCTTGTTTGTGCTATATAATATAGCCACCTCAAGTAGCCATGATGTAAAGCATTTACTGCTGATTGTTTTTGACACATACCCTCACTGAATAAGGTTGGAGTCAAGTCAAATAAAGGCAAGTTCCATAAATGTAGCTTTTCTAGGAATAATCTAGCAAGGTCATATAGTGACATTTCTCTGAGAATATTTTTAAGAGACTCCAAGCCCATCTTCTAGCCCAGTGGTGGCTAGCCTCCTGATTTTCACAGCTGTAATTGTCCCAAGTTTGCAGTTTTGTAAGGATACTTTAGTGCTAGAGAGTGGGGAATTGTAATAAGAAATGTAAATGCTTACCAAGATTTAACTATTTTCTTGAAAAAAAACTCCTCACATTTTTGTAAGCTGTGGTTATTTGCAGAGTTCCAAAACATTTGATTTTGACAATGTTTGTCAGTATTTGCAAACTTTTAGCAAGGATTTAGAAAGCTGCATTCTAATGTTCTGGAAATACCCATGAAAAAAGCAGTCCTGTGATTTTTCTAATAGTTGAGTCCAATTTTGTTCTCCAGTTTCTGTTTAGAAGTATACAACCCTTATTAAGAGAAGGACTCTATTCTTTTTTGGTTACAAGTTTCTTCATTCGGACTTATCCATTACCCTAATGTTTTCAGTTTCTACTTTACAGAAATAACATACAACTCTTTTAATAGCATCTCTTTGTTTAGGCAGTTCTTTTGTTTAAACAAACATGTTTATTTAAATTGATTTTCTCTCATTTCAATGGGGTTATGAGGAATGGAATCACGTATGGATATTTGGTCTACCATCTTGAAGTAGACCTCACATTCATTACTTATATTGAATCTATAAAATACATATATGCATAGATTGATAATGAACATGATCCTATCATTTAATAAATATCTCACTAAAGGCTGTATTTAAAAAAAAAACACCTTTTCATTTTTGAGTGTTCTTATTGTTCATGGACACTTTTACAAAAATTAATGATTTGAATAACGAAACACCAAAAGGACAATTAACAGACATATCTTAGAAAGTAAGAGAGAGATTCTTGATTTATAAGTGCTTGCTGTGTTATATAAAGTTGCAAGTATATATGCCATTAATAGAAATGCCAGTGTAAGCTGAACATTACTCTATTGAAGCTAATGAGTACTAAAGATATATAAATTCCATTCTTCAAATGTATTTAAGTATGTATAAAATTAAAGACAAGCACACTGATTTATGAAAAGAATACTATTATCTGATTAAAAATCAACAGGTAGCCAAATAATTTCTAAATGTGAATATTGAGGTATTTTGAGCAGTCAGAAAAATTTATGTGAAGACTCTACCATCCATAAGTTTTTACTTGAAAAATGTAAATTTTCCTCATGAACTTCCAATACATTTCAATTATAATTACACATCATTACCAGTGCTTTTGTACCTCTCTTTTTTATTCATTTACTTCTGAGGACTGTACTAATTAATAAGAAATATTTGAGGATAAAACATTTATTGAGATTGGAGTTAACTTTATCATTTTGATCTGTTTCCATGAAATGCAGACAAAGGCTTTTGGTTTCCAGGGCTGTTCAAACAGTTTGGAATTGTGGAATTCCGAATTATGCAAGGATAAGTGCTCATACTTTAACCATAACCAGAGTGTGTACCTTATTCATGGGTATAAAGCAATCTAAGGAATTACTTCTCTTGAAGGGACAGGTAATCAACATTGCTACTATGAGCTATAGGTAAAGTATGGTTCCATGTGTTAATGAAATATTTCTCTTCATAAACTATTCCCCTTACAGTATTTGAGTGCTAGCTTTAAGAATATTATAAATGAGGGGCGCTTGGGTGGCTCAGTCGGTTGAGCATCCGACTTCAGCTCAGGTCATGATCTCGTGGTCCGTGGGTTCTAGCCCCGTGTTGGGCTCTGTACTGACAGCTCAGAACCTGGAACCTGTTTCAGATTCTGTGTCTCCCTCTCTCTCTGCCCCTCCCCCACTTGCACTCTGTCTCTGTCTCAAAAATAAATAAACATAAAAAGAAGAATATTATAAATGATGGGGTGCCTGGGTGGCTAAGTTGATTAGGTGTCCGACTTCGGCTCAGGTCATGATCTCAGGGGCTTGTGGGTTCAAGCCCCACATCAGGTTCTGTGCTGAAAGCTCAGAGCCTGGAGCCTGCTTTGGATTTTGTGTCTCCCTCTCTCTCTGCCCCTCCCCATCACATGCTCTCTCTCTCTCTCTCAAGAAATAAACATTGAAAACATTTTTTTGAAGAATATTATAAGTGATGCATGTCTATGTCTGTATTGTCTGAATTGTGTGGGTGATTGTTTCTTTTCAATCTTTTTTTGCTAGTCTTTCTTTGCTAATCTTCATCTTCTCATAACTACTTGCCTTTCCCTGTTCACCCAAAGATATATCCTTCTTGCTACAAGTCTCCATTCTTAGACCCTTGAGTCCAATCACATCTTTAGAAAACATGTATTGTTCTCATGAGTATGTCAAATACTAAGGGGGCTTGAAAAAACGGGAAGGTTAAATCATTATGTGTCCTTAAAAGAGAGGAACATGGAGGAAGGCCCACTACCAATTACAAAGAGGAAGCTATGAAGTTTAATTTGATAAGCTTTGCATTTCATTTTCTTAATAGAGGAAAGCATCCCAAAGATGAACAAAAGTAAAAAGGGCCACACTGTGTTACGGAAACAATTCTCACCATATTTTGGAAATCTTGCTGATGAACCACCAATAATTATTAATTTAAGATAGCAGAGAAGCCCCAACTTACTAATACATTATATTCTAATTATCCAGTAGCCCTCAGGAGTAGCACAATTAAATTCAAATATCAGATATCCCAAAGAACATTGAATTAGTTGCAGATACTCACAACAATAACCATCTCATCTAGAAGAATAGTGAAATAATTATAAGGAGACAGTGTTCCCCTAAAGATATAGAGAAGGCCTGAAACTCAGGCTAGGTATATTTTGAGGAGAAAGAAAGGGCAGCTCAGATTGTAAAGGGGCTTCCTGATTAGGGTATGGAATACCATAGCATGCTGGCTAACAAATTCACTAAACATAACCCTAAGCAATTCAATAAACATTTTCACTCTCTCTCTCAAACACATATGACAGTAGAAACTGTAAAATAAATTGACCCCAATGTGCAGTTAAGGGTGAACCCCCTGGGATGAGTCCAGCCATGTGAATGGAAGATACTTATGCCTGGCAACAGCTAGCCTAGATTTTACTTCTCCAAGAAAGAAAACCTAACTATTAATTAGGAGAAAAAAGGGGGGGGGGGGAGGGAAGGCTTGAGGAAGATAAAATTTTATCTATCAGTTTTATATTTTTTTCTTTCTACAAGGATTCATTTTTAAAGATTTCTACAAGAAAAACAAATTTAGAAAATATAAAGAGTACTCTTTGTGTCTCAGTCTGAAGGCTCCTCTCATTGCGGCATCTCACAAGATGCCATACTTGTAAGACAGGGAACCTTCTTTTGCTGATCTCCCTTGATATAACAAGAAATAGGAGAGTAAATAGAATGCTAACAAAATGATCTTTCTCTCTCCTTTTCCATATATTATTCATATCCTGATTATTTTTTATTATTTCTACAGAAAAACTGTATGGGCTACAAAATTAAAACACTTTAATTTTGGAGTACCAGGGTGGCTCAGTCAGTTAAGTGCCCAACTCTTGATATCATCTCAGGTCATGATCTCACTGTACTGGGATCGAGCCCTGTGTGGGGCTCTGCACTATGTGGAGCCTGCTTGGGATTCTCTCTCTCTCTCCCTCTCTCTGCTACTCCCCCTCTCGTGTGAGAGAGAACATACATAAACTTAAGGAAATACATAAGGAAATACAAAAATACATAAACTTAAGGAAAAAAGGCTTTAATTCTGAATATATTTCTAGATTTAAAACTCTTAATCTCTCCTTTGTTTCCTTGCTCCTTTTATACTGCCTTTTTCCATGAAATTCAAGCTGCATGAGTGCCAAGACTTGTCTTTTTTGTTCATTATTTTATTATAAATGTTTAGGCCAATGCCTGGGACAAATATTGAGCTCAATAATTTTTAAGTTTATTTTATTTTTGAGAGAGAGAGAGTGAGCAAGTGAACAGTGAAGGGACAGGGTGAGAGGGAGAGAAACAATCCTAAGCAGATTCCCTGCTATCGCATGGAGTCTGAAGAGGTCTTGATCTCACAAACCAGGAGATTGTGACCTGAGCTGAAATCAAGAGTTGGACAATTAACCAACTCAGCCACTCAGGTGCCCTGAGCTCAGTAATTTTTAGTAGGTATGTTACTGGAACTTTATTCAATGACATTGTACAAATACTGACATAGACTCAATAAGTTGCAGCGTTCATATAGAAAAGCAAGAAATTCTCCAAGTTTGTTATGCAATCAAGTTATTAAGAAAAAACATAAAAAATAAAGGATTTTACTTCAGTTTTATCTTGTCAAAAAATCTCTACTTTTTGTATCCTGTTAGTATAAATCTTGACTTTGAGTGATATTATGATTGTTTTTCCTAACAAACTGACCTGTTGTCAAGATGTTTAGAAAATTTAAATATAAAATATAGGGTTAGATTACCTGTGGCTTAGAGTTTTCCTGTAACCCTAGGATTCTAAGATGACTTTGATTTCTCAACAAATGAGAGCCTTTTCAGAAGAGGTTGGCCAATTAGTAATTGCCTAGCACTAGATACCATGTAATTTATTTTGTGAGCTGGGACACTTTCAAAAGTGCAATAAGATGCTTTTAATAATTAGACCAGAACAACAACTTAGATACTATTTAAGGAAAACAGATTTTTATTTCACACTATCAAGGATGATGTTATTTAATCAATTACTATCAATTCTCAGAAAGAGGTGAAAAAAATCCTGAGTCTGAAGATGAATATTTCTCTCTCTCTCTCTCTTTCTCTCTCTTTCTCTCTCTCTCTCTCTCTCTCTCTCTCTCTCTCTCTCTCTCTCTCTCTCACACACACACACACACACACACACCCAGAGAGAGAGAGAGAGAGAGAGAGAGAGAATAAGAAAAGCTGGGATTTCCCAGTCTCTGGAATGTCTTAGGACACTGTGTTCTTCAGTAGGCAAAAAAATGGGCTAGTTGAGAATATAGAGAACAGAGTTACTATCTGACTGACCATCCTACTCTTGGCATCTGTTTCATTGAAAAACTTCTACCTATCCATTTTGCCAAAGGTTTCATGGTATGAGTTTTGGGAAAATACCTCAGTGGAACTAAACATTATAATTACAGAGCCAAGTTCACAGTATTCAGAAAGATGTAGCAAATGAAAAACTCAATTCAAAAAACATTGATAACCCAACAAAAAGCTGAAGGGATTAATACATATTGTAACCTGATTCAAACCAAACAGTTGCACATGATAATGACAACTGCCTTGTAAATTTGTGACCAAGATAGGATTATCTGAATGTCTGGATTTACTTTTCTAGTCTCCAAAGAGTTTATTTAAATTATGTTTACTAAAGTAGCTTTACTTTTTATCTTTGAAATAACTGGCTTGTATCTGACCACTCTTTATTTTTTTATTTTTTTAATATATGAAATTTATTGTCAAATTGGTTTCCACACAACACCCAGTGCTCATCCCAAAAGATGCCTTCTTCAGTACCCATCACCCACCCTCCCCTCCCTCCCAAACCCCATCAGCCCTCAGTTTGTTCTCAGTTTTTAAGAGTCTCTTATGCTTTGGCTCTCTCTCACTCTAACCTCTTTTTTTTTTTTTTCCTTCCCCTCCCCCATTGGTTTCTGTTAAGTTTTTCAGGATCCACATAAGTCTGACCACTCTTTATAGATAACCTATTTACTCTAATGCTCACGGGTCTGATGATTGCATCTAATACAGAATTTCAGTATTCCAATTCACACTCCTCTAGTCCTCTTCATGACATATTTGGGAGTGATTTTCAGAATGGAAAGAACAGATAAGCTCTTCTTTAAGAGTGACAGAAATCGGGGCACGCAGGTGGCTCAGTTGGTTAAGCGTCTGACTTGGGCTTTGTTCATGATCTCATAATTAGTAAGTTTGAGCCCCGCATCCGGCTCTGTGCTGATAGCATGGAGCCTGCTTTGGATTCTGTGTCTCCTCTTGCTGCTCCTGTTACCCACCCCCTCACTCTCTCAAAAATGAATAAACATTATTATTTTTTTTTTTAAAGAGTGATAGAAATCATGTGAATAACTTCAAGACCAGAATAAGGAAAGGATATTCCTGAGGATTAAGAACTCAGACTACTTCCCGGGAATACTCATTTCATTACTACTGACTCTAGTGTGGATTAATTTATACTCGTCATGTCTTGATGCATAAATGAGTGCAGAAATTAGCTGAAAGATTGATCACAGTGATCAATTATGTTTGTATGCATCTGCAATTGTTCTCTCTTTTTTTTGCAAGCATTCTTTATTGTTGTTGCTTATTGACCATTTGTATATCTTTTTATTTTTGAGTTTTTAATATAATTTATTGTCAAGTTAGCTAACATACAGTGTATACAGTGTGCTCTTGGCTTCGGGAGTAGATTCCCATGATTCATCTCTTACATACAACACCCAGTGCTCATCCCAAAAAGTGCTCTCCTCAATGCCCATCACCCATTTTCCCCTCTCCCCTGCCCCTCCAACTACCCTCAGTTTGTTCTCTGTATTTAAGAGTCTCTTATGGTTTGTCTCCCTGTTTGAAACTATTTTCTCCCCTTTCCTTTCCCATGGTCTTCTCTTAAGTTTCTCAAATTCCACATATGAGTGAAAACATATAATATCTGACTTTCTCTGACTGGCTTATTTCACTTAGCATAATACCTTCCAGTTCCATCCACGTTGTTGCAGATCAGGGATATTGGCCAATAGTTTCCTTTTCTTGTGACTTCCATCTCTGGACTTGGTATCAGAATAATGCTGCCCTCATAAAATCATTTTGAAAGTACTCTTTCCTCTTCTATTTTTTAGGAAGAGTTTGAGAAGGATTGGTATATATATTTTTTATTTTTATGACTGTTCTTATCCTATTTACATGTAATGTATATAATCTATAATTTGTAACAACTCTTTTTTTTAATTGATTGGTATCACTTTTTAACTAATAGTCCAATTTATTTTATAGTTTTTATTTTTTTTGTTTTTGTATTTATTTAATAAACTATTTACTTATTTTTTATTTAAATTTTAGTTAACATTCAGTGCAATATTACTTTCAGGAGTAGAATTCAGTGATTCATCATTTATATACAATATCCAGTGCTCATCACAACAAGTGCTCTTCTTAGTACCCATCACCCATCTAGCAATCTTCCACCCACCACCCTCCACCATACCATGGGCACTGCTAAAGATTGGTATATTATTCTTATTTGAATGGTTGGTAGAATCACTAGTGAAACCACCTTGTCCTTGACTTTGGTTTGTTGGAAGATTTTATATTACTGGTTCATCTCCTTATCAGTAATCAGTCTGTTCAGACTTCCTAATATATTTGTAGTTTAGTCTTTGCAAATTGTATGTTTCTAGAGGTAATCAAACTTTTTGGCACATAATCGTTCATAGTAGTCCTTTAAGATCTTTGTATCTGTGTTGTCAGTTGTAATGTCTCTTCTTTTATATCTGATTTTATTTGAGTCCTCACTTTTTTTCTTGGAAATCTATCTAAAAGTCTGTCAGTATTTTTTAATCTTTTCAAAATACTTTCATTAATGTATTTAATTTCTTTTTTAGTCTTTACTTCAATTACTCCCACGTTGATCTTTATTTTCTTCTTTCTACTAACTCTGGACTATGTTCTTTTTTCCCTAGCTTCTTGAAATATAAAGTTACATTATTTATTTGAGACTTCTTCATTCTTATGGAATGCATTTATTGCTATGAACTTCCCTTTTGCATCCCATAAAGTTTGATATGTTATATTTCCATTTTATTTCTCTGAAGATTTTCTTTAATATAATTTATTGTCAAATTGGCTAATATATTGTGTGTAAAGTGTGCTCTTGGTTTTTGGGGTAGATTCCCATGGTTCATTGCTTGCATACAACACCCAGTGATCATCCCAATAAGTACCCTCCTCAGTGCCCATCACCCATTTTCTGTCTCCCCAACATCCTCATTCACCCTCAGTTTGTTCTCCATATCTAGGAGTCTCTTATGGTTTGCCTCCCGCCCTCTCTGTTTGTAACTATTTTTCCTCTTCCCTTCCCCCATAGTCTTCTATTAAGTTTCTCAAGATCCACATATCACTGAAAACATATGATATCTATTCTTCTCTGACAGACTTATTTCACTCAGCATAATACTTTCCAGTTCCTTCCATGTTGCTGCAAATGGCATGATTTCATTCTTTCTCATTGTCAAAGTAGTATTCCATTGTATATGTAAACCACATCTTCATTATCCATTCATCAGTGGATGGACATTTAGGCTCTTTACATAATTTGGCTATTATTGAAGTCGCTGCTATAAACATTGGGGTACACGTGCCCCTATGAATCAGCACTCCTTTATCCTTTGGATAAATTCCTAGTCGTGCTATTGCTGGGTTGTAGGGTAGTCCTATTTTTAATTTTTTGAGGAAACTCCACACTGTTTTCCAGAGTGGCTGCACCAATTTGCACTCCCAACAACAGTGCAAGAGGGTTCCCATTTCTCCACATTCTCGCCAGCATCTGTAGTTTGCTGAGTTATTAATTTTAGCCACTCTGACCAGTGTGAGGTGGTATCTCAGTGTGGTTTTGATTTGTATTTCCCTGATGATGAGTGATGTTGAACTCATGTGTCTTTTGGTCATCTGGATGTCTTCTTTGGAAAAATGTCTGTTTGTGTCTTCTGCCCATTTCTGCACTGGATTGTTTTTTGGGTGTTGAGTTTGGTAAGTTCGTATAGATTTTAGATATTAACCCTTTATTCCATGTGCCATTTGCAAATATCTTTTCTTATTCCATTGGTTGCCTTTTAGTTTTTTTTGGTTGCTTCCTTTGAAGTGCAAAAGCTTTTTATCTCCATGAGGTCCCAATAGTTTATTTTTGCTTTTAATTACCTTGCCTTTGGAGATGTGATGAGCAAGAAATTGCTGTGGCTTGAGTCAAAGAGACTGTTGCCTGCTTTCTCCTCTAGGGTTTAGATGGTTTCATGTCTTAGATTTGGATCTTTCATCCATCTTGAGTTCATTTTTGTGTATGGTGTAAGAAAGTGGTCTAGTTTCATTAGTCTGCATGTTGCTGTCCAGTTCTCCTAGCACCATTTCTTAAAGAGACTGTCTTTTTTCCATTGGATGCTCTTTCCTACTTTGTCAAAGATTAGTTGGCCATACATTTGTGGGTACAATTCTGGAGTTTCTATTATATTCCATTGGTCTATGTGTCTGTTTTTTGTGCCAATGCCATACTGCCTTGATTATTACAGCTTTGTAGTAGAGGCTAAAGTCTGAGATTTTGATGCCACCAACATTGGTTTTCTTCTTAAATACTACTTTGTCTATTTGGGGTCTTTTGTGGTTCCATACAAGTTTTAGGATTGTTTGTTTTAGCTTTGGGAAGAATGCTGGTGCAATTTTGACTGGGATTGCATTGAATGTGCAAATTTCTATGGGAATTATTGCCATTTAATATTTATTCTTCCAATCCATGAGCATGAATTGTTTTCCATTTCTTTGTGTCTTCTTCAATTTACTTCATAAGTGTTCTATAGATTTCAGCATACAGATCTTTTACATCTTTGGTTAGGTTTATTCCTAGGTATTTTACAGTTCTTGGTGGAATTGTAAGTGGGATCAATTTCTTGATTTCTCTTTCTGTTGCTTCATTATTGGTTATAAAAATGAAACCTATTTTTGTACATTGATTTTGTACCCTGCAACTTTGCTGAATTCATGTATGAGTTCTAGCAGTCTTTTGGTGGAGGTTTTCAGGTTTTCCATGTAGAATATCATGTCATCTGTGAATTTTGATGACTTTTATTTCATTTTGTTGTCTGATTGCTGATGCTAGGACATCCACCACTATGTTAAACAACAGTGGTGAGAGTGGACATCCCTCTCGTGTTCCTGATCTCAGGAGAAAAGTTCTCAGTTTTTCCACATTGAGGATGATATTACCTGTGGGCTTCTTATATGTGGCTTTTATGATGTTTAGGTATGTTCCTTCTATCTCGACTTTCTAGAGGGTTTTTATTAAGAAACAATGCTGTATTTTGTCAAATGCTTTTTCTGCATCGATTGACAGGATCATATGGTTCTTTTCTTTTATTGATGTGATTATCACATTGATTGATTTGTGAATATTGAACCAGCCCTGCAGCCCAGGAGTGAACCCCACTTGATCATGGTGAATAATTCTTTTTATACGCTGTTGAATTTGATTTGCTAGTATCTTGTTGAGAATTTTTTCATCTGTGTTCATCAGGGATATTGGCCTGTAATTTTCCTTTTCCTGGTCTCTGTCTGGTTTGGAAATCAAGGTAATGCTGGCTTCACAGAATGAGTCTAGAAGTTTTCCTTCCCTTTCTATATTTTGGAACATCTTGAGAAAGATATGTATTAACTCTGTTTCAAATGTCAGGTAGAATTCCCCTTGGAAGCCATCTGGCCTAGGACTCTTATTTGTTGGGAGATTTTTGATAACTGACTCAATTTCTTCACTAGTTATGGGTCTGTTCAAATTTTCTATTTCTTTCTGTTTGAGTTTTGGTAGTGTGTGGGTGTCTCAGAATTTGTCCACTTTTCCAGGCTGTCCAGTTTTTTGGCATGTAATTTTTCATAGTATTGTCTGATAATTGCTTGTATTTCTGACAGATTTGTTGTGATAAATCCATTTTCATCATGATTTTATTTGGGTCCTTCCTTTTCTTTTTGAGAAGTCTGGCTAGGGGTTTATCAATTTTGTTTGTTTATTGATTTATTTTTTTTCAAAAAACCAACTCTTAGTTTCATTTATCTGTTCTATCTGTTTTTTTTTTTTTATTCTATATTGTTTATTTCTGCTCTGAGCTTTATTATTTCTCTTCTTCTGCTGGCTTTGTGGTTTCTTTGTTGTTCTGCTTCTATTTCCTTTAGGTGTGCTGTTAGATTTTGTATTTGGGATTCTTCTTGTTTCTTGAGCTAGGCCTGGATTGCAATGTATTTTTCTCTTAGGACTGCCTTTGCTACATCCCAAAGGGTTTGGACTGTCTGTTTTCCTTTTCATTTGTTTCCATATATTTTTAAATTACTTCTTTAGTTGCCTGATTGACCCATTCATTCTTTAGTACGATGTTCTTTAACCTCCATATATTTGGAGGTTTTCCAAACTTTTTCCTATGGCTGATTTCAAGTTTCATAGCATTGTGATCTGAAAGTATGCATGGTATTATCTCAATTCTTTTATAGTTATTGAGGGCTGTTTTGTGACCCCGTATGTGATCTATATTGGAGAATGTTCCATGTGCACTTGAGAAGAATGTGTATTCTACTGCTTTAGGATGAAAAGTTATGAATATATCTGTCAAGCCCATCTGGTCCAGTGTATCATTCAGGGACATTGTTTCTTTATTGATTTTATGTCTATAGGATCCATCCATTGCTCTCAGTGGAGTATTAAAGTCTCTTGCAATTACCACATTCTTACCAATAAGATTGCTTATGTTTGTGATTGTTTTATGTATTTTGGTGCCCCTGAATTTGGTGCATAAGAATTTATACTTGTTAGCTCTTCTTGAAGGATACATCCCATAATTATGATATAATGTCCTTCTTCATCTCTTGTCACAGCTTTTAGCTTATAGCCTAGTTAGTCCGATATAAGTATGGCTACTCCAGCTTTCTTTTGACTTCCAGTAGCATGATAGATGGTTCTCCATCCCTTCACTTTCAATCTGAAGGTGCCCTAAGGTCTAAAATGGGTCTCTTTTAGACAGCAAATAGATGGGTCTTGGTTTTTTTTTTTTTTATCCATTTTGATACCCTATGTCTTTTGATTGGAGTGTTCATTTACATTCAGTTATTATTGAAAGATATGGATTTAGTGTCACTGTGTTATCTGTAGGTTTCATGCTTGTAGTGATGTCTCTGGTACTTTGTGGTCCTTGCAACATTTCACTCACAGAATCCCCCTTAGGATCTCTTGTAGGGCTGGTTTAGTGGTGATGAATTCCTTAGGTTTTTGTTTGGGAAAACCTTTATTTTCCTTCTATTCTGAATGACAGACTTGCTGGATAAAGGATTCTTGGTTGCATACTTTTTCTGTTCATCACATTGAAGATTTCCTGCCATTCCTTCTGTCCTGCCAAGTTTCAGTAGATAGGTCTGCCACTACTCTTATGTGTCTACCTTTGTATGTTAAGACCCTTTTATCCCTAGCTCCTTTCAGAATTCTCTCCTTATCTTTGTATTTTGCCAGTTTCACTATAATATGGCATGCAGAAGATCGATTCAAGTTATGTCTGAAGGGAGTTCTCTGTGCCTCCTGGATTTCATTGTCTATTTCCTTCCCCAGATCGGGGAAGTTCTCAGCTATGACTTTTTCAAGTACACCTTTGGACCTTTTCTCTCTCTCTGCTTCTGGAATTCCTATGATATGGATATTCTTCTGTTTGATTGCATCACTTAGTTCTCTAATTCTCCCCTTGTGTTCCAGAATTTTTTTAATCTTTTTCTCAGCTTCATCTTTTTTCCATAATTTTATTTTCTATTTCACTTATTCTCCCTTCTGCCTCTTCAATCCTCGCTGTCAACACCTCTAGTTTATTTTGCACCCTGTTACAGCATTTTTAAATTCATTATGACTATTTTTGGTTTCTTGATTTCTGCAGCAACAGATTCTCTGCTGTCTTCTCTGTCTTTTTCAAGCCCAGTGATTAATCTTATGACTATTATTCTAAATTCTTGTTTAGTTATATTGTTTATATCTGGTGTGATCAATTCTTTAGCTGTCATTTCTTCCTGGAATTTCTTTTGAGGAGAATTCTTCCATTTTGTCATTTTGGCTAGTTTTCTGTTCCTGTGCGTTTAAAAGCTTGTTAAATGCCCTGTACCTGCAGGCACTAGATATTAAAGAGGGGTCATACACTGTCTAGGGCCTGGTCCTTCAGGTGGTGTTTTTGGAGAGTGTTAGTTGCTCTCTATTCTTATGACTTTGATTATTTTGTCTCCCTACTCATAGTGATGTTTTGGACCCTTCACCAGGTGTGCTTTGATTTGTTCCTTGAAGTATCCCTTGAAAGGAAAACAAACAAAAAAGAAACAGAAAACAAAAACAAGCAAACACACAAACAAACAGAACAAAAAACCAGAAACTCCAGCTACAAGTAAACAATGGGGAGGACGCAGTGCTCCTCCCTTATCCCATACAAAGAGCGAAATGGAAGAGGCCTTATCCCATACAAAGAGAAAAATGACAAGGGCAGGGGAAAAGAAATGAAAATAAAAAATTGTGCAGACAGAGAAACTATATGGCTTAATCCAGAAAGAGAGTAAAGAAAATAAAGAAGGAAGCGGGGAAAAAGAAAATTGACCAAAGAAACTGTACAGCTTAATCCAGTGAGAGAGTGAGGAAAATAAAGGAGGTGTAGAACATGTATCAAGAGAATTAAATATGTCTGCTTAAACAAACTAAGCAGAGTAACCAGACTAGAGGAGGGAACAGATTAGAAGGAGAAAAGGAAGAATATATCAATTCTTATTAAAATAAGAATTGCCTGAGAATTAAATCAGGCACTGAAACAGTGAGGGTCAGGAGGAAGGTCTGTGTGGTTCCTCAGTGTCAATCCCACTCCAGTAGATACCAGTTATCAGGCGCAGAGGGGTGTGGTTTGGTGTAGGCAGGTCTCGCCTCCACTGTGGGCCCCCTATCCATTCCCTGAAGCCCCACCTTGTTGGTTATGGGGAGAAAAATGGCAACACTCCAGTTTCTCCTCCCCAGACCAGGTGTCCCAAACCACTGTTTAAGCCATCCTCACTGTGTCGCAGGTACAAATGAGGCGGTTTTTCCTGCTCTGCTGACTCCCTCACCTTCCTGGTGCTTGGCTGGGATTTAAACCCTGATGCCTTAATAATTCCTGCTCTGTGTATCCTGGTTCCAGGGAAGAGCTGCCCTGCCACCTCACAGTGGCATGCGTGCGGTTTGTCCCACTCCACTGGGACTTAAACCCTGATGTCTTTAAGGTTCTCACTCCATCTGCCCCAGTTTCACGGAAATGCTGCTCCTTTGTGTGGATATATACTTTCTTCTCATAGCACTCCAGGGCAGGGATCACTTTCTCCTACTGTGGACTGTGCTTTTGAACTAGTTACTGAGCCCGGGACTGGCTCCCCATCCTTCCCAGGTGCAGGGTCTGGGCAGCTGGCCCCAATCTGGAGAAAGCCCCACAATTGGAGATTGGATCTTTCTCCATCCAAAGTTTTTCTCCTGTTTAGATACACTTCCCCAGCCTCTCTTTCTCTTCCCTTTGTCTCTGCAGAATTGTATCCCTCCAGTCCATTAATTTTCTCTCTCCAAGTTTACAATCAAGCATGTATAGCCTATCAGGTTGTCCTGGTGGGTCCCTGGAAGCAACTGTCACTTTGTCTCCTGGACTCTTGGAGTTCAAAGTCCTTTGGCCTCAACACTGCTGTGTTTGAGAGAAGAGGGAACTTTGGATCCCCCTACTTCTCTGCCATGTTAGCCTCTCCTTCTGTATCAGATCTGCCTCTGAGCCACCCCGACCACCTGAGACTTTGCTACCTCCACCTTGGAGTCCTTTTTGCCTAATTTATCTTTTAATTTTTTTTGACCCACTGGTCATTTAGCAGCCTATAGTTTAGTCTTAACATATTTGTGAATATACCAATTTCTTTGTGTCACTTATGTCACTGATATCTGCTTTCATACCAATGTGGTAAGAAAAGGTGCTTGATATATTTGCAATATTAAACTTTAAAAACTTGTTTTGTGACCTAATTTATGCCCCAACCTGGAAAATGTTTCATGTGCATATGAGAATAATGTGCATCCTGTTGCTTTGGGATGGAATATTCTGGATATATCTGTTAAATCTATCTGGTCTAACGTGTCACTTAAAGCCAATGTTTCCATATTAACTTGCTATCTGAATGATCCATCCATTGACTAATGTGGGTTACTAAAATCTCTTACTATTATTCTTTTCCTATTTCTCCTTGTAGGTTTGTTGATATTAGTGTATATATATTTTTAACTACTCCTATGTTGAGTGCTTGTAAAAATTTACAAGTGTTATAATCTTTTCCTCAATTGAACACCTTATAATTATGTAATGTCCTTCTTTGTCTCTTATTACAGTCTTTGTCTTAAAATCTATTTTGTGTCATATAAGTATAGCTACCCCAGTTTTCTTTTGGTTTCCATTTGTATGAAATATATTTTCCATACCTTTACTTAAAGTCTGTATATATCTTTATATGTGAAGTGATTGTCTTATATGCAGTATATAGATGGATTTTAAAAAAATATTCAGGCACTGTATGTAATTTGGACTATTTCATTTGCATTTAAAGAAATTATTGATAGGCATATACTTTCTGGCTGTATTGTACTTCTTTTTCTGTACCATTCTTCTGGTCTCTTCCTTCATGATTCATTGATTTTCTTTAGTTGTATGCTTAGATTCTTTTTTTCTGTCTACTATTACTTTTTCTTTGTGCCTACCATGTGGCTTACAAATCATATTTATAAGAAATCTTATAAGATATTTTTATAAGATATTTGTATATTTACTTGTTAGCAACTTGTTTGAATTCATTTTAAAGCTCTATATTCCCATCTTCATGTTTTATGTTTTTTTTTAATGTTTAGTTGAGAGAGCACATGAGTATGGGGGAGGGGAAGAGAGAGAGGATGAGAGAGAATCTCAAACAGGCTCCATGCTGTCACTGTGGGGTTCCATCTCACTAACCATGAGATCATGACCTCATCCAAAATCAACCAGACAGTTAACTGAAGAGCCATGCAGGAGCCTCCCACGTTTTATGTTTTTAATGTTATATTTGTCATCATCTATCTTTTCTCTGTTTTGTCCTCTAATGTTCATATTAGCTTTATAAATGATTAGTCCACTACCTTTATAATTTTAGATTATTCTGTTTTAATACATATTTACCTTTATCAGTGAGGTTTATACTTTCATATGTTTTCTTTTTTTTTTTTTTTTTTTTTTTTTTGATATTTATTTTTGAGAGAGAGTGACAGAAAGACACAGAGTGTAAGCAGGGGAGGAGTAGTGACAGAGCATGAAGCAGGCTCCAGGCTCTGTGCTGACAGCAGAGAGGCTGATGTGGGCCTGAAACCCAAGAAATGGGAGATTATGACCTGAGCTGAAGTCAGATGCTTAACCAACTGAGCCACCCAGTGCCCCTCATATGTTTTCTTGTTACTAATTAGCACCCTTTCTTTTTAACTTAAAGCAGTCCCTTTAACATTTCTTGTAAGCCTGGCTTAGTGATGACATACTACTTTAGCTTTTGCTTGTCTAGAAAACTTTCTCTCTCCTTCAATTCTGAGAAAAAACCTGGCCAGCTACTCTTGCCTGGAAGTTTTTTTTTTCTTCTTCTTTCTTTCTTTCTTTTAGCACTTTGAATATATAGTGCTACTCCCTTAAGGCTTGCATCGTTTCTGCTGAAAAAACTACTGGTGGTCATACGTGGATTCCCTTGTATATGACAAGTTGTTTTTCTTTTGCTGTTTATAAGAGTCTTTCCTTGGCTTTGACATTTTAATTATAATGTGTCTTGGTGTGAATTTCTCTGGGTTCCTCATATTTAGAACTTTCTGGGGACTTCCTGGATCTAGACATCTGCTTCTTTTCCCACGTTAGGGAGGTTTTCAGCCTGTTTCTCTCTCTCCTCTCCCTCTGGAACCTCTAAAATGTGAATGTTAGTCCTCTTGAAGTTTCTTAGGCTATCTTCACTTTATTTCATTTTTTTTCCCTTTTGCTCAAATTTTATGCTTTCCACTTTCATGTCTTTGAGTGTATTCTTTCTTCTGCTTAATCTAATCTGTTCAAATTCTCTAGCATATTTTTTAATTTCAGTTATTCTTTGTGACTATTTTTTTTACTTTCTTATATTTTCTATGTTTTTGTTGAAGTTCTCACTGTGTTCATCCATTCTTCTTTAGAGTTCAGTAAGCATCTTTATGGTGACATTTTGGAACTCTTTAGCATTCAATCACTTATCTCTATTTCATTAAGGACTTTTTCTAAGGTTTTCATTTGGAACACACTCCTATTTATTTATCTCTCTTGCCTGTCTGTATTGGTATCTATGCAGAGATGAAACAGCTACTTCTCTCATTGTTAAAGAAATGGACATACAGAAGATAAGCCTTATCATTCCACCCTGCCCTAGCCCTGGGTTGTCTTTCAAACCTTTGTGACTGTCCAAGCAGCTTCCTTTAATTTTAGTGGCTTCCAGTATTTGTGAGTGTGCCACGACCCATCAATGTCCTTAAGGGAGGATCTCAGAAACTGGATTCAAGTGGACTGGAATCCAGATCCACAGGCAGCAGCTTTAATTTTTTTTTAACGTTTTATTTATTTTTGAGACAGGGAGAGACAGAGCATGAACAGGGGAGGGTCAGAGAGAGGGAGACACAGAATCTGAAACAGGCTCCAGGCTCTAAGCTGTCAGCACAGAGCCCACACGGGGCTCGAACTCACAGACCGCGAGATCATGACCTGAGCCGAAGCTGGATGCTTAACCGACTGAGCCACCCAGGCGCCCCAAGGCAGCAGCTTTTAAAGTGTGCAAATATATAGAATCCAGTGGGATGGCAAGCATAAATTCTGCCGGCCACCATTTCCAGGTGATCTAGCTGAGTCCCTTTTATGGCTGTCATAAAAATTAGCCTGGAGAAGTACACAACACCTTTCTAGGAGATACCAGCAACCTGGAGTGAAGAAGAGGGAGAACACAAAATTGATATCCACTAACCACTAACCTCTGCCCCTGGAGTAGTCTTATAGGTGTATGCCAAATTAGAAGCCTGTGGACACAGGTCCTTTTGAGATGAAAGCTAGATGTTTCATCTGTCAAGTGCAGGTCCCAAATGTTGAGTTGCCCAAGGTGGGATTCAAACCCTTCACTTCTCAGGGAGAAGCTCCAAGGTTTCTGTTCTTCCTGATTATAAACGGCCATGCTGTGGGTGCAGTATATGGTGAGATTGCATCCCCGCACCTTTCCCTCTTTTGTCTGCCCTGATGTGGGATTTTTTTTTTTTTTTTTTTTTTTTTTAGTTTCCTTAGTGCGTAGCAGTCATTTAGCTTATTTATAGTTTTTGTTATTTTTTCAAAGAAAAATTTTCTATATGTAGCTATAGATTCTGTGTGCCTGTGGGAGGAGGTGACTTCAGGATCTTCCCATGTTACCATCTTGAACCACAACCTCTCCTCATTGTTTTTATCATGAAGCACTTCTAGTTGTATTAATATAAATTCTGAAAAAAAGAGTTTCTCAAGTTTTTTTTTTTTAATCCTAATAACTGTAGTTATAGAAGGGTGTGATTTTGTTTTTCTGTGAGCATTATATAGACACATTCAATACGGTATAATTAGAAGTTTAATCAGGCTGGTGGAGTGTAAGCCATTACACAGAGAGTATAGTTCCTGAGGCAATAGAAATCTTATGTAGAAATGTACACTTACTACCTTATTGAGAGTGTTTGGGTTTGCAGTTTACCAAAGTGTAAATAGCCAATGGCTTTTATAAGTTGTACGTAACTTGATTAGCCAATAAACCATACTAAAGTACAAAATAAGCCATTTTACCACATATAGTTACCCATTCAAGCCTGTCATTCATTGAGCTGTGCATAAAAGGACATTTGCAGGATAGTGTATCTACTTCTTTATTGCAGAGTATCTTTGTTTATGTATCAGTACGCAAAATTTAGTAATTAGCAGTAGGTCTCAGTTCATTTAGTGTAAATGAGCATGATCTCAACTCTACTACATTCTATTAGGGTGTAATAGCTCTCTTGACCTCCACTTAGGAACAAGGTATTTCATCCACCACCAGGGGAAAATGAAAATAGCAATGGCTTCTTTTCTCTTCATGGAAATGCAAAGCACCTTTGTGTATTAATCAATGAAAAAAATATAAGACTACTTTTATTTATCAGACTCAAACTATAGTAAATAATTCCATGAATGTGCACTTTTGGTGGTTTAAGCAACAAATTGAAGTCAACAATATTTTTGCCTTTTCTTTATGAATAGAAACTTCAAACATAAAATAAACATTTCAAATTGCTTTTTCTCTCAACATGCAGGAGGAGAAACAATTTTCTGAAGTTAATAACATTTCTGCAAAGGCTGTGGGGAAATCATGCAAAGCTAAACTGCATAGTATGGAAGGATGCTAAACAAAAAACTTTTGGAACTTCTATTACATTTCTTTTCTTTATTGTTCTATGAGATTTAAAGTACTTTGAAAGAGTAACCATTTTTTTAGAACCTGGATGTCTTATACATTTTAGAGGAGACATTTAAACCCTCATGAACTCTTACATCAATTGTATTTATAAAGGTAAAGTTTTTCAGTTTCTTTTTACTCCTCTAGAAATGTATAGAAGTGCTATTATTTTTAATGCATGTCTTAATAGATAAGGAAAGTATTATATTAATGGATTATAACCTTTTGGATTAGACATTATTTTCAAAATTATTTGATATGACTATTATTTTACATAATGGAGGATATATATATTTTGAATATTTGGGACTTTTTACAAGGAAAAGATTCCTTTGAAAAAATGATGTGGAATTTAATGTCTTATGAACAACAAAATCATGTGTCTGAAATTGCCTTGCTCTCTGACTCTAGCCAGAAATCACATTATAGCTGACAGTCACCTTGCTAAGTCTAGCACCTCTTATGGGTAGAACAAAACATTAAAACTCTCACTCTGTCATCACAGGCTTAAGACAGAGGTCAGCAAACTTTTCTTAAAGAACCAGAGAGTAAATACTTTAGTTTGTGTGGGTCATATAGTCTCTACAGCAACTACTCAAATCCACTCTTATAGTATTAAAACAGGCATAGAAAATATATAATATATTCTTTTTACTTTTCCAACCATTTAAAAATGTAAAAACCCTTCTTTTTTAAAACCCTTCTAATTTGCAGGCCATTCAGACAAGAAATGGTCCACTTTTGGGCTGTGGGTCATAATCCAGCTGAATTCTGGCTTAATATACATCCCTGAATTGTGCTGGCTAAAATAATTGTTTGTATCTCTGAAATATGTTGTACAATCTTGCTTTAATATTTTTTACAGAGAAAGAAATGGAATTTATTTTAAGAGATCACAAATAATCTCACTATCCAAAGATAATAGTTGTTATCATTTCAGTAGGATCCCTTTCTTTACAGATATATACTACATATTCTTCCAGAAGCTGTCAGTCCTTTTGAGGAGACAGAAAGATAAGTTATAATACAAAACACTAAGTACTATGAAAAAAATGCTATTAAGCAGAAAAGTTAAGTATACTCTCTTGCCGAGTTAGGGAGTATAACAAAAGGTGAACTTAGTTTTTGTTTGTTTGTTTCAAGTTTTTAGTTAAATTGTAGTTCATTAACATATAGTGTAATATTAGTTTAATGTGTAATTTAGTGATTCATCACTTACATATAACACCCAGCATTCACCCCAGCAAGTGGCCTCCTTAGTACTCAGCACCTATTTAACTCATCCCCCTACCACTTCACCTCTAGCAACCCTCTATTTGTTCTCTATAGTCAAGAGTCTATTTTATGATCTCCTTCTGTTTTTTTTTTTTTCCTCCACATTCATCTGTTTGATTCTTAAATTCCATATTTGAGTGAAATCATATGGTATTTTTCTCTGGCTAACTTATTTTGTTTAGCATAATACTCTCTAGCTCCATCCATGTCATGACAAATGGCAAGATTTCATCCTTCTTTATGGTTGAATAATATTCCATTGTGTGTGTATACCACCACTTCTTTGTCCATTCTTAAGTTAATGGACATTTGGGCTCTTTCCATAATTTGGCTATTGTTGATAATCCTGCTATCAAAAACTGGCTGTACCAGTTTCTCTTCGCACCAACAGCGGAAGAGAGTTCCCCTTTCTCTGCATCCTTTCCAATATCTGTTTCTTTCCTGTGATTTTCATTTTAACCATTCTGATGAGTGTGAGGTGATACATTACTGTAGTTTTTATTTGTATTTCCCTGATGATGAATTATGTTGAGTATCTTCTCATGTGTGTGTCAGCCATCTGTATGTCTTCTTTGGAAAAATGTCTTTTCAGGTCTTCTGCCCATTTCATAACTGGGTAGTTTGTTTTTTGGGGTGTTCAATTTGGTAAGTTCTTTATAGATTTTGGATACTAACCCTTTATCTTATATGTCAGTTGCAAATATCTTCTCCCATTCCACTGGCTGCCTTTTGGTTTTGTTGATTTTTTACTTCACTGTGCAGAGACTTTTATCTTGATGAAGTCCAGTAGTTCATTTTGGCTTTTGTTTTCCTTGCCTCCAGAGACTTGTCTAGTAAGAAGTTGTTATGGCTAAGGTCGTTCTTCTCTAGGAGTTTGATGATTTCCTGTCTTACATTTAGATCTTTTATCCATTTTAAATTTATTATTTTGTTTGGTGAAAAAAGTGGTCCAGTTTCATTTTTTGCATGTTGTTGCTCAGTTTTCCAAACAACATTTGTTGAAGAGACTATCTTTCCTCAACTGGATTTTCTTTCCTGCTTTGTCAAAGATTAGGTGAGCATATAGCTGTGTGTCCATTTCTGGGTTTTCTGTTCTGTTCCACTGATCTATGTGCCTGTTTTTGTGCCAAAACCATACTGTCTTGATAACTACAGGTTTGTAATATAGCTTGAAGTCTGGAATTGTAGTGCCTCCAGCTTTGCTTTTCTTTTTTAAGATTACTTTGTCTGCTTTGTTCTTTTGTGGTTCCATACAAATTTTGGGATTGTTTATTCTAGCTCTGTGAAAAATTCTGGTGAAATCTTGATAGGGATTGCATTAAGTGTATAGATGGCTTTGGGTAGTATAGACATTTTAGCAATATTTGTTCTTCCAATCCATGAGCATGAAATGTTTTTCCATTTCTTTCTGTCACCTTCAATTTCAGAGTACAGATCTTTTACTCTTTGCTTAGGATTATTCGTAGGTATATTCCATTATACACACACACACACACACACACACACACACACACACACACGTTTTTTGGTGAAATTGTAAGTGGGATGGATTCCTTGATTTCTCTTTCCACTGCTTCATTATTGGTGTATAGAAATGCAATGTATTTCTGTACTTTGATTTTTTTATCCTAAAACTTTACTTAATTCATGTATCAGTTCTAGCAATTCTTTGGTGGAGTATTTCAAGTTTTCTGCATAGAATATCATGTCATCTGTGATGGCTGAAAATTTGGCTTCTTGCTTGCTGATTTGGTGGCATTTTATTTTTGTCATCTGATTGCTGAGGCTAGGACTTCCATTACTATTTAAATAACAGTGGTAAGAGTGGACATCTGTTTTGTTCCTGACCACAGAGGAAAATATCTGTTTTTCCCCTTTGAGGATTATATTAGCTGTGAGTCTCTCATATAAGGCCTTTATTATGCTGATATACATCCCCTCTATCCCTACTTTTTTTGAGGGTTTTTGTAAAGAATAGATGTATTTTGTCAAATGCTTTTTCTGCATCTATTGAGAGGATCATATGGTTCTTATCCTTTCCTTTTTAATGTGATGAATCACTTTCATTGATTTTCAAATATTGAGTCACCTTTGCAGCCCAGGAATAAATTCCGCTATATCATGGTGAATAATTCTTTTAATGTACTGTTGGATTCAATTTTCTTGAATCTTGTTGAGGAGATTTACATCCATGTTCACCAGGGATATTGGTCTGTAATTCTCCTTTTAAAATAAATTTTATAACGTTTATTTATTTTTGAGTGACAGAGACAGAGAACAAGAAGGAGAAGAACACAGAGAGAGAGAGACACAGAATCTGAAGCAGACTCCAGGCTCTGACCTGTCAGCACAGAGCCCAATGCGGGGCTCAAGCCCATGAACCGTGAGATCATGACTGAGCTGAAGTCAGTTCTTAACTGACTGAGCCACCCAGGTGCCCCTATAATTCTCCTTCTTTGTAGGGTCTTTGCCTGGTTTTGGAATCAAGGTAATGTTGACCTCATAAAATGTTTCAATTTTTTGCAACAATTTGAGAATAGGTATTAACTCTTCTTTCAATGTTTAGCAGAATTCCCTTGGGAAGCCATCTGGTCCTGGACTTTTGTTTGTTAGGAAATTTTTGATTACCGATTAAATTTTTTGCTGGTCATTTGTCTGTTCAAGTTTTCTATTTCTTCCTGTTTCACTTTTGGTAGTTTATATGTTTCTAGGAATTTAACCATTGCTTCCAGATTGCCGATATTGTTGGCATATAACTTTTTAATAATATGCTCTTATAATTATTTGTATTTCTGTGGTGTTGGTTGGTATTTCTCCTCTCTCATTTGTGATTTTATTTATTTCGGTCTTTAATCTTTCTTTTTGTAAGTCTTGCTGGGGGTTTATCAATTATATTAATTCTTCAAAGAACCAGCTCCTGGTTTCATTAGTCTCTTCTGTTATATTACTTATTATCCTAATCTTTATTATTCCCCTTCTTCTGCTGGCTTTAGGCTTCATCTGTTCCTTTCCTAGCTCCTTTAGGTTTAAGGTTAGGTTGCATGTTTGAGATTTTTCTTTCTTCTTGATATAGATCTATATTGCTATATATTTCCCTCTTATGACCACTTTTGTTGCATCCTAAAGGTTTTAGGCTACTGTTTTTTTCACTTTCATTTGTTTCCATGTATTTTTTAAAATTTATTCTTTAATTTCCTGGTTGAACCATTCATTCTTTAGTGGGATGTTCTTTAACCTCAATGACTTTGTGGTCTTTCAAAATTTTTTCTTGTGGTTGACTTCAGGTTTCATAATGTTGTGGTCAGAAAATCTGCATGTTATGATCACAATCTTTGTACTTGTCGAGGCCTGATTTGTGACCTATTCTGGAGAATGTCCCATGTGTGCTTAAATAGAATGTGTTTCTGCTGCTTTAGAATGAAATGTTCTGAATGTATCTGTTAAGCCCATCTGTTTCCTTGTTCATTTTCTGCTTGGATTATCTGTTACTGTAACTGGGCTGTTAAAGTCCCCTACTATTATTGTATTCTTACCAATGAGTTTCTTTATGTTTGTTATTTTATATATTTGGTCACTTCCATGTTTGGAGCATATATATTTACAATTGTTAGATCATCTTGTTGGATAGTTCCCTTTTTAAAGATATACTGCACTTTTTCATCTTTTATTATAGTCTTTGTTTTAAAATCTAGTTTCTGATGTAAGTATGGCTACTTCAGCTTTCTTTTGACGACCATAAGCATGATGAATGCTTCTCCATCTCCTCACTTTCAATATGGAGGTGTCTTTAGGCACCTAAAATGGGTCTTTTGTAGGCAGTTTATAGATGGGTCTTGTTTTTGTTTGTTTGTTTGGTTGGTTGGTTTTTTTCCTTATCCATTCTGAAACCCTGTGTCCTTTGGTTGGAGCATTTAGTCCATTTACAGTCAGAATGATTATTGATAGATAAAGATTTAGTGTCTTTGTATTACCTATAAATTTGTTGTTTCTAGATATTTCCTCTGTTCCTTTCTAGTCTTTGTTGTTTTGGGTCTTTTTATCTTTTTCCCCCACTCAGAGAGACCCCTTTAATATTTCTTGCAGGGCTGGCTTAGGGGTGACAAACTCCCTAATTTTTATTTGTCTGGGAAACTCTTTATTTCTCCTTGTATCCTGAATGATGGCTATAATGGATAGAGTATTCTTGGCTGCATACTTTTCCCATTCAGCACGTTAAATGTATCATGCCACTCCCTCTGTCCTGCAAAGTTTCTGTGAAGAAACAAAAGCTTATTTGTCTTCCCTTGTAAGTTAGGTATTTCTTTTTTCTTGCTGCCTTTACTATAATATGTCTTGGTATTGCCCCGCTTTTGTTGATTTTGATGGGAGTTCTCTGTGCCTCCTAGACTTGAATGTCGGTTTCCTTCCTCAGATTAGGGACGTTTTCAGGTATAACTTGTTCAGATGGACCCTTTGCTCCTTTGTCCCTCTCTTCTTCTGGGACTTCTAGGATACAAATCTTATTATGCTTTATGGAGTCCCTGTGTTCTCCAAGTCTACACTCATGATCTGGTTTTTTTTTCTCTCTTCTTTTCATTTTCATTATTTTCGATAATTTTATCTTATGTATCATTTATTTCCTCTCTTCTTCCTTCATTTTGGTCATTACATCCGATCCGTTTGCATCTTGGTTTTGGCATTTTTTTAAATTTCAGTCTGACTAGTTTTTAGGTCTTTTATCTCTGTAGTAAAGGACTCCTTGGTGCTGCCTTTGCTTTCCTCAAGCCCACCTAATATTCTTATGATTACTGTTTGAAACTCTGGTTCAGGTATATTACATAATCTGTTTGTTTAGATTCCTAACTGTGACCTTTTCTTATTCTTCTGGGATGAATTCTTTCATCTTGGAATTTGGTCTAGGTCTCTGTCTTCTGTTTTTTAGGAAAGCCTGTTCCATTTCCTTCTCCTGGGAATAGTGGTTTTATTAAGAAGAGGTCATATATTGTCCAGAGCCTGGTGCTTCAGGAAGTGTTTCTGGTGTATGTTACGTGCACATTGCTGCTGTGTTTTGACAGCACCGTCTCCCCAATCGATCCTCTGCAGGGTTCTCCTTGCCTGCAGCAGGGAGTGTTTGTACCTTGTCCAGTGTGTGCTGAGTTTTAATGAGGTGTGCTCTGATCTGCTGGTTAAAAGAGACCTGATGTTATTTACACTAGAGCTGAAGCTTTGCAGCACTCTATGATCAGTAGACTTGATACATTCAGGGTATTTCTTTTGGTCTTCTGGAGGAGGAGCCCACTGCTCTGGTTCTCAGGCACAGTGCCCTAGTAAAGAAGCACCTGCAGTGCACAGGGGATGGGGCTTGGTGTAAGTAGTTTAAACCATCACTGTTGGGATGCCCGGGTGGTTCAGTTGGTTAAACATCTGATTCTTGATTTCAGCTCAGATCATGATCTCAAGGTTTGTGAGTTCAAGCCCTGCATCAGGCTCTGTGCTGACAGTGTGGATCCTGCTAGGGATTCTCTCCCTGTCCCTCTCTCTCTAAAATAAGTAAATAAACTTTAAAAACATATTTAAAAATAGACCATCATTGTTGTCACTGTGCTGCTTACTTAAGTTAGTTTATACTGAGGGGCAGGGGTGGGAAATAGTGCCAGTCCATTCCTTCATCCCTGGGGAGGAGAGTTTGCACCCACGACTGTCTGGGAAGACCTCACACAAGAGCAAACAATCTCTGATCATGCGTTCATCAGGTCCTTGCCTTCACCCTATCTATGTCCAGGACATCTGCATGCTTGGGAGCAGAGTGCACCTGTGTTTTATCCCAGGCAGGCTGGCTGAGTTTAAAACTCAAACTTTAGGGACTTAGCAAGGCACAGATCTGCACAAATCTTGGTTCATTAAAACATAGGTATAGCAAAATTTCTTAATATATTCTCAATAGCATACATACTGATTGGCCATGTTGAGGCTAAATGCTTGGCAATGCTTCATGTTTCTCTGTGTGTATAATTTTAATTTGTTCCACCCAAACTAACTCTCCTATAAACAGCTTTACACTGGAGTTATAAGATCATTTCATGTTATATTTATATGTTAAGGAGTAAAGACAAATATTCTAGATTTTACTTTTCCTGTTAATTTTTTTATGATCTCAGATTTCTTAGAAATTTGATGAAGAGGCATAACAGGAATTTTTAAGTAGTTTTCAATGAATGTATATAAGTGCAAGAGAAATGCAATGAGCCAAGTTTCAGGGGAAACTATATTCAGTGGCCATGATAATACCAGTTTCTACATTTCTACCCTAGGAAATCACAACAAATGAGTATTTTTTCATATAAAATTTTGTCATAGTTGATTTATCTCCTGTTAAAATACATCTTTCTAGAGCTACATCCAAATTCATGTTAATATCTTTCTTGCTGGCAATTACTTATACATTCAGTTTCTTTTATCCATTACATGTCAGATAGAACCAAATTGCTAAATCAAATTTAATGGTACAAAACAACATAAATAGGTGCTGAAGAAAAATGTACTAAATATGCTCCTAATATATGAAAGTCTAACTGGAACCTATTTCATCTGAAATAATTAGGCCATAACTGGAAGATGACTGTTATTTAAAATTCTAATTTGTTATAGAAATGTAATAGAATAAGTGTGTCATAGGAAGCAAGAATGAATGTGGCTTCAATGCTCAATTCTTTGTGTAGAGCATTATATCTATAACTTCTTTTAAAGACACATAAAACTGTTGCATTTCCAAAGAACAGAAGTGTTAAGGAATTGTTGAATAAAGAGAAATGTTGCACAGGAAATCTAGATTTTTTTTTTTTCTGAAGAAAATGCTAACAATAGAAGTCTGCACCAAAAATGTTTAGAAAAAAAAATATTTAGAAAAATAAAATATTTAGAAAAATTCTGGAATTTTTTTTGTTGGTAAAAAGCACATTAAAGGAGATTTGCCTTGAAAATTCTTTGGTAATATTTAATTCTATAATCTTTAACAAAATAATGATACTATTCTGTAGTTTTTGCATATGGAGTTTAGCGACCTACAGAGGCAGTATGGATTCCCCCCCCCAAAATGTGGTCCAGATTTTCAAACTCACGTATGCCACAGCAAGTGGTTATAAAAGGTATATTATTTACATAATGTTTTAATTTTTTCCTGGGGTGATCAAGGCAGGCCTCTCAAGCTTGTGTGAGTATGGCTTGAGAAAATGTGAAAAGGAGACTATTTTTGGTGTTTTATTGTGCTGCAGGGCCTATGACCGGGGTTAGGATTTCTTTATGCAGCCATTCACTTATATGGTTTGATTCTCCTACCCACACTAAATGAGGTAGCATTCAGTCTTCTTAGAGTGGTGACACTTAATGTAAAAATAGCAATCAAATATCAGAAGATGGAATCAGAATATTCATTAGAATTTACTTAATGTGAAAAGTAAAATTATACGATTTTGGAAGTCTTTTTATTTTTATTTTAGGAACTAACCTAATCAGTATGGTATTAAGTTTCTAAGAAGTCAAATGAACAGCAGACAATTATCTACTGCCTAAAATGTGCCAGACATTGTTACCATTTAACATGTGTTAAATAATTTTCGCCACAACCTAAACTTAATAACATGTTCATTAATACATGTCCAGGTAGAAATTGATGAAGTAAATATTTATACCCAGATAGACTAATAATAGAATCTGTGTTTTAACCGTATATCCCACTTGTTGATGATGAGCTATGTAAGTAAATGGATTCATTTTTGCTTTTGCATTCCATTACTTATACATTTTATTTTATTTTATTTTATTTAAAAATTTTTTAATGTTTTTATTTATTTTTGAGACAGAGAGAGACAGAGCATGAGCAGGGGAGGGGCAGAGAGAGAGGGAGACACAGAATTTGAAGCAGGCTCCAGGCTCTGAGTCGTCAGCACAAAGCCCAATGTGGGGCTCGAAATCATGGACCGTGAGAACCTGACCTGAGCTGAAGTCAGATGCTCAACCGACTGAGCCACCCAGGCTCCCCCATTACCTATACATTTTAAATTAGAATTCTATTTTATGTCTATAAATACAAAAATTATTCTATACAGCTTTAAAAAATCATATATTTCCATCACTGTGTATTCTCATTTCAATAAAGACTATAACATTCATAATAGGTTTTTAAATGAGAGTAAAAACTGTAATTTTATTGCATTTAATTAACAGATATTATGGGCTTAGGTTTTAATCAAAGCAGTAGTAAATCAGGGCTTTTTGTGACAATTTAGAGTATAAGAAATCAAAGATATTTCTATTTTATCCTTTTTATTAACATCTGTTATTGTCATTTCTGTATCAAACCACTTTGCTGTTCTTTCATTTCAAATATTTTTTATTCCTTCAACGTTATTTTTAAATTTCATATATATACATATATATGTGTGTGTGTGTATATATATATATGTTTTTAATTCCAGTATACTGTATGTACAGCGTTTATTAGTTTCAGGTATAAAATATAGTGATTCAACAATTCCATACATCACCCAGTGTTCATCACAACAAGTGCGCTTCTTTATCCCCATCACCCATTTCACCAATCCCCCACCCACCTCCCAACTGGTAACCATCTTTGTTCTCTACAGTTAAGAGTCTATTCCTTGGTTTGTCTCTTTCTTTTGCTCATTGATTTTGTTTCTTAAATTCCATATATGAATGAAATCATATAGTATTTGTTTCTCTGACTTATTTTGCTTAGCAACATAGTCTCTAGTCCATCTATTTGTTGCAAATGGCAAGATATTATTCTTTTTTGTAGTTGAATAATATTCCATTGTGTGTGTATGTGAGTGTATGTACATATATACCACATCTTCTTTAGTCATCTATCAAAGGACACTTGGGCTGCTTCATAGTTTAGCTGTTGTAAACAATGCTGTTATAGATATAAAGGTGCATGTATCTCTTTGAATTAGTATTTTTGTTTTTGTTTTTGGTAAAAAGCCAGTATTAAAATTACTGGATGATATAGTTTTATTTTTAAATTTTTTTTTTCAACATTTATTTATTTTTGGGACAGAGAGAGACAGAGCATGAACGGGGGAGGGGCAGAGAGAGAGGGAGACACAGAATCGGAAACAGGCTCCAGGCTCTGAGCCATCAGCCCAGAGCCTGACGCGGGGCTCGAACTCACGGACCGCGAGATCGTGACCTGGCCGAAGTCGGACGCTCAACCGACTGCGCCACCCAGGCGCCCCGATATAGTTTTATTTTTAAATTTTGAGGCAATTCCATACTGTTTTCCACAGTAGCTGTACCAATTTGCATTCCTACCAACAGTTCAAGAAGTTTCCTTTCTGTCCATATCCTTGCCAACACCTGATGTTTCTTGTGTGGTTGATTTTAGCCATTCTGACAAGTATGAGGTGATACCTCACTATAGTTTTGATTTGCATTTCCCTGATGAGTGATGTTGAGCATCTTTCCATGTGTCTTTTGGTCTCTGGATGTCTTTGAAAAATGTCTGTTCATGTCTTCTGCCCATTTTCTTTTTATTGGGTTATTTGTTTTTTGGGTGTTAAGTTGTATAATTTCTTATAATATTTTGGATTCTAACCCTTTGTCAGAGATATAATTTACAAATATCTTCTACCATTAAGTAGGCTGCCATTTAGTTTTATTGTTTCCCTCACTGTACAAAAAGCTTTTTATTTTGATGTACCAATAGTTTGTTTTGCTTTTATTTCCCTGTCTCAGGAGACACATCTAGAAAAAATTTTCCCACAGCTAATGTCAGAATTTACTGCCTGTATTCTCTTACAGGATTTTCTTGATCTCAGATCTCATATATAGATTCTTAATCCATTTCAAGTTTATTTTTGTATTTGGTGTAAGAAAGTGGTCCAGTTTCATTCTTTTGGATATAACTCACATTTTTTGAGTTTTACCAACGCTATTTGTTGAAGAGACTTTTTACCATTGGATATTCTTTCCTGTTTACTCAGAGTCTAACTGACCATATACTTATGAGTTTATTTCTGGGTTTTCTGTTCTATTGATCGATATACCTATTTTTGTGCCAGTACTTTATTGTTTTGATTACTACATCTCTGTAATATAACTTGAAGTCTAGGATTGTGATACCTCCAGTTTTGCTTTTATTTTTCAAGATTGCTTTGACTTTTCAGGCTCTTTTGTGGTTCCATACAAATTTTAGGATTGTTCAAGCTCTGAAAAATGTCTTTGGAGTTTTGATAGGCATCACATTAAACCTGTAGATTGCTTGGGCAATATAGACACTTTAACAATATTCTTCCAATACATGAGCATGGAATGTCTTTCCATTTTTTGTGTCATCTTCAATTTTTTTCATCAATGTTTCATAGTTTCCAGGGTGCAGGTCTTTCAACTCTTTGGTTAGGCTTATTTTTAGGTATCTTATTATTTTTGGTATAATTTTAAATGGTATTGTTTTCTTCATTTCTCTTTCTGCTACTTCGTTGTTATGTATAGAAAAGCAACTGATTTTTGTACACTGATTTTGTATCTTGTGAGTTTACTGAATTAGTGTATCAATTACAGCAGTTATTTGGTGGAATCTTTGGGTTTACTATGTATAGTATCATGTCATTTGCAAGTAGTGAAAGTTTTATTTCTTCCTTATTGATTTGGATGCCTTTTATTTCTTTTTGTTGTCTGATTGCTGTGGCTAGGACTTCTAGTACTGTGTTGAATAAAGTTGGTGAGAATATATATCTTGTTTTGTTACTAACATAGGGGAACAGATTTCAGTTTTTTCCCATTAAGGATGATGTTAGCTGTTGGTTTCTCATATTTTTCCTTTATTATATTTAGGTTTGTTCCCTCTAAACCTAATTTGTTGAGGATTTTTTTTTTATGAATAGAAATGTACTTTGTGAACTGCTTTTCCTGTGTTTATTGAAGTAATCACATAGTTTTCATCCCTTCTCTTTGATATGATGTATCAAGTTGATTGATTTGCAAATATTTAACCACTCTTGCAACCCAGGAATAAATCCCACCTGATCGTGGTGAGTGATTTTTGGATTATTATTGGATTATTGGATTTGGTTTGCTAGTATTTTGTTGAGGATTTTTGCATGTATGTTTATCAGAGATATTGGCCTTTACTTCTCCTTTTTAGTGGTGTCTTTATCTGTTTTTGATATCAGAGTGATACTGGCCTCATAGAATAAATTTGGAACTTTTATTTCCTTTGTTATTTTTTCAAATAGTTTGGGTAGAATAGGTATTAACTCTTCTTTAGTGAGGCCATCTGGTCCTGGACTTTTATGTGTTGGATGTTGGAAGTCTTTTAATTACTGATTCAATCTCCTTGCTGGTAATCATTCTGTTCAAATTTTCTTTTTCTTCCTGCTCCAGTTTTGGCAGGTTATATGTTTCCAGGAATTTGTCCATTTCTTCGAAGTTGTCTAATTTGTAGTCATATAGTTGTTCATAATATTGTCGTGCAATTGATTGCATTTCTGTATGTTGATTGTTATTCTCCTCGTTCATTTGTGATTTTGTTTATTTGACTCTTCTCTCTCTCTTTTTTTTATGGATGAGTTTGACAAGAGCTTTATCAAATTTTTGACCTTTTCAAATAAGAGTCTTCTGTTTTTTTTAATTAATTAATTTTTAGTTTCTATGTCATTTATTTCTGCTCTAATCTTAATATTCCCTTCCTTCTGCCAAAATTCAAATTCTGGGTTTAAATTTTGTTTGTTCTTTTCCTAGCTCCTTTAGGTGTAAGGTTAGAGTTTTTGAGATTTACTTACCTACTTACTTATTTTTCCTTCTTAAGGTAGGTTTGTATTGATATAAAATTTCCTCTTCGAATTGCTTTTGCTGCACTTGAAAGATTTTGGACAGTGTGTTTTCATTTTCATTTGTTTCCATGTACTGTTTAATTTATTCTTTGATTTCTTAGTTTACCCATTCATTATGTAGTAACATGTTAATGAACCTCCATGTATTTGTAGTCTTTATAGATTTTTTCTTGTGTTTAATTTCATAGTGCAGTGTTTAGGAAAAAAAAAAGCATGGTTTACTTGATCGACTTGAATTTATGGAGGGTTGTTTTCTGTTCTAATTTGTAGAGAACCTTCTGTGTGTATTGAAAAGAATATGTATTCTACTGTTTTAGAGTAGAATGTTCTGAATATATCTGTTAAATCCATCTGGTCCAGTGTTTTACTCAAAGCTATTGTTTACTTGTTGATTTTCTGTTTGGGCAATCTGTCCACTGATGAAAGTGGGGTGTTAAAGTCGCCTGATATTATTGTGTTACTATCAATTATTTCCTTTCTGTTTTTTATTAACTGTTTTATGTTGTTGGGTACTCCCATGTTGGGTACATAAATATTTATATTCATTATATTTTTTATTCCCTTTATTATTATATAATATTCTTTGCTTTTTAAAGTCTTTGTTTTAATTTTTTTTGTCTAATAAAAATATTTCTTGTCTGGCTTTCTTTTGATAGCCATTTGCATGATAAGTTTTTTCTATATCCCCTCACTTTTAATCTGCAGTTTTATTTAAATCTTAAACGAGTTTCTTGTATGTAGCATATAGATATGTCTTGTTGTTCTTTTTTTTTTTTTAATCCACTCTGTCACCCTATGTATTTTGATAGGAGCATTTAGTCCATTTACATTCAAAGTAATTATTAATAGATATGTATTTACTGCCATTTTGTTACTTGTGGTTTTTTTTAATATAAAATTTATTGTTAAATTGGTTTCCATACAACACCCAGTGCTCATCCCAACAAGTGCCCTCCTTAATACCCCTCATCCACCCTCCCATCCCTCCCACCCCCCATCAACCCTCAGTTCTCAGTTTTTAAGAGTCTCTTATGCTTTGGCTCCCTCCCTCTCTAACCTCTTTTCCCCCCCCCTTCCCCTCCCCCACGGTCTTCTGTTAAGTTTCTCAGGATCCACACAGGAGTGAAAACATATGATATCTCTCCTTCTGTGTATGACTTATTTCACTTGGCATAACTCTCTCCAGTTCCATCTACATTGCTACAAAAGGCCATATTTCATTCTTTCCCATTGCCACATAGTATTCCATTGTGTATATAAACCACAATTTCTTTATCCATTCATCAGTTGATGGACATTTAGGCACTTTCCATAATTTGGCTATTGTTGAAAGTGCGGCTATAAACATTGGGGTACAAGTGCCCCTATACATCATCACTCCTGTATCCCTTGGGTAAATTCATAGCACTACTATTGCTGGGTCATAGGGTACATCTATTTTTAATTTTTTGAGGAACCTCCACACTCTTTTCCAGAGCAGCTGCACTAGTTTGCATTCCCACCAACAGTGCAAGAGGGCTCCCGTTTCTCCACATCCTCTCTAGCATCTATAGTCTCCTAATTTGTTCATTTTAGTCACTCTGACTGGAGTGAGATGGTATCTGAGTGTGGTTTTGATTTGTATTTCCCTGATGAGCGATGTTGAGCATCTTTTCATGTGCCTGTTGGCCATCTGGATGTCTTCTTTAGAGAAGTGTCTATTCATGTTTTCTGCCTGTTTCTTCACTGGATTATTTGTTTTTCGAGTGTGGAATTTGGTGAGTTCTTTATAGATTTTGGATACTAGCCCTTTGTCCGATATGTCACTTGCAAATATCTTTTCCCATTCCATTGGTTGCCTTTTAGTTTTGTTGATTGTCTCCTTTGCAGTGCAGAAGTTATCTTCATGAGGTCCCAATGTTCATTTTTGTTTTTAATTCTCTTGCCTTTGGGGATGTGTCAAGTAAGAAATTGCTGTGGCTGAGGTCAGAGAGGTTTCCTGTCTCACATTCAGGTCCTTTATTCATTTTGAGTTTATTTTTGTGAATGGTGTAAGAAAGTAGTCTAGTTTCATTCTTCTGCATATTGCTGTCCAGCTCTCCCAGCACCAATGTTAAAGAGACTGTCTTTTTTCCATTGGATATTCTTTCCTGCTTTTTCAAAGATTAGTTTGACGTACTTTTATGGGTCTAACAGAAAGGGAAGGAAAACTTCCAGACTCATTCTATGAAGCCAGCATTACTTTGATTCCTAAACCAGACAGAGACCCAGCATAAAAAGAGAAGTATAGGCCAATATCCCTGATGAATATGGATGCAAAAATTCTCAATAAGATACTAGCAAATCGAATTCAACACCATATGAAAAGAATTACTCACCATGATCAAGTGGGATTCATTCCTGGGCTGCAGGGCTGGTTCAATATTCGCAAATCAATCAATGTGATATGTCACATTAATAAAAGAAAAGAAAAGAACCGTATGATCCTGTCAATCGATGCAGAAAAAGCATTTGACAAAATCCAGCACCCTTTCTTAATAAAAACCCTCGAGAAAGTTGGGATAGAAGGAACATACTTAAACATCATAAAAGCCATTTATGAAGAACCCACAGCTAATATCATCCTGAATGTGGAAAAACAGAGAGCTTTCCCCCTGAGATCAGGAACAAGACAGGGATGTCCACTCTCACTGCTGTTGTTTAACATAGTGTTGGAAGTGCTATCATCAGCAATCAGACAACAAAAGGAAATCAAAGGCATCAAAATTGGCAAAGATAAAGTCAGGCTTTCCCTTTTTGCAGATGACATGATATTATACATGGAAAACCCAATAGACTCCACCAAAAGTCTACTAGAACCGATACATGAATTCAACAAAGTTGCAGGATACAAAATCAATGTACAGAAATCAGTTGCATTCTTATACACTAACAATGAAGCAAAACAAAGACAAATAAAGAAACTGATCCCATTCACAACTGCACCAAGAATCATAAAATACCTAGGAATAAACCTAACCAAAGATGTAAAAGATCTGTATGCTGAAAACTATAGAAAGCTTATGAAGGAAATTGAAGAAGATATAAAGAAATGGAAAAACATTCCATGCTCATGGATTGGAAGAATAAATATTGTTAAAATGTCAATACTACCAAAGCTATCTACACATTCAATGCAATCCCAATCAAAAGTGCACCAGCATTCTTCTCAAAGCTAGAACAAGCCATCCTAAAATTCATATGGAACCACAAAAGGCCCCGAATAGCCAAAGTAATTTTGAAGAAGAAGACCAAAGCAGGAGGCATCACCATCCCAGACTTTAGCCTCTACTACAAAGCTGTCATCATCAAGACACCATGGTATTGGCACAAAACCAGACACATAGACCAATGGAATAGAATACTTGTGGTTGTTTTTATAGTTTTTCTCTGATCCTTTTTCTTTCATGGTTTACCAGTTTTCTGTAGTGATACATTTGGATTTCTTATTCTATTTTTTGCATATCTATTACTGTTTTTTGATTCGTGGTTACCATTTAGGTTATATATAATACCATCTGCATGTAGCAGTCTGTATTAAGGTGATGATGGCTTAAATTTGAACTCATTCTTTACTCCTCTCCCCTTCATGTTTTAGATATTTGAATCATATTTTACATCCTTTTATTTTGTGCTTTTCTTGAGTGATTTTTACAGACAGTCTTAATTTTTTTTCTCTTCTGTTTCCTATTTTTCTTACTCTTATATTAAGGGAGATTCTGTGAATGCAAAACAGAAACCATTTCTTGTACAGCTAGTTTAGTGGTCATGAACTCCTTTAATTTTTTTTTGGGGGGGATTCCTTAACTCTCCTATTCTAAATATAATCTTGCTGCATAAAGTAGCCTTGGCTACAGATTTTTCCCTTTTAGCACTTTGAATACATCATGCCACTCCCTTCTTGCCTGCAAAGTTTTTGCTTAAAAATCAGCTGATAGGCTTATGGCGTTTTCTTTATATGTAACTGTCTTCTTTTCTCTTGCGACCTTTAAAATTATTTCTTTATCACTAGTTTTTGTCATTTTAATTACTATGTGTCTTGGTGTGGACTTCCCTGGGTCGAATTTATCGAGGACTTTTGTGCTTCCTGAATCTTGATCTCTGTTTCCCTCCCCAGTTTCAGGAAGTTTTCAATTATTATTTCTTCAAATACATTTTTGCCCCCCCCCTTCTCTCTCTTCTCCTTTTTAGAACCCTATAATGCAAATGTTATTATTCTTGATGGATCTATTGAGTTCTACCTATTTTCATTATGCAGTAGTCTCACCTGTTCAGTTTGTTTTCCATTACTCTATCCTCCAGGTTACTGATACATTCCTCTGTTCCCTATAGCCTGCTTTTTATTCCATCAGTTATATATTTTTAATTTCACTTATTGAGTTATTTGCTTCTGGTATGTTATTTTGTATCTCTTTGTAAAGGGTCTCATTGATATCCTCCACTCTTTTCTGAAATCCAGTGAGTAACTTTACAATCATTACTTAATTTAATTCTCTATCAGGCATATCACTTATTTCTGTTTTGCTTAGATCTGCTTGTTCTTTCATTTAGGACATATTTCTTTATTTCCTTGTCTACCTCTCTGTGTATGTTTCTGTGTTTTAGGACAGTCATTTAAACCTTCTGCTTTTGAAAATAGCATTTTTATGAAGAAGAGGACCTGTAGTGCTCTGCAGTGCATTGTCCCCTATTTACAGAACACTGCACTTCAGAGGAGTCTATGTGCGCTGTTTACATCCTGCTATTGTGTCTGAAGCACTTTTCTTTATGTCCAGATATCTGTGTTGAGTCTCTGCCTGCTAGGGGCCTCTCTGTGATGTAAATAAGACCCAGTCAGGCCAACTCTGCCTGGCATGACCATAGGAGGCCTCAAGAGGTGGGGCAGCAGTGTTAGCAGAATTTGCACTGCACCACTAGTCCTAGGCTGGTTCCCCTATAGCATGGGGGCTGCTAGAAACATGGAGGTGGCAGCTGGATGGAGAGAATGTGGTGTTAACAAAGTTTTCTCTAAGCCCAGGGCCAAGGCCAACAGGCTTGGGATGGATGAGTCCTCAGGAGAACAACACACTATAGGGCACACCACTAGCAGGTTAGGCATCAAGTTTGTCAGTGTTTATGCTGGGGCACAGGGGAGGAAAATGAAACCTGTCATTTACTTTGTTCTTAGTGAAGTCCCCCCGAATCAGTAGGAAAAGATATCCCTCCCATTTATCCCCTGGTATTGTGTAAACTGTCACTTCTACAAGCTCTTCTCTTTAAGGTGAGAACCCAGCTATCACAGGCTCTCCCCTCTTGCCCAATGCAAATCAGCTGACTTTTAAAGCTCCAGGCTCCAAGTCCCACTGGTTATACAAACTCACAGAAATCAATCCCTCTGGTTTGCAAGGCCTGACATTACAAAATTCTTTTTCCCTGCCTGGGCTCACTGGTGCTTTCCCCTCTCCATGCCCACAACCAGTTCCCTACCGTTCTTTCTGTCCTTCCTTATCTCTCCAATGTAGCTTCTTTTCTACATTTAGTGGTGGAATTTGTTCTGCTAGTCTTTGGGTAATTCTCACGTTTACTTACTCCATTGTGAGTGATATCTTTTTGTGAGATGGGATGAGGTGAGTTTAGGGTCCTCCTACTCCACTATCTTCACAAACTCTGCTTCCATTTCAAAATTTTGACAGTCCAAAAGCATTTTAACCTCAAGTAAGGTAATTTAAGTCAAACTGGCATTGCAACTTAACCAATCCATCTACATGAGAGTAAAACTTACCAAATACTATATAAAATAGAAAAATACAGCATTAAATACAAGGAGCTAATCATATTACAACATTTCATTTCTAACATGGTAAAGGATAATGGTTAAACATTTTGACTCAAGAATGTTTCAAAGGTTATTTAAGACAATATATAAAAACAAGTCAGTTTATAGTCTCAATATTTCTCCACATTAATGTGGAGATGAAACAGCATGCTAGTAAGTAACCAATGGGTAAAAAGAAATCAGAAAAGGAACCAAAAAAAACACCTAGAGACAAGTGAAAATACAACCAACTAAAATACAGAATGCAACAAAAACGGTTGTAATAGGGTAGTTCATAGTAATAAATGCCTACCTAAAGAAAAAGAAAAAACTCAAACATGCTATCTTACACCTTAAGGAATTTTTGTTTTTCAATGAGCAAAGCCTAAAGTTTGTAGAAGGAAGGAAATAATGAACAATGGAAATAAAATACAATAGAGGAGATTTTGGTTCTTTGAAAAATAAAACTGACAAACCTTTTAACTACCATCACCAAAAAAAGAGAAGACTCAAGTAAGAAACAAAAGAAGAGTTGTCATGTTCCTGTGTATTATTGTGGTATCAGCAATAAGAGACTTTTATACACAATTTCGTGCCAACAAATAGGACAAACTAGAAACACGGGTACATGTCTAAAAATGTTCAACGTACTAAGATTGGTATAGTAAAGACATTGATCAGTAATAACAAACATCCCAACAAATCCAGGATGAGATGGTTTCACTGGTGAATTCTACCCAATATTCAAAAGAGAATAATACGAAATCGTCTCAAACTTTTTCAAAATAATAGAAAAGGAAGGAACATTTCCAAACTTATTTTACAAGACCAGCATTACCCTGATACAAATACCTGACAAACACTACAGAAAATAAAATTACAGGCTAATAAGCCTCATGAATATAGATACAAAAATCCTCAAAACATATTAGCAAACGAATTTCAACCTAAAAATGATCATACAACTCTGAAAATAGTAAGATTTTACTGAAAGAAATTGAAGTCACCACAAATAAATGAAAAGATAGTCCATGCTCATGGATTGGAAGAATATTATTAAAATGTCCACACTACCCAAAGCAATTTACAGATTGAATGTAATCCGCATCAAAATACCAATGGCATTTTTCATGGAACTAGAACAGAGAACTTTAAAATTTGAATGGAACCACAAAATATTCCAAATAACCAAAGCAATTGTGAGAAAGAACAAAGCTGAAGGTATCACACTCCTGGAATTTAAACGATACTACAAAGCTATAGGAATCAAAATTGTATGGTGCTGGTGCAAAAACAGAAATATAGGTCAATGGATAGAGAGCCCAGAAAGAAGCCAGCACCTATATGGGCAATTAATCTATGGAAAAGAAGGCAAGAATATAAAATAAGGAAAGTTTGTTTGGTAAATGGTGTTAGGAAAACTGGACAGCTACCTGCATAATCATAAAACTAGAGTTCTATTTTATACCACATACAAAAGTAAGTTCAAAGTGGATTAAAGACTTGAATATAAAACCTGAAACCATAAAGTTCCTATGAGAAAACATAAGCAGTAAGCTCACTGAGATCTGTCTTAGCAATATGTTTGATGGGACCAGTCTCCTTAGGCAAGGGCAACAAAAACTAAAAACAAATGGGATTATATCAAATGAAAAAGCTTTTGCAACAAAGGAAACCATGAACAAAATGAAAAGGAAACCTGAATGGGAGGAGATATTAGCAAATCATGTATCCAATAACAGGTTAAGATCCAAAATATATAAAAATATATACAACTTAATAGCAAAACATCAAACAGCCCAATTTAAAAATGGGCAAAGAGTTGAATAGACATTTTTTTTTTTCAAAGACATTCAGGTGGCCAACAGACACATGAAAAGATGTTCAGAATCACTAAGCATGAGGGAAATGCAAATCAAAATCACAATGGGCTATTACCTTACTCTTGTCAGATGGTTGTTGGCAAAAATACCCAAAGAAAAAAAGTGTTTCCCAAGGATATGAAGAAAAGGGTATCCTGTACACTGTTAGTAGAAATGAAAATTGGTATAGTCACTATGGAAAACAATATGGAGTTTCCCAAAAATGAAAAATAGAAACACCATATGACCCAGCAATTTCCCTTCTGGGTGTTTATATGAAAAAACAAGAACACCAATCTAAAGAGTTATACATACCCTTATGTTCACTGCAGCAATGACTATTTATGATAGTCAAGATATGAAAATAAACAATGTTAACCAATAGAAAAATGGATAAAGAAGGTGTGACTACATATGGAGATTATCCAACTATCTACCACCCAATGGAATATTAGTCACAAAAAATAATGAGATCTTGGCATTTATGACAATATGGATGGACCTAGAGAGTATCACAATAATTGAAATAAGCCACATAGAAAAAGACAAAACAAACCGGAAACAGACTCATAGGTGCAGAAAAGAAACTGGTGGTTACCAGAGGGGTCTTCTAGGGTTTGGGAGACAGGTGAAATACACAAAGGGTATTATGAGGTACATACTTTGAGGCTTAAAATATGTGATAGAGGGGCACCTGGGTAGTTCAGTTGGTTAAGCCTCTGACAGTGGCTCAGGTCATGATCTCATGGTTCGTGAGTTCAAGATCATGTTGGGCTCTGTGCTGACAGCTTGGAGCCTGCTTTGGATTCTGTGTCTTCCTCTCTCGCAAAAATAAATAAACATTAAAAAATAAAGTATGTCAGAGATAAAATGTACAGCATAGGGAACATAGTCAATAATGTAATAACTATGTATTATGACAGATGGTAAATTATTGTGGAGATTATAATGTGTAAAACTATCAAATCAATATGATATACACCTGAAACTAATAGGAAATTGTATGTCAACTATACTTCAATAAAAATAAAATCAAATTATTTTTTAAAATATCATAAACCATGTTTAAGTGGAATTTTCCAGGGATGCAAGCATAGTTCAATGTAATACATCACATTAGTAAAATGAAGGATAAAAATCCCATCAATATACATTCATAATAAAAACTCACAATAAAGTGGATATACAGAGAATGCATCTCAACAAAGTAAAGGCTATATATGACAAGGTCTCAGTTAACATCATACTTAATGGTAAAAAGCACAAATCTGTTTCTCAAAGATCAGGCACAAGATAGATACCCATGCTCGTGACATATATTCAACATAAAAATTCTAGCCTGAGCAACTTGGCAAGAAGAAGAAAGAAAAGGCACCCAAAGGAAGTAAAACTGTCACCAAGTGCAGATGACCTATTATCATTGATTAGGATTTTCTCTTAATAATATAAGTGAAGTTTCAAGGTACAAAATCAATATAAAAATTTATTGCATTTCTATACAGTAATAGTGAACATAGATAAATTATGAAAATAATATCATTTATAGTTGCATCAAAAAGAATAAAATACCTGGGGGTAAATACCTGGGGGTAAATAAATACAAGGTAGTGAAAAACCAGTAGACTAAAAACTCTAAGACCCTGATGAAAGAAGTTGAAGAAGACAAAAAATTGACAAGATACTTTTGTGTTCATTGATTGGAATAATTAATATTGTTAAAATGTCCATACCACCCAAAGCAATCTATAAATTCAATGCAATCCCTATCAAAACTACAAATGACATTTTTCATAAGTAGAACATAAATCCAAAAATTTGTATAGAAGCATAAAAGTTGCTGAATAAACAAAGCAATCATAAGCATAAAGAAAAAAGTTGGATGCATTATGGTGATTTCAAATTGTATTATAAAGCAATAGTAATGAAAACAGTACGGCACTGGTATTAAAACAAACACATAGACCAATGAAACCAAATAGCCCATAAATAAGCCTATGTATATATGGTCAATTAATTTGCAGGAGAGGAAGAAAGAATATACAATAGGGAAATGTCAGTCTCTTCAATAAATGATGCTGTGAAAACTGGACATCACACGCAAAAGAATGAATCTTATATCTGTTTCATATCATATGCAAAAACTAACTCAAAATGGATTAAATACTTGAATATAAGACCTGAAACCATAAAACTTCTAGAAGAAAACACACTATGAACTACTTGAAATTGGTTTTGGAGATGATTTTTGTTTTGGACTTGACACCAAAAGCGGTCAATAAAAATAAACAAGTGGAACTACATCAAACTAAAAAGCTTCTGCACAGAAAAAAGATCATGTGCAAAATGAAGACAACCTACTGAATGGGAGAAAATATTTGCAAATTAGATATCTCATAAGGAATTAATATAAAAGATATACAAAGAAATCATAAAACTCAATAGAAAAAAAAACCCACACTATTTGACAAAAAATGGGTAGAGGATCTGTATAGACTTTTTTTCAAAAAAGATATACAGATAGTCAAATGGTACAGGAAAATGTGCTCCCTCTCTAATCATGAGGAGAATGCAAATCAAAATCACAATAAGGTATCAGTTCATACCTGTTAGGATGGCTATTATGGAGAAAAAAGGACTGGAAGAAATAAGTGTTGGGGAGGATATGGAGAAAAGGGAATTCTTGTACTCTCTTGGTGGGAATGTAGATTGGTGAAGTTATTATAGAAAACTGTATGGAGGTCACTCAAAAAAATGAAAAATAGAACAACCATATGATTCAGAAATTCTACTTCTGGATATTTGCTTGAAGAAAACAAAAACACTAACTCAAAGATATATGTCCATTGCAGCATTATCTACAATAGCCACAATATAGAAACAACCTAAGTGTCCATCAAAAGACTATTATTAATATTAATATTATCCATTAGAAAAGGAGACCCCTTGCCATTTACAACAACATTCATCTATTTCATGCCATTTTGCTAAGTGAAATAAGTCAGAATTTATAAATACTATATATGATCTCACTTATACGTGTCTTTGAAAAGAAAACCAAACCTCGTGGATACAGAGAACAAATTAGTGATTGCCAGAATTAGGGTTGAGGAGTGGGTGAAGCGGGTTAAAAAGTGCAAATTTCCAGTTATAAAATAAGTCAAGGGGATATAACGTACAGCATGTTGACTACAGTTTAAAGGACGATACTGTTTACTTGAAAATGCTAAGAGAGAAGATCTTAAAAGTTCTCATTGCAAAAAATGGAAAATTTGTAAGTATCAGTTTCCTTCTACAATAAATCTGTTGCCCTGGTTTGAGAGGAAAAATAAGCCCCCAGGTTACTGTTGCTCTCAAATATGTGGCCAATAACTACAAAATGTAGCTAGCTAGTACATTTCATTTTCACTTATATCCTTTGATATTAGTTTCTAGATAGTATTTGTCAATGAGTGTGAAATTTAGAAGAGACACACAGAAATGTGGACATCATGTATTTCTATTGGGTTGAGACAAGGTCTTCAAACCTCCTCAGTTCAAGAATGTAAAGCCTTACCAAAAAAACCCCACAAATTTTTAATTCCATAAATCTGGTTGACAGTTTTTAATACAAAAAGGTGATTAATATTAGATTATGCATAATAGGATGTAAAGGGTTTATGGATAGAATGGTATCAATAAACCTTTATTAAATACCTTGGATGTGCCAGGTGTTGGGTTAGGCAGGCAGATTCAAAAGGTAACATGATTTCTGTGCTTAAGGAGAGATCCTGAGGTAAAAGACACACTGAAAAAAATAACCAGTAATTAAGCACTATAAATTGTACGTTTATAAAAAGGCATACAGTGTACCATGAAAACATATAAAAAGAAGACCTAACCTGGTATGATGGTCACTGAAGGATTTTCTGAAAACATAACTTGTAACCAATAAATTGTTTGGTTGTAGTCCAATCATTTCCCTAGCTTAACAAAATAAAGATGAAGCATAGCTTTTTATACTTGAATTTTATACTTTCATCAATCAGTTCTGGATGAGTCCATAATTCAACAAATATTTCCTCATTGATGTGATTAGTACAAATGTTGAAACCATGATTGACATTTCCTTCATACTGATACTAATCTATAGATTAACAAAGTTATACATATATTTAAAATTTACTTAATTTTAAATATACATTGTTTTTATGTTTTCCTCATAAGACTGTCATGAAAGATTTATGAAACACTCATCTAAAGTCTTCATGGTAATAAGATGCCTTTCTATAATCTCCCAGTCTGGAAACTGTCCATGGAGAAAGAATAAAATTTATTTGGAATGTGTTACTTTTACTGGACATAAAATATTTTTTAGTGATGGCATCTAAGTCCACTTGGAATTTACAAATCATTTCTGTGATAAACTGTCCAAAAGGTGCCCTCAGCAGCCATATGATACCCATTGGTAAATAAGCCAATGCTTATTCATTTAAAAGCTATCTTTAGTTTTTGTTTTTTGTTTTGCACCAAATATTATTCTTTAGGCACTGTTATAGGCACTAAAGAACACGAAGTAAGCTTCACTGACTGCCCTGAAGGAGTTGAGGCTTAATGTTTCCTGATCTTTATGGTAAAACCCAATGTCTTCAGAAGTGCCATTTCCATCATGTTTTATTTGCAGAAGTGCAAATTTCTATATTTTAGTAGTTTCTAATGGAGTTCATCAGCAATACCTAATCAAGTTGCCTCTGTATTTTAGTACATTTCTTCATCACTGAACAATCAATGATTCGTTAGCAAATTATAAGAAAAGCCAAAAAGCCTTAAAATTAGGACAAGAACTACGTTTTAAAAAAGTGAATTTGGGGCGCCTGGGTGGTGCAGTCGGTTAAGCGTCCGACTTCAGCCAGGTCACGATCTTGCGGTCCGTGAGTTCGAGCCCCGCGTCAGGCTCTGGGCTGATGGCTCGGAGCCTGGAGCCTGTTTCCGATTCTGTGTCTCCCTCTCTCTCTGCCCCTCCCCCGTTCATGCTCTGTCTCTCTCTGTCCCAAAAATAAATAAACGTTGAAAAAAAAAGTGAATTTAAAACAAAATTTTCTTTACGTAGTTGACACTTATTAAACGCCTACTATGTGCAATACATGGTATGTGGCTATTATCTAACCTTCACAATACTCTACAAGGAAGATATTGTTTAAGTTTAACAGTGAATTTCAGAAATTTTAAGTAACTGGCACAATTTCACACAGCTAGCAATTGGTACCATCATGATATGTTTTTGATTCCATAGTCTATGTTCCTTCTGTGGCCTCAATATCTGTAAAGCTACTTTTCCTGCCTGTTTCAGAAAACAGTCTGTGTTGTCTTTCGGCGAACTATTTTTTTAGAAGCAGCAGAATATTTTGGAACAAGTAGTATAATGTGATTCGAAGTAGTGGCTTGCATCAAAGAATGCCTGGCAAGAAGGTATATTTTATGAAATAGGCATCATTACAATACTTCTAAACTCACTGAAGTTGAAAACCTTATAGTGGCCTGAAAGAGCTAATATAATTTCAAAATTTTCTACATGGTATCCATTGAATCATTTATCTATTGCAGAAATATACTGATGTCCACATGGGTTTATTGGAATGGCTGGCAAGTCCCAGATTTCACCTTTCTAATCACTGCAACTTACAGATTATTGTTCCTATTACTTGTACCCATGGTAAGAAGCAGCAGAAAACTGAAACAAATAACTACTATTGTTTGACGTGGCTCTCTATTTAATGGTGATGATCTATTAGATTTTTTACAAAAATATTGAATTCAACATGTATTCTCAACAGTAATTCATTAAATTTTAATATTTAGATGCTTTTTTTTGTGGTACCCAACCTTCATTTCAGTATTGTCGCATTACATTTACAAAATAATTTGTTTTGTAAAATTATTCGCAAATTTCCATTTATAATCCAGTGAGTACCTAATTCCCCTACCCCAGGTTCAGAATGGTCACTTTCATCTCTACAATTTAAAATTTCTATAATTTTTCTTTCTTTGTTGTATGAATTCTGATAGAACTGCTTACTCATTTCAGTTTTTGTATTAAGACGTTTGTCCAGTTGAGTTGGTACATCACTTGTAATTACTAAGTATGGCACAAGAGGATATTCTATTTAATTCAACAGATGCATATTTGCTGTGTACTAGAGTTTAGGCATTCTGCTAGATGCTGAGGGAGACTGTTAGAAAACACATCAGATGAGACTTTTGTCCTAACATAGCTTATATTCCAGAGGAGGGAGACAGAAGGAAAATAATAATCTATTACAATGCATGCTATTGAAGTACAAAGGGATTAGGTATTCCACTGCATTTAAGAGCTCATACTATCCATTAAATGAAACAGGTGCTTCTTGTGAAAAACAGAGAAGACCATGCCTTATTGCTCCATGGAAATTTTATCTACCAGTTTTCTCAGGTATTGAATAACACTTGTTTTGTCTTTTTAATCAGCAATTATACCAGAAACCTTATTTTTAATCAGTAATGAAGAAAAGCAAAATATATATAAAACAATGTTTTTCTTATGTTAGTTTTGCCCACATTTTAAGAAATGAGTTCTATTCTTGAATGAATGCTTACCAGTAAGGAAGTCCAAAATTCTAAGTGCTATTTTGGGACCTGGTGTTTAGCGATTTTTGAACCAGTCATTGAAGGCTTTCCAACTCCTTCCAAGATTATCTTTGTTAGTTCTAAATAAATCAGTATCTCTTTTTTATTTTGTATATAATTAGAAGAATTGTATGATGGCATTCATCATATTTTAACTATAAAATATTCCAACATCAGTGATAGAAATTGGATATTAAGAGTTGAAGTTACCTTTAAAAAATACATATCACCACTTGCAAGGTTTATTTTTTTGCAAATTATTCTAGCCTCATTTGTACATTACAAAGTTTGGCTTGTACTCTTTCCTAAGAGTGAGCATTCCCAGCAAGATGTGTTCATAAGAAATGTTAAACAGGGGCTCCTGGGTGGCTCAGTTAGTTAAGCAACCAATTCTTGATTTCGGCTCAGGTCATAACCTCATGGTTGTGGGACTGAGCCCCACATTGGGCTCTGCACTGACAGTGTGGAGCCTGCTTGGGATTCTCTCCCTCCCTCTGTCTCTACTCCTCTCCAGCTCATGTATGTACTTTCTTTCAAAATAAATTAAAAGAAAACTTTAGAAAACTGGTCTGGTTTGAAGAGGCAGTAACACTGAGCAGGCTGCAATGTATAGGGTTTCATTGTGGTTATTGATAATGATGTTGTAACATTCAAATATCCTCAGTGAACCTTTAATTTTGCCTGTAGGGATTTATGAATTTTCTTCAGTTTCCTTTCACTGACTTTACTAAACACATAGTGTCATTATTGGATTTTAGCTCTAAATCTACACGTCTACTTTCTGCAGAGTTGCTAAGCCTAGAATTCTAAAAACACCATTTATTAGACATCTTTGTCCACTAGTTTACTGTCAATTTCTGCCAATGGAAGTGAGGGAGATTGGAAGTTAGGGGAAAGAAACAAGTGACTTCTTTCCTGTATTTCATTTCTGACACTATCCCTCTTCAAAAGAGAGCAGCTAACTCCAGATTCTTTTGGCTTTCCTGTCACCAGCACAAACTAGCCACTCAGAGGAAACAGTTGCATCTTGGCCTTGACAATTGGAGTTACAGTGGCGGATGCCCCCTCATGGGTCCGAATGTCAAACGCATTCCTTTCCACAGAGCCTCTCGCCATTGGTCCAAGGTCCTGTAGGATTCCTCCTGTAAGCTCCCAGGTTCTGAAGAGCCCACCCACTCTTCCTTTGGTTTCCCCAATCCTAGAGGGGAGGGGTAGCCTTTTCCTATAGTCATTAATCTGTGGGTAACCTCAGTATCCTCTATGTTCTTTGGGCTTTCTACTACCTTTGCAAATATCCTTTTTAAATAATTTTCTTTTGAAAAAGTAATGTTTCTTTTTCTTTCTGATTAAATTTGGCTCAATATACTCATGTGTGCTTTACATCATGTTTTACCCATAATGGGATCTTTGGTAACATATAACTGGCTCATGATGCAGTAAAACAAAGTTATCTAATTTTATTTTTAAAAATTTTTAGTGTTTATTTTTGAGAGAGAGAGACATAGTGTGAGCAGGGGAGGGGCAGAGAGATAAGGAGACACAGAATCCAAAGCAGGCAACAGGCTCTGAGCTGTCAGCACAGAGCCCAAGGCAGGGCTTGAACCCACAGACCATGAGATCATGACCGGAGCAGAAATCGAATGCTTAACCATCTGAGCCACCCAGGTGCCCCAAAAGTTATCTCATTTTATCTAAAACTCTTCAACATATGTTTAAAGAAGCAATTTTTAGTTATATATGAAAGAGAGAGGGGTGCCCCGGTGGCTCAGTTAAGCATACGACTCCTGATCTTGGCTCAGGTAATGATCTCATGGTTTGTGGGATGGAGCCCCTGCTGACACACAGAGCCCACTTGGGATTCTCTCTCCCCCTCTGACCCTGCCCCACTCCCCTTCTTCCCCCCAAAAAATAAATAAAAAAGAAAAATAGGGTACACATAGTACCTGAAGTGAGGTATATATGAAGGATAGATCCTTCATAAGATCATCTTTTTCACATGAGAAATAAAATTATGTTATTGGAAACCAGAAAAGAACACCACCTCCAGGCCAGAATTATTAGGTTTTTATCTGAACCAGAAAAGAGGCTGAAGAATGCAATACTGATCTGATTACTGTCCATATTTGCTCATATGCTCTCAGGGAATAATTAATCATCGCTCAGTTATCTAGCTCACTGAGCCAACTCCTTACTAATATACTGGAAGGAATTTACAACAGCCCATTGGCAACCAAAAAAGCTTACTTAAACCAAGTGGGACTTTTTTCAAAGATCTACATCTAAATAATTTCTGCTAATACTTCTGAAATATCTGAATCTAAGAATAAATTATAAGCTTATAAACAAAAAAGATTGCTAGGAAGGGAAAAGTCTGACATTTCTTGTCTGTAGTATTAGCCTCTTGAAGATACATATTCTTGGATAGAAGACCAACACCTAACTATGATAAGCCCTGCCAAGAAATGTTTCGTTTATAAAGATGAAAAAAAAAATGTATTTCCAGACTTGAAAATCTCAGAATGTATGCCACCCATACAACTTCTCTGAAACACACTTCTTGAGGAAGTATTCCAGCCTAATAAAAATAGAACAAAGTGAAGTTATGCAGCCACAAAGATGGGGTTCAGTTTGAAAATTACTGTGATACAAATTTATTTTTGGTAACACGTTGCTTTAAATTTAGTTTACATCCAAAGGAGCTAATAGCACAAATACATAGTCAGATAATGATGCAAGTGAGTCAGTCTAGCTGCACACTGCCTGAATTTAAGGCACACCCAAGTGCAAGGGTATTTTAGCCACGTTTAAGAAAGAAATACCTATCAGGTCAGAGTGACTATAAACTGAGGCTTGCTATATTTTATCTCCCAATTAGCATAAAAAACAACTTATACTGATACTAATGCAATCACACCCAACATCTAGATTTTGGACCTGAATTTGTCAGTATTTAGAAATTTCACCTTACCTGCATCCATATCTCAATATAAAGTTGTTAGTTTTTTGCCGTTTTAGGAGCCATAGCCAACCACATGCTTCTTGACACAGAGGTTTACTATGCAGGAGAGATAAATGACCCATAAAGCATTTTGCAATCTGTATAAAAATACTATACTGTGATATGTTGTTGTAAGATGGTTAACAGCACAGATGGTAAAGATTCTCATCCATTCAAATTCCTGTTCTGTCTTATACCAACTGAGTTACCCTGGCAATCTCCTCTTTTCCTTATTTCTTTTATATTTAAAGAAAAAAGTTAATAATATTTAGCTTATAAGGTTATCATGAGTATTATATCGCTTATATTTTGAGTCTATAATGTTTGTAATGTGGTTTATAGCATACAATGTAATTCTCAAATCAAAACAGAATAACAATATTAATATTAGAAATAACTTTACAATGGTGGCAAAAAAATTTAAAATATATTAAGGATGTTTTACTTTTGTTAAGGAGTAGATATAAGCACATTTATAGTTGAATCTTTATATTTTGATATTTAAAAATAAGTAAAACTTCCAGTTCATGAGACAAAAAATAAGAAATATATACATGTAAACACAGATACCTATAAAGATGAATATTTCTCTAAAATATAAAATATTATCAAAATTGATTTTACAATCACACACACACACAAACATCTTTACCTATCTAAGTACAAATGTAATTGGGTTCATCTAACACCAATATGATAAAATCTGATATTAGAAACCAATTAAAATTAACAGATTATTCTAAAGAATAAAATGGGCTTTAAGGGGAAAGTGGGTGATGGACATTGAGGAGGGCACCATGTTGGGATGAGCACTGGGTGTTGTATGGAAACCAATTTGACAATAAAATAAATTTCAAAATATATATATGCAATATACATATATAACTTTATATTGAATATGTAATAAAGTTATTGAGCAAAATATAAATCAAAGATGAAATAAAGGCATAAATTACTGGATATTTACAGTTGTTTATTTTTTAAAAATCTAAGGAATGCAGAGTAAGCAGTATTCTGAGAAGCTTTCATAATATAACATATACTAAATACAAATGCATTCAATCTTCAAGTATTTAAAAAAAAGAAAAGAATGATTTTAGCAGGAAAAATAGCTTAGAAAATACTGGTAGAATTATTAGACATTATATTCATATATTTCTTTGAAAATATAGGGGAAAATCCCACAATCATGTTTGGGCAAATGAAACTGTTAAAAAAAATAAACACCAGGACTTGCTGGGAACATAGCAGAATGAGTGAATCTTAAGCTCACCTTGTCCCAGCAATACACCTAGATAGTACATCAGTGTAAATAACGCAGAAAATGACCTCAAGACCAGAATAGCAAACTCTACTAATAATGTAAAGCAGAGGCCACAAGAGAGTAGGAAGGGCAGAGATGCACTGGGGAGCTAAATGGACCCCCAGAACTATCCACAGGAGGGAAGGACCTGCAGACATGGACAGGGGAGAGAAACAGACCATCACACCAGGGAACCTGCATGGGGAAGAGAGATCCCCATAACATTTGGCTTTTGAAAAAACAGAAGGACTGAATTTCCTGAGTTCTTATAACTAGTAAGACTTAAAATCTGGATTTTAAAAGTAAATGGGCTTGGCTCTAGGAGAGCCAGGAGGGCACAAGGAAACTGAGTCCCTGCCTTTAAAGAGACAACACAAGAAACAACCTAAAGAGATATAACATAGAAGCAGCAGTTTGAAAAATGGGGCACACAGGAAGGAAAATTGTTTACTAAGGTCAGAGCTTGTGCTGGAGGAGCAGAAATATTTGGGAAACTTCTCCAGGACAAAAGGAGTGAACAGGGGCCGTTTCTCTCCCTCACCTCCTAGCATAAACGCATGGCCGCCTGTGGGAACCAGCATGGTACCCACTCTCCCTACCTAACCTGTTAACCCTGTGTCTCACCATGCTTCAAATGATTAGACCCTCCAGCCAGGCCTGCCACAGTTCCAGTGGTGGTGGCAGCAGGTCCCCTCTCCCAGAAGACTAATGCCCAACTCTTACGAACACTGCACCCCCTCCCTCACCACACACGCATACACTATGTGGATCCAACCTCTCAAACACCCTATTGACTAGAGCCCATCCACGGTGGTGAAAAAAGCTTGGCAGTGTGCAAACAGCCCCCAGAGGTGACAGCAGGACTCCAAAGTGATTCCTGCCCTAGGGAGAGGGAAAGATTGCCACACATACTAGTCCAACCAGTCCAAGGACAGCCCTAGTAGGGTCTGAGAGCAGACAGCTGGTCTGACTGGAAGCACCAGCCACCAACAAAAGCTTCTCAAAGTACAACACAGGGAAAGCACCTTGCAAATGCCTGGCCTGATTCAACTCAAGCCCAAGGTAGCATTGTACTTCCACTAACACCACAGAGACTAAACACTGCCTACAATAGGCAATGAGAGCCACTGCAGATAGCTGGACTGAGGGAAAAAGTAGCTAAACCACAAAAACAGGGCACATACAACACACACAGGAGACAAATGACAGGTTTGAGTGAATAGGAGACACAGGAACTCTTCTTCATAAAGCCATTACATTCAAGGCCAAGAGATATAGCTGACTTTCCTAACACAGAAATAGACCCACAGAGAGAAAATGAGGAGACAGAGGACTATATCCCAAAAGAATGAAAGGGACAAAAATCACAGCAAGAGACCTAAGTGAAATGGAGATAAGTAATATATCTCATAGAGAACGTAATGGTCATAAAGATACTCACTGGACATGAGAAGAGGACATCAGTGAGACCCTTAATAAAGAGATAAAAAAGAATCAATAGAGATGAAGAACACAATACATGAAATTAAAAATACACTAGATGGAGTAAACAGTAGAGAAAGCAGAAAAACAAATCCGTAACCTGGAAGACAGAGTAACGGAAAGTAATCAAGCTGAGCAGGTGAAAGGAAAAAAGATTATGCAAAATGAGAATAGACTTACGGAACTCAGTGACACCATCAAGCATAGCAGCATTTACATTATAGGGATCCCAGAAGGAGAAGAGAGAGAAAAAGGGGACAAAAAATTTATTTGAAGAACTAGTAGCTGTAATAAAAGTATAAACAACAGCTTCAAAGAGAATTCATCATATTATGCAGATTATAACTTTGGATAAATGCTTTGATAATAGTTACAAGGTGGCCTTTTTTTCCCCCCATTGGAACAATTAGAAATTGCTCAAGTTTTCTCAGCAGGAGGTAGGAATACAGACTAACTGCCCTGAAGAATTAAAAGCTTTATCTATTATATACATTTAAAAAAAAGGCCTAATGGTCTCAAAATGTAAGAAGGTGTTTAGGTATTTTATAATATACAAAAATAGTTATAAATTCAGTTAATGAGGTCAATACAAGTCATTAGTTTAGGGATAGGTTTAAACTAGGCTTAAGTGAACTAAATTGAAAATACCAACTAAGAAAGAAATAAAAACAGAGACCCATATTACAAATATAAATAAGGAAATACCACAAAATATCATAGAGTGATAAAAATGTACCATGGCCAATTAGATTTTAATTTGGAGGGATCCTTCAACATTAAGTTCTATTTACACAGTTTGGTACATTCATGCATTACGTTAAAAAAATTATAATACCAGTAAACACTAGAATACGTTAAATAATGCATAATTTCTATTAGTTTTTTTTAACTGTGAAAAAAAAAGGCAAACTTGTTGAATGATGCCTGGAATGGATTAACTATATCAAAATCAAAGACATAATCTCTATACAAATTCCAAACCACCATATTAATTCCACACAATTCTCTGTAAAGTTACAAACAAAACACATTTCTTCAACTATGTAAATTGTTTCAAAGATTTTTATCCACGAAAAGAAAAAAAAAAGTTAAAGACAGTTCTGGAGAAAAAAATCATATAGTCACTTGGATTCGTGCTACAAAAAGCAAATTGTACTCACATACAACTTTGTCTTCAATTAATCTTGGAAATCTTGCCACATAACCCCGTAATTCCTTGTTACATTTCGCTCAGTAGATACTGCTTATCTTTAGTGCTCTCCTTAACGTCCCCCTCTCATTATTTTCAAGCATAAACTTCACAGCATTCTATCAGATTAAAAAAAAAAGATAATAACATATAAATTGCCTTAACTCACATCCCTTCCACACAGTTTCCTTTTATCCAAAATCATCCCTTTATTTTCTCCCATACAGCAGAAGAGATCTTATTTTTATGTCCAAAATTAATATATTTCTGGATTAGGGCTTGGGATCAATCATTGTTCTAAGAATGAAAGAATTGAAAATGTTTATAATATCAGATAGAATCTGAATGATAGAGAATGTACAAGGTAGCTGGTGAGTATGGAATATAGTCGAGATAGTTCTCCTATTTAAAGTTGTTCCTAGAGGCCAAGAAACTAGAGTTCTAAATTTTACCACTATTCTCCCTTAGCACCATATTTTTATCACATATATAGTATATTTATATTAGTGTTTTATTTTTCTTACATGTTACAATCTGCCTAAGAAACGATATTTATGTTAATGAATTCATTTTTAAAATAAATTTCATATATTTATTGAACCCTGATAATGTATTTTACACTCTACTACATAATGCAGGGAAACAAAAGAAATCACCTCTTCATTCAATAGAACAGTGTTGTAAACTAATGATATTAGTTAATTGTTTACATAAGTAAATGTAAGATTATGAAAAGTTCTAGGCAGTATAAGGCAAATGACTGAAGACACATGTTTACAAAGTATAATGAAAAAATCTGATTCAATCTTGGAATGTGGGAAATATTTCATTCAAGTGATATTTGAACTGAGATCTTAAAAATGATTAGGATTTAATTGGACATAATGAATAGGTAACCATAAGAAGTACTCATGCCTAACAACTGCATAGTTTTTAAACTTCCACAGAAATTGGAAAATGACACAGAAGCCTAAATTTCTTTGTTCTTAGTTACAACACTAAATATATGATATAAATCATTAGATGAAGCAAAAACAATTACTAAGCATCTACTTCTCAATGTGCCATATGAACTAATAAATACTGACTTTTCCATTGAGCACCCATGTTATGGGATTCAAATAGTTACCAAAAAAAAAAAAATCACAGCATCCACAATAAACAATATAATAAATACTAAGTATGTGTATAAAATAATATATACTATGTTTTTAAAGAAATAAAATCTCTTCAACTAAAAGGGAACTAAATAAGGCTGAAGCCTCCTAATTCTGATTCGTACTTGCTTCTTCCTTGATCATCTCCCAGCTACAGGCAAGGCCCAGAAAGCATGATTCTTCATAATGATAGAGAACCCTTGTCTGCTATCACTTGTATTCTATCACTTGTCTTCTTGGCTTACATGGTTCTTGGTCTCCCCACTGCCTCTGACAGCACCAGATTTCTCTCCTTGGAATAGAGGCTGCATAGAAGAATCAAATTCAATCTCAACCAAAGAAACTTTATGATTTGTTAAGAATATGTATATATTTCATTTCATAAAAAAAACTTAAACATATGTAAAATGAAAGACAGAGAGAGAGAGACAGGAAGAGAGAGCTTGCTGTGTGAAATCATGTATTAACTTTCTACTTAAACTCAGTATATACTGTTGTATGGTGAGAGGTTGCCACAGTGGGTCCAATTTAGAGGATATAAATCCTCTCTATTAATTAGCCATAGCAGTAGCCTTTCTCACTTTCCCCTACCAACAATTATTCAATTATTCTTCAGAGAGTAGAAGCATGCTCTAATACATTGGAAGCCAATACCGAGGAAACAAACTTATTCAGACTTTACTATGCCAGTAGTTCTTTAAAACAAACTGATGAGGTATTTGGTGATTTCCACTTACAAGGAAGGCTACTAAAGAAGCATCTGCCACTCTAATCTTGCTAGCAACAGTATTCTCAGAACACAGCCACTGAAAAAGCATCATGTTCACTTCAAATTCATATTTTGTAGGTTAAAATTCATGCCTCTAATCCCCTCACTGGATCACTGCTTTGTTGAAAAGTAGCATCATTTACAGTCCTGACAGCAGAGGATCGGGGTGCCAGGAACTGCAAATGTGTTGTCATCTGACTTCGGCAATGGTTTAGAAATCCAAAGAATATTGCAACATATTTTCAACAAGGAAAATTCCCTTAAGAAGATAAAAAACAAAAATACACCAGGCATTTAAATAGGATAGGAGTAAAACATGATTTAAGGTTTCTGATAGCTTCTCATTTACTCTTTCATATTCTTTTCTGGCTGATTATTTCACCATATAAGATCTCAAGTGTTTTCTCTTTCTCCACTCCGCTAACTACTTTTTCCAAATCTGTAATCATAATAGCAGCCTTCAAATAAAAATTTATTGTGCATTTTTGCTTGAATTTAGTACCTTTATGTGCTTGATACTTTAAAGATTTTTTTAGACAGATAGTGATAATCTAAGAAAAAAATAGTAGGGAACTCAAAAACCCAAACCTGCTACATTCTGCAAAGCTACACACAGATAAAGTCAGTGTATTAATTCATAGATTTTTTAAACAAGTATAGAGAAATACGAATTCTAGACCTTACTCCCTATGTGTATTAGTAAGAAAAAAAACATTCAACTTTTCTTCCTTGTCTTCTGGATCACTCTTCTCTGTTCACATCAATTCGATAAAAGGAAGCAATAATTAATTAATTGATTGATTGTTCATCTTCCTGGATACTGATAAGCTGATGTTCCCAAGTAAGTACAGTCAACTGTGGCCCAGACAACTCCCATTTTCTGTAGACTCCTGTCCTTGTACATGTTCAGGTACACTGTGATTAGAATCAGGATTTGTCTTAGGAGAAATAGGCCACAATGTTCCACCCTAAGAAACCAAAGCTTTCTACATTGGAAGATTTGGCTTTGCTTTCTTTTGACATTATCTTTTAAATATATAATCCTGTGGGAAACAGTGGCAGTGATTTATGAGGCAGAATCCAGGTATATCTGTTTTGTGTGGGACCTAACTGGTTCTTGGCTACCCATTGAGACAGTGATAGTCTCATTCATCCACTCAGATCACAATGGCATGCCTTAAACAAGTCTTCTTTGTCTAGTAATCTCCTAGGTATTTCTTTGCTACACATTAAGAGTTACTTTTATGACATATTAGGACTTGATAATCTTCAAGGCTCTGTCTGCCTTTAATCACCTACACAGAATTTTCTGGGAATTTACTATCTTCCCAGGAAGCAATAGACAGAGCCTCTTTTTCAAATTGGGTTCTGATCTCATATTTTTCCTATATCCCACCGTCTGTTCCAGAACCAGGGGATTATTTTTTAATCTGGAATAGAACAGTCTTTCATTGTTAAAATTCCATTTCTCCCATATATTTTGGTTGTATTCTGAGTTGCCTTTGATTCCCTAAATGCTTGGTATTTGTAAACCACTTATATTCTTTTCCTGATGACAACTCATACAGAATTCTTATTACTTGAGTTAAAAGTGGGATGCTATGGAGAAAAAAAGTGAGAGAAGAACCAAGAGAGGGAAAATAGTTATTTAAAATTTTTTTCCATGTTCTATTTATCCGTATGTTCACCACAGGCATATACAGATAATTCAAACTATAGATACAGACCAACTGAATGTTGAAAAAGCTATTAAAGTAGGGAGAGGAGAAGTTAGTACAATGTCTATCTTAATTTGAAAAACACAAAGAAACTTTTGCCTACTTATTAACCTACTTATTCTATGTAGCCTCTTTTATCAAATTACTGTAACATAGCTACCTATCACTGAACCCAGAATATTATTTCTTTGATATTTTCAGGTAACCAGCTTTTTCCACAAGAGGTTTAACCTGGAATCTATGGACAGAAGTCAGGCAGCGCAGGAATTAAGATGGATAAATATTAGCTACATCTATATTTTAACCAACTTTTAACTGAAAATTAATATTCTCTTGCATTGTGAATATAGATATGACTATAGGCATACTTCATTTTATTGCATTTTGCCTTATTAACTTCACAGATGCTGTGTTTTTGCTAAATTGAAACTTTGTGGCAACCATGCATCAAACAATTCTATCAGCATCAGTTTTCCAACACTACTTGCTCACTTTGTACCCCCTGTGTCACATTTTGGTAATTCTAACAGTATTTTAAACTTTTAAATTATGATATTCGTTATGGTGATCTGTGGTCAGTGATATTTGATGTTACCATTCTATTGCAGAGTTATGAACCAGACCCATATACAATGGTGAACTTAATAAATATTTGCCTGACTGCTCCATAGGCCAGCCATTTCCCCATTTCGTTCCCTCTTTTCAGTCCTCCCTATTCCTGGAGAAACAATAATATTGAAATTAGGCCAATTAATAGCCCTACAATGGCCTCCAAGTATTCAAGTGAAAGGAAGAGTCACATTTCTCACGTTAAATCCAAAACTAGACATGATTAAGCTTAGGAGGAAGGCACGTTGAAAGCCAACGTAGACCAAAAGTTAGTCCTCTTGCACAAAACAGACAAGTTGTGAATACAAAGGAAGTTCTCCAAAAGTAAAAATGTAAAAATCCTACTCCAGCGGACACACAAATGATAAGAAAATGAAACAGCCTTATTGCTAATATGGAGAAAATTTGAGTGGCCTGGATAGGAGATAAAACCAACCACAACATCCTCTCAAACCAAAGCCTAATCCAGAGGAAGGCCCTAACTATTTAATTCTTCGAAGGCTGAGAAAGGTGAGGAACCTTCAGAAGAAAAGTTGGAAGCTAGTGAAGGTTACCTCATGAGGTTTCAGGAAACAAGCCACCTCCATACCATAAAAGTGCAAGGCAAAGCTGCAAGGGCTGATATACAGAAGAGGCTGCAAGTTATCCAAGAGATCCAGCTACGATCATAAATGAAGGTGGCTAACAAATGTTTAATATAATAAAACAACCTTATAGTTGAAGATATGCCATCTAGGACTTTCATAGTTAAAGAGAAGTCATGCCTGGCTTTAAAGCTTCAAAGGACAGGCTAACAATTTTGTTAGGAGCTAATGAAGACAGTAATTTTAAGTTAAAAGTCATTGCTCATTTACCATTATGTAAATTCTAGGGCCCTTAAGAATTATGTTACTTAGAGATGGGTCCAAAATGGTGGCACAGGATAACACTGGACTCACCTCCTCACATAGACATACTGAATGTATACATGCATGGAGAACAATTTTCTTCTGAAGAAAAATAGAGGGCTGTTTGAACAGCTTCTATGTAACAAAGGATAGAGGGATCACATAGAGAATAGCAGGAATGGGGCGCCTGGGTGGCGCAGTCGGTTAAGCTTCCAACTTCAGCCAGGTCACGATCTCGCGGTCTGTGAGTTCGAGCCCCTCGTCGGGCTCTGGGCTGATGGCTCAGAGCCTGGAGCCTGTTTCCGATTCTGTGTCTCCCTCTCTCTCTGCCCCTCCCCCGTTCATGCTCTCTCTCTGTCCCAAAAATAAATAACCGTTGAAAAAAAAAATTTAAAAGAAGAAAGGCGGGGCGCCTGGGTGGCTCAGCCGGTTGAGCATCCGACTTCAGCTCAGGTCACGATCTCACAATCTGTGAGTTCGAGCCCCGCGTCGGGCTCTGGGCTGATGGCTCTGAGCCTGGAGCCTGTTTCCGATTCTGTGTCTCCCTCTCTCTCTGCCCCTCCCCCATTCATGC